>NC_092035.1:2369582-2677082 GCF_042242105.1 Pempheris klunzingeri
TCACAACACACACCAAACATATATTTAAGTTTAAGCCTAAAAGAGCCAAAGCGATGTCAGAGCCCTGCACACACTCTCTGGCTGACAGGTGAACGCTGCACAAATAATAAAACACAGATAAGAGACAGTGATGTCTTAAATATGTCTAACATTAAAGCAACAAGGTCTCATGTTTTATTGCTTTGAAAAACATTTGTTCCTGGGAGCTGCTGAAGCATGACTCAATGTCAATGAGAGTACGTGATTAAATTAAGAATATGTGAAAAAATGTGTCAGTGTGCAGTTACAATGCTTACACATGCATGCATTCCTTGCACATGTGCGTGTGTGTGTGTGTGTGTGTGTGTCCCATTTCTTCTGGATATCTGCTAATTGTGCATTTCATTTCTGCTCAAGTGACTCTTTTAAGGCAAAACAGATACTGAGAGTTTGAGCGCCGAGAGCGACGGAGAGAAGTGAGGACGAGAAGAAGAGACAGAGAGGGAGAGGAGGGAAGAGAAGAAAAAAAAAAAAGCAGAGATAAGAAACAGGAAAGACAGCTGCTCTTTTCCCTCTCATTTCATCCAGTTATTGGTTAACTCAGTGGAAAGAAAGTAAATGTTCAAGGGATTTCAGGTCGGCCCCTGCCTCCGCCAAGGTAGACGTGCACTCCACTTGAGGTCTAATTCAACTCTTGTGTAGTATTGATCGCAGCGGCTGCCACAAGGGAGCCCGCTGGTCTTTCCTCAGACCAAGGTAGACAACGGTGAGAGAAAAACGTGTTGTAAAATGCCTCCTTCCTTCACTCCCCTGTTGATATCAAGCGCTGCTTTTTTTTCTCCCCGCCCCATCTTTTTCCTCTTCCCACTTTTGAGTGCATTCGTTTTTTCCCCTTCAGATTTTGGCACAGGGTGATGGAACACCTTTGGAAAACGGCCGCAGGGACCAGCAGCCTTCACTGCGGAGACACTGTAAATTGAACAAGAACAGGAGGACAGTTGTGCGTTGGTGTATGCAGCGGCATGTGTGAGCAAGCGTGTGTGCTGCTGTGTGTCTTTTCCCGGGTTTCTACATGTATTTATGGGAGCGTGTAGCAGTAAAGCAGCGATGGTTTTTTGGCTGTGTGTGTGTTAGTATGTTGTCCGTGCAGTGGGGGCTGAGAGCTGATTCAGCTGCACTTGAGTGGGGAAATGGAGGGCGGGGAGGTAGATGGACAGTTGCAGGGAGGTGATGGTGGGGTGGGATGCGAGTAGGGAGCGGGGGGGTCCTGGAAGAAGCGGTACCTGCGATGAGAAAAATATGGATTCCTGTCGGCAAGACAAATTGATCTCCAGTGTGTGGGAGGAGCGGAGAGGCTTGTGAAGGGAAATCTGCTGAAAGGGAGTGCAGGAAAACAGCAAGAACAAGACAGGGCTGGACTTCAGGTTTTCTGTCTGTGTGTGTGTGTGTGTGTGTGTGTGTGTGCGCGAGCCAAGTGGTAGTCAAACAAACACAGTCTCGCTCATCCAGTAACTTTTCAAAACTAGCACAACAACTATCCATGTCTCAGTGGTTGGGTATTTCACTTCCATAAAGTTAGAGCACTTGAGACCCACTCATGCTAACTTTTAGTCCCTCATATGAGTAAAGCATTGGATACTACTAGTCCCATAATGCAACTCCCTGCATGGTTAATCACCACTTTTAAACCCTGCATCCCGGTTCTGCAGGTAGTCTGTGTTCCCACAGCGTGATCCCAGGATAACCCTGGAATAATCACTTGTTCATTTAGCTTCTCCGCAGCCACTGAAGATACTACACACCTGTTTTGAAATGTCAAAGTAGTGCTCGTCACATGACCTTCATGTGTCAGATTTGTAGAATGATCCTTGAACCAAGCCAAGAATTGCTTCACCCACAAAATTTGGAAAAACATGAACAATCCCATACACACTTGATTATAAAAGGATCCAAAACATATGTAGCATTTGTTATATTGAATGTAACGGTGCAGCCATAAGATTGAGAATTAGGATTTGAAGTTTGAGAACTTGGAGAGATACAGCAAGCAGATACAGAATACACAATATAAAGGAGACATGATGTGTTTTGCGGCCAAATGGCATCAGTGGCTCAAAACCTGACAATATTCACCATACAAGCTGAATTACATGAACATGCAGCTGATTATTTGATGGCTGCAGCCATTTTTGTCTTTACATTGTACTTTGAGCCGCCTGCTTACAGCCTCTGTATCTGTGCTTCTTCCTCAAATGCTTGTGTGCAAATGTGTGTGTGTGTGAGTGCTTCAGCCTATACTAATATATGCATGTACAAGGGGGTTGGTGTGTGTGTGTGTGTGTGTCATTGCTCTAGACACCTGTTACTACCGCCGACACATAAATACACACACACACACACACAGAGCAATGTAAACAGAAAGGGGGTTATGTGAGCAGAAATGCCAACTCTCTCCTTTGGGAAACAACGCAGGTTTCTGTTTGTGGTCCCCTGACATACAGCACAATGCATCGCATTTAACTGATTATCCATTATATATCAGTTGATGGTGATGGAGCTGATCCAGCTGAATATCCAGAGAATAAAAGCTTTGACATCTGCTGCGTTGAACACAGTCTAGGGGGGTCACACAGACACACACCAGACAGAAGCAGCAGAAAACCAGACCTCATTAACAGAATATCCAAAGATTGGTTTAAAAGAGAGACAGTTAACATGTTAATATGACGACTGCAGCACACAGGCACGGCACCTGACCCGCTTCATGTCGAATAGCATCAGACACTTCATGCATAAACCATGTGACATCAAGGTAAATGTCACACAAACACAAAAAAACCCTCCAAGCATTAAACAGGTTATCACTTCATCTCAGAACCCATAAATCAAGCACAAAGAATCTGGCCGACGCATTTCAGGATTCACCAAAATGGAATAACACCATTGTTATTCCTGAGCTACCCGACAACTTCAAATGTTTGCATCTGTTAAGGCGGCTGCTAAGGTTGCCTCTGAGCGCCGGCTGGGCGACACCGTTATCGCCAGGCGCCACAGATTGGCACCTGTCATGGCGCATTCAAACCCCTGTGAGTAACACTGACAGACAGGTCGGCGCGCAGGACCTGAAGTAGCACCCCAGGGTTCCCTGGCCTCCCTCTTCGGGTGGGTGGAAGTGAGATAAAAGTAAAAATAAAACAAACACCGTTTTTGTTTCCTGACTTGCCAAAGACGAATCAATCATGGAATATATCACCTCATTTCTAAAATGGGCATTTTCTCTTCTACATCTTCAGTAATTATTAGAATCCTGACATCCTAAAAGTGATTTTCACTTTATTCCAAACAGAAATTACTGAGGACTTTTATAAGAACTTAACTTTTCTAATGTGAAATCAATTATTTATACTGTATGTACAAGTTGTGATATTGTTAAAAGTGGCTATTGACTGAAATAGGTAACGAGTTTAAAGTTTCTACATCCTCACCAATTATTTTGTTTCGGGCAGTTTCATCCCAGCCGGACTCAGCCTTGACTGGGCCCGTCACTACTTCCTTAATGAAGACGCTGTTTGATTTCAGGCCAGTTTGTAGCAACTGAATGAAACACCATCTCTCAGCAGGTTCCTTCACTCGGATTTAAGAGGATGCTGCCCAACCAATGGGAGCTGTGTGTGGAGTCACTGAATTTCATTGTTTAACTTTTAACTTAACCACACTCATATAAAACTTTATAAGGGTTCGGGTTTGAAAACTATACTCTGATATATAATATATAGAATAATAACTCTGTTTCCTTTCTGTTCAGTGAGTCATTATTAAAAGAATTAGAGGTTCTTTAAACTGAAGTCGTGGACATTTACTACACTTATTTATTTCTGGTTCGGACATCAGGGTCAAAGCGGCGGAAAAGGACCTCCTTATTGAAGCAGACAAGAGCAATGATCGATGCCAATCGCGTAATCAGGCTTTATTTGAAGGGGGTCGTTGATTCTCAGTCCATCAAGGTTAAGAGTGCGGCACTTGTCACGGCGTGATTTATTATTGCCAGGAGCAGACGAACAATGTCGCATGCCAAAGGGGGGGTGGGAGCATGGAGACGAAGTCCCGTCGTTTGTATTAATAAGTCCAGACGTTACGTGTGAGGCGCATTTTGGAAATTACCCTTGAAAAATTAGCATGTCACGATCAATCGTCATCAAATGATTCAAGGGGTGTGGCCTGCCCTTATTTAAATGGTATTTATCATCACATGCACGGAGGGTAAACTAGTGGATTGTTATTCAGATTCAGTCTTCAGCACTAAAGACTTATTTCAGCCTGTCTTTGTTTTTGACCATTCGAGTGTGCGTCCATGTGTTTGTGTGTGCATAGTGAGAAACTGACAAAATTTCAAAATAAAATGAGGCAAAAAAAGCCACATTAGGCTAAAAATCGAACTAAAAACTAAATAATTCTTGGTGTAGCTTACGAACAAGGTGTGTGTTTAATGATGGTGAAGCTTTTTTTTTCAGTGATCCCTGAACTCAGCAGCTTCCCCATACTCTCCATGAATGAAAGCTCCCAATGAAGGATGGAAATCTTTGGGTTTGGCTGCTGTTGTCAAAGAAACGCGGCCATGAGTGATGCCTATTTACAAACAGAAGTACGCCAGGACACTCCCGCCTGTCTGTGAGAACACACTGGTATATGGGAGACGAATGGAGCGGAAACTGCATTTTTCATCCTGTTCCCCTCTGTTTGTGCTCCCCTTACACACACTACACAACAGGGAACACATGTAATGCATCACGCCGTGATTTCTGACAGCGAGGTGGAGGTAATAACTTCAGGACACCCGCTCCCCTTCTTTTCTTCCTCCCTCCTCCCTCCCTCCATCCGCCAAACTCGGCGGCTAGATGTTCTTATGTCAGCCATCGATCTGGTGGCTGGAGACAACTCATTTCATCGCCGTGACACGCCATGATGGAGCGGCGCACCCCGAACCCCTCGACTTATTCCCGGCCCTGAGCTCCAGCACGCCTCCGTCAGAGAGGCAGTGTGTCGGACGCTTGGCGAGTCTATTGATCTGCCACGGGTGGACAGCCGGAGATGCTGACGCCATTCTCTTCCCATTGTTTCTTCATTTCCGTGGGCCTCGTCAAATGGGCCACGGCTCTCTGTCGCCATATTTCACATCCTGACACACTTACTGTGTGAACTCACTGTGTATTAAGCCTTCCTAGATGTGACATCTAATCTCGATTTTGGCAAAACTTCCCAGTTGATAATCGTTTTATTTCAGTCTAACTTTTATCAACTGAAGCTAATGATTTACTTCTTATAAGATTCACTTTTATTTAAGTCTTGATGGTTGTACAGTCGTCTTTCATCTGTCAACAACGACATAAACGTGATCACGTGCTGCAATAATATCCAGGAAACTTAAATAATTAGCATGATAGAAATTGGACTAATTAGTATTTTAGACAAAATTAAGGAAATAACAATAACTTCCATTTGGTGGAAAAGACTTTTATCATATTGAGGAGCTGAACCTGTGGAATGAAACACCTTAGCCTAACATAACATAATTACCCATGATTCCACCCTGGCAGCGTTAGTGCTCTGCCTCTGTCAGTTTGTTGTGTTTGGTGTTGCAGCCCTGAGGCTGTACAGGTCATCCTGATTTCTGCACAAGTGTTGAACCTAACACCTGACCCCGAGGCTTTACTGCAGAGATCCAAACTCGACGTGACACATGACCACAAACGGGCATAAACACTCCCCCCATGGTTTTTCTTTTTTTTTTTTTTTTTGAATATTGCTTCGCTTAAAAAACCCACAGCTGCATATTCATGGTGTCAGACGGGGAACACGTGTAAGGTAAAATAAAGAAACCAAGTGCTGATTTAGTGCTCATTATGATGAATATGTGCACGTGTGAGGCGGTGTGTATGTGCATGTGTGTTTGTCTGTGTGAATGCTAGGCTCAAGTCAAGGGCAGTAATGCAAATTGTCCTGTCACTTCATTTATTGCAGGATGAGTAGATGTGTGTGTGTGTGTGTGTGTGTGTGTAGGTGTGCGTGTAAGAGAGGTGAGAGAAGAGGGGAGGGGAATCAGACTGAATCTCCTCACAACACACACACACACACACACACACGCTTTCCTTGGTAGAACCTCGAGGCTAAGCTGAGCCTCAACCTGAACTTGGGAGTTCATTTTGTTTCTCTACGTCTGGAGCAAAAAGAAATAGCCTGGGGATATTTTAAGCATTTTTGTCTTCTTTCCTGCTTGCCTTTTCACTTAATGTTTCAGTAAAACCTCTGGAATTACAGACAGAAAGGTAATTTGCCAGCGAGGAGGCTTTACTTTTCCGGCACTCTCAATTGTTCTGACAGCCAACCTTGCTCGTCAGATCTTTCCTTAGTGTTTGTGTGTCTTTTTGTTTTTGTGGTGTGTGTGTGTGTGTGTGTGTGTGAAGCAAAGGGTGGAAGTGTGGAAGGGCGCTAATAAATCAGACATGGCAAAAGATGAAAATCATGAAAATAAGACTGCAAAATAGGTTAGAGGAGGAATATCCCCAGCACTGCAGGCATCACAGAAAGTACAAATCCACTGGATTTCCCAAAATGATTTAGCAACAACAGTAATAATAATAATAACTAGAATAATGATAATATACTATTTACATGTGAGTGTTTTTCCTCACAAGCCTGAGGTAGAGGAGAGCTGTAAATTTAAATCATTTCTTTTCCAAATAGATGACCTACTCCTTACAACCTCTGTTACAGGTATTAAAAAAGCGTTATCGTCGTCTTTGTGGCTTCCAGTGCTCTTGCTACATGTAAGAGCACGGCCTCTGAGTATTAGCAGAGGCGGTTTAAGAGAAAAAGTTCATTAAATACCTCGGGGATTAGCTGCCAGAGTTGGCCTGGCGTCTCGGCTGGCAACGGTTAAACCTTTTGCACCTGCTTTCACCCTGTGCTGACATCCCACTGCTGCTTTTTTTCACCCTTTTTTTTTTTTTTTTTAAGAGGAGGTTTTGAGAGGCTGCTTTAAGAAGAAATCCAAAAGAAGAACTTCACACCTCCTACAGTCTTCACCTGAATGGTAATGAAATCAGCCAATTTAGCCTGAAACATAAAGTTGGGGGGCTTGGATGGATGGCATCGAAGCATGCACTCAAAAGTGGACTTCAAAGGAGAGAGAGAGAGAGAGAGAGAGAGAGAGAGCTGCAACCAAGCACGGCGGCGGCGGCGGCATGAGGGGAGAAAGTTCCGGAGAGGTGGGCAAATCTGTAAGGCGCTGGAGCTGAGAGGGAGAGCTAGTCACCTCATCAGGCGTAGATTTTACAGCCCCCGTTGCCCTAATCCTGACAAGCCGTCCACCATTAGGGAAGCTGTACCTCCCTCCCCACCTCCGACCTCCTCCCTCCTTCTCAACCTCTCCCCCTGCGTGTGTTATCCTCACTCTGGAGAGGGAATTTCATCTGGCTGCCGAAGACTTCATGCAGAGGATGAGGGGATGTTAGCGTATTTGTTTGATTAACAATGATG
This sequence comes from Pempheris klunzingeri, assembly GCF_042242105.1. NCBI lineage: Eukaryota > Metazoa > Chordata > Actinopteri > Acropomatiformes > Pempheridae > Pempheris > Pempheris klunzingeri. The sequence continues at coordinate 2,377,098 of NC_092035.1, forward strand.
ATGACGGTGATGATGATGATGATGATGATGAGAGGGAAGGACACTTTATAGGGTAGATGATTAGGACTTTCTTTCTCTCTAACACACACACACACACTCACACACACACACAAGGTTTGTGTTTGTTTTCTAAGTGGGATCCAAATCAATATTCCAACTCCAGGAGTCTTCAAAGGCAGCCAAAAGTAGCCAAGTGAAAATACTTGTTTGGGAGACGGCAATCGAAGCACAGGAGCATCGGATTTGGTTTGGTTCAAAACAAAAAAAATTATGATTATGAAAGCACAGACAAACACAGACAGGCACAGACACACACAAACAATGCAAAGCAACAATCCATATTTGGGTTTAATTAATTGCTTAACGCCAATAATATTGCTGTAATGTGATGCTAATTACACAGTAATTATGTAAACGATGGTTAACTATGATGATCAACGCTCAAATTAGCATTCAGATCATTTCAGCGAAGGACCCACCTCTCATAATTGCATTAAAAGATGTACACAACTTTGAAATGCAAGCAGAGGAACCTTCTTTTTGTGCAGATGATGTGCAAATGCCCTCCTCCCCCTACTTCAACACTGCACACACACTCACACACACTCTTTCCTCCACCTCTGTAGTTTTTTTACAGGCAGAATCCACAGAAACATCTGTTAAGTAGGAGCAAATGTCAGCTAATTATTTCACCAAAGCATGTTTTTAATTGATCAACAGGGGAACAGCTGTAGAGTGGGTTCTCGCGTCACGGCGCTCAGCGAATGAAGATGGAGACGGGGGGGGGTGGAGGGGTTGGGAGGAGGACGAGGAGGATGGGGGGGGGGTTTGTGTGAGACAAGAGAGCACCAAACCCTCCACCCTCATCTTCCATCCACTGAGTTAAAGGTCCACCGCTGTAATTACTTATTTCAGCTGAACCAAAGTGCCAACCTGTGAACGAGGCCTTGACAGAGTCGGGGGAGGAGCGCTCGTGTTAAACCTTGATCAAACAGATATTAACAGGTTCTTATTAAATGCACAAACCTTTTTTCCCCTCTAGTAGCATGTCTTAATTCACCGTGAACAAAGGTCTTCTGCTACTCTGTTCAAACAGAATATTTCTGTTGAAGCACATGATATCCACGTCTAGGGGAGAGAGAGGGACGCTAGCACACAAAAAGAAATTGTGCAAAATGTATCAGACACTTCGATCAGTGTAAGATTGCCTCTCCGTGATGTTCAAGAAAGAGGAAGGAGGAAGGAGTCGGGGTGTTTCTACCCATAGCAGCTCTCTGCAGGAGATCAATAGCAATGAGTCAGCAATGACTTGGCTGGATCTGGAGATTTCTTCCAAAACTCCCTTTCACTCCAGAAGAATTTAATTTTCACTCGTTCACCTGTAAAGTTTGCCGCTGAAGGATGACACACTACACAGCTGTCTGTTATCTGACTGTCAAATTCACACCTGTACAGCTTAAAGATTTCTCAGTTCCTCTAATATTACCACTGGTGATAAAATGTGCCTTCTCTGCCTCAACAGCTCAACAGGCGAAGCAGGAGAGAGAAATAAATGAACACCCTCACAGCACCAGGAGGCACACCGGATAAAGGTGTTGACTGCATGACATATGTTTTCTTACTTGCCCAGTTCACATTCAGTGAAAACACAAAGCTAGAGCCCGGCGAGCACTTCCAGGTAAGTCTGTCTCATCTGTGAACAATGGCTGACAGGTTGGGAGCGTGTGATTTGCTGTGAGCTGAGCTGTTTTTTCAGAGGGCAAACAGAGCGTTGATTCACTGCTCCTATTTCTGTCACATCCAGGTAGAGGATCAGGGAGAGGTGACCACCGAGGGAGACACACAAATCTGGGTTAACGTCTGCAGATGCTGTCCCTTGAGGGTGGTTGTGAACTGTGGAGCTCAGAGAAGGAGTCTGTTACATGCCAACCTCCCCTTTATCCCCACGTAACTGTGAGACTTCACCATCACAAACGGCAGGATTATACAAAATCACACAGGATGTACTCATCTGGTCTTTTGTTGATATAAAATATTCATTATCACGGCTGTAAACTACTTGCATAATGGTGCCAGCACTATTTAAGCATGTATTTATAAGAAGGTGTTCTCATTTTACTGCTAACTGCGTCCAAATTGCCAATATCTGAATTTCTAGGGGTTTCATCAAAGAGACAGACGTCTTGACAGACGTCGACAATCACGTCTGATCAACAGTTGGCTGAAAAAAAATCAATCTTATTTATTGGCATGATAATTAGATTACTGCTTCAAATGACAAATAGGAGGCCGATTCATTTTAAGCAAGAAAACCTCCACCAGAGAGAAATCTTTTGTCTCTTTTCCATCTTCTGAATGCCACACCAGCCCCTTATGAACATTTGCTAAAAGGGATGTCCACTTCTCAGCTCTGCTGTGGTCAACTTCTCCGCGCTGCTTCGCAGCCAGGGTGAAAAAGTACAGACGAAGAAAGACGAGGAGCGAGAGGAAGGGAAGAAAAGAGAGAAATCTTCCAACTGGCAGTAGTATGGACTAGGGGAAGCTCAAGCATGACTAAAAAGTACATTCACTGCTAGTCAGTGATTTTTGCTCCCTATTTGTCACTGCCACCTTGGAGAGCAGTAAGCATTAATAATACATGGGAGCTGGGGGAATCTATTAGAGGCTACCCTTGCGGAGAGGAATCAGACGGAGACTGGGCGCTGGAGCTGTTAGGAAGGGAGAGTGCGAGGGCTGGGGTGGGGAGACAGAGAGATAGAGAGGAACAGAAAGCCAGGGTGCTCCAGCCATGCCCCTCTTATTTATTGAAGAGATTTTTAGGGGGGCCAGCGGAGGTGTCAGGTGTGGCTCATGTGATGCATCATTGGAGAGAGAAGGAAGCAGAGGAAGAGAGAGTGCCGTGGTGAGAGGAACCTCAGGACATGGCTGTAATTGAGTTCATTGATCAAATAGAGAAGGAGGAGGGACGTGAAAAAAATAAAATAGACTGAACACACTGTTACTTAACCGTGCGTTCAAGCAACTCAGCAAAGCCGTGTGTGCTCATGTTGTTCGACCTAAGAAGTGCAGGCTGATTTTAACCTCCGCCACCTTATGTTAACCAATCACAAGAGCCTGCCACTAATGCCTTGCTGCACGGTACCTCAACAGCAACCAGCAAACTATTTCATATTTTACCATGAAACACAATTCTGTGGTGAATTAACGCACTTATAGTGCTGAAGTAAAATGAATTATTTCTTGGCAGGAAAGTCAGACACGACTGAGGCACTCAGCGAAGGGAGAGGTGGTTATTTCCTGCTAAGACAGCTTAATTAAAAGAAAGATTTGATTTGGTGAATATGGTGGCGAAAGGGGCAAAATCGAAACAGGGAATATTGATTTTCTCTGACATTTTTGCAATATAACAAATAAAGAATCCTCGCATCTATAATCACATTTAGAGCACATTACTAGTACATTTCTCTTCTTCTAAATAGTCATTTTTTAGCATCTGAATCATATTTTTTACAACACAGACAAGGAGGCCCTGGTGCCTCTCTGTGTTGCCACACACTCTCCCCCCCCCTCCTCTATTTTGGCCAGGTCTGAGCACTTTGTGGAGGTGGGAGGGCGCAAAAAGGAAAAAAAAAGTGGACCATTTGTTGCTTCAGATGTGCTGCTAATCCTTTGATCGAACCTCTTATGCTCTTCAAACTTGCGACCGGGGCCAAGCTACTAATGAAATTCTGAGGCCGGCAGATAGGCCTCGAGCCGGAGCGTGACAGAGTCCATCTGGTGTGCTAAAGTCCCCCTCTGCTCTCAAACACACTGCTCAATGCAACTCTATGGGAACACTTTGAAGTGTTTTTGCTGTGTTTAAGCTGCTGCACTGGGGCCAGATCTACTCTGCTTCTACCTGAAATTAGATGCCACATTAGCTAGGATTATTTTAGTATTAATAAGTCATTAGTGTGGACATTTCGGTGCATTAGAATAGAAATTAATTATTACGATAAAAGTGCCAGCCTGTCCAACAGTCTCTACACTCATTTTTCACCATGAGCCACCTGTTCAGATTTGGAGGGAAACCTGCTGGACTGCTTTACGGCACAAAGCAGGAGGAGGGCACCGTCCTTCCAGAGCAAACAGAGATAAAGATTTTAGAGCTTCTGGTGACAGCAGACGGTGGAAGGAAACAAGAAACAGGGCTTATGGGAAGTGATACTTCATCTCCTGGTCATTAGTTGATCGACAGGAAATCATTTTTCGATTAAAAGTCTCTAAAATCTGCTGCGGTGGGTTTCTTTGTTTTGGACGGTTGGACAAAACAAGCAATATGAAGACATCACCACGATCTTACAATGTTTTAATAAAATTACCCACATAGTGGTGAACCTGGGTTTATTTTATGAGGATTTTCATTTATTGAAGAAAAGAAGCCAAACTTTAAATCAGAAACTGCTGAAGAATCAAAATCTAAACCTGAGAAAGCATTCGATACCAGCTTCATCTGTACTTTGTGTTTCTGATAGGTCCTCTGAAGGCTTTGTGCTGTGTATGAAAAAATAATACCTGTGATATGTTGGCAGCTCGTTGAGCAAACCTGAACAACCTGGATGCATTTGGACTCAGTGGCTCCCAAAAACTCTGTTATCTCACGCCGAAATTAAGAATAACTTTTGGAGATCACAACTCCTCTGACCTGTGAACACAGTTATCACAGCAAACCACTGAATATGTTTCTTTTTCTTCTTTTTTAAAGTTGTACTCCCTTCATATGACCCCTAAGTTTGCTTTGTGAAATATCCAAACCCATCAAGACCTGGACAAACCTATATATATTTTTGTTTGCTTGTTTCATACATTTCCACACTTGACAAACCTGTGTAGGAACCCTGATCTGACTGGTAGCTTGTGTTTGAAAACATGCCTGGTTGAACTGACCCAATCCATACAAGACACACACACACACACACACACACACACACACACACACACACACACACCTCTTCTCAGCCCCTGAGAGGATGAAACATGCACACACACAAAGTCTTACATGCAAGGATGCGTGTCGATGCGTTTGCTAACACACAGAGAAAAGAATGCAGGGGAGATTCAGGAACACACACTCCCACACACACACACACACACACACACACACACACACACACACACACACACACTTAACCATACAGTTTTTATGCCTGTAGGAAAAAGACAAGAAACAGCAAACCACCTGCTGTGAACTACACATTCATTCTGTTTGTATTTTCTTCAGTTTGCTGAACTTGCTCTATTGATGTGCTGTTTGTCTACTTTTTTACTTTTCAAACTTACTTCAAACGCAACGCTCTGTCTGCTTTCTCTCTCTGTTTGGTTTCCATTAACAAACCCGTTCTCAACATCACCATCCAAACAGGAACACAGGGCCACAGAACAACTTTAGGTAGTTGAGGATTACGTGATTTTTGCAAATGATATATTAATTATGTACAAATAAAATACAAATGTGTGGTGCTGTGACCTCTGAGTGTCATTAGTGGTTATCAAGGAACAGTAAGCACCTCCTATAAAACTGTCACTTATGATGGACAAAAAAAAAGGATCCATGCAACAGAACATTTACAATATTTTTTATCCGTGCAATCTTCCTCCTCGTCAAAATGTGCCGTCTACATTATCCACACATTTACGTGTGTTTATGCTAGTCGCAGCCTTGAGATGCTAGCCTCCAGCAGAGATAAGCATCAGGCCACAGAGATCTGGTCAAGCCCACTTGTTTAAAACTCCATACCCTTAGATTTCTTTTCATTTTCAAACCCGTGGACTTCAGAAAGTCTGTATCTGGATTTCATTTTTATCAAAGAAAACTTTGTAGTTATAAAGTTCTGGACTGAATACTTTTTTTTTCCATTTCCCCCTATCATACAATGTGTTTTAGTGTGGAATAAAGCAGAATTACTTCAATGCAGCATCAAAACAAGCATCTTCCTGCAGACAGTTCTGACAAAAAGGAAGCCATCAATGACTACACATTATGTGGGTACAATCACATCAAGCGAACTGAAGATGAAACAGTATGTGTTCATCTCACAGACGTGTGGATGTGTGTGTCTGTAAAGCGATATAGAGCCCTGAGGCTCACACTAAATCTGGCCGCTCACTGTTGGAAATTACAACAATAGTGTCACAGCTTGGCGGCTTCAGATATCATCTTGACCTGCGAGTGGTGTGTGTGTGTGTGTGTGTGTGTGTGTGTGTCCTAAACAGCTCCACTGTTTAGGAAACACTTTACGGGGGATGTTACATCATTTGAAGGCCATCAGGCCTTAAAGATGCTGGTGCAGCATTTGGGGACTAATGTGCTGTTGGTCTGGGAGCGCGAACATCTTCAACTTTGATAAAAAAGACAAAGAAAAACACATCAGTACTCATTCTAGTCTGGTACTTAGTTACTTGGTTAATTTTGCCAAAATAAAACTGCCCTTGATTTTTATTCCCACATGTTTCTGCTGCTAACTTAATATCATCATTATACAATATGTTGTTGTTGCCTGGTGCTGCTTTAAATATGAAGTGGAAATGAATGAAACAATAAGGGAGGCGGATGCCCCCCACCATCACCTCACCTCTTCCCCTCCTGTCTCTCTGTGATGATGCTGAAGGAGGCGGCAGTGGCCTGAGCCAAGAAGGAGTTCACCTAGGGCTGGGATTTAATGAAGGATGGTCGGATGGTTGTGGGGGTTTAGGGAAGTAGCGCTCGGGCTGTTTTGGGGCGGAGGGGGGGGGGTTGCTGTGTTCATCTATGTCAGTAACTGCGTGGAGGAGGAGGGAGGGAGGGAGGGAGGGGTTGTCTGGCTCAAACCACCTGGATCAGTCTAATCCAATGTCCCAAGCTCCACTAGATGAAGACGTGAGGACATTTTGGCATTTTAGAGGACTCCTACTTTCAGCTGGCACAGCTTTCAGGTGTTTAACACAGAGGGAAGCTACATGATGAGTGGAGGAGTGGATTTGTTTATATGACGTCTCTACATGTACAAGAATGTGTCAACATTACAAAGAGCATGTGTGTGTAAGTGTGTGTGACAAAAAAACATGCAATATTAATATCTAAATATAAATATTATTTGTTAAAAGCATATTCTTGCAAAAATCTCCTGTTGTATCGTTTCAGTTAAACTAAACATCTTTGTATTGAATATGCAGACAAATGTTTCTATTCTTGTATTTATTCTGAAGCACTGCAGGACAGTCAGCACCATGAACTGGCCATTTTATTCACAGAATCCCATCTTTACCTTTCTAATTATTTAATTATATGTTGGCAAAAAGTAAACTGGCTAATGAGGAAAATATTCCCAGTCCAGCATGAAGGGGACCCTGTTTCTGGAAAGATAATGTTCATGTTTAATGTACATTCAGCTCTTTATATTGAGAAGGAAACAGAACAGGCACATTTCATAAAATACAGAGAAATAAAACGAAGACTACCATCCCTGCATGGCTAGATAGCACCAGAGGTAAGGGAGAAAATATAGTATGCTTTTATTCGTAATTTGGGTGAACCATGCCTTAAGGCAATAGCGATTCTCCAGGGGTAAATAAAAGCTTAAAATATAATCCACCTATGTTCATACTGATGGTTGTTAAATGGATGATTACCGCCTGGATTCACCCACCTTCTGATTCACCACTGCATCACTGATTATCACTGATTTGTATCTTCTGAGAAAAAGGTGGGAGAAATCTTTTTTTGGCAAACAAAAAAAAAAAAAAAAAAAGAGGACGAACTGAACTGAAGTGGGCTCTTAAAAGGTAATTGTCTGGAAATGTAAAGTGTGGCTTTTTATCCTCTTAATCCTGTTAGATCTGGATGAAGATAGCAAGAGACGCTCTAATCTGTTCAAAGGTATGGAAGAAGGGATAATGGAGATTGAAGACGATATGAGCACAGTACAGTTAAGGAAGTGGGTACGATGCTACTCTCTAGTGAAGGTTTCACTGAACGCTGCTAGAACCTAAAAAAGAGAGACGCTACCAGACAAACATGCTTGTTAAAGTTAATAAACAACAAAATGTCCCTATGAGACAACCTGGTAGAAAAATAAGAGATGACGAGAAATATGAAAGTTATCTTTCTGTTGTCTAGAAAACTTCAAGAAGAAGATAGAAGACAGTCTAAAACTTCAGTTCTCTTTATACAGCCATCCTCATGCCAGTTCATAAGGAAGTAATTGCCTTTTATTATGTCAGGCGTCCAGACATTTTCGACACCGTTACTATTGCTCGTCACCCCGCAGTACGAATCCTCGCATCAACTGTTTACCACTTTGACATGTTACATTATTCTTCCGACACAATACTGTCACGTCCCCCGACAGTTCCTCGGCGCTCAAACCAAATCTGGGAGACGCCCCGATGTTTTCCACCTCGCCGACAAAAGATATCGCTTTCTTTTGAGAGATTGCAAAGGCAAAATGAAGAGCTGGCTGGACAAAAGTTGACACATGTAACCCCAGAAACAAACTCGCCCTACGCTCAAACGGAGTCAGAGTCAGAGTAATCAGAGTAATAACACTGATGGGGATAAATATAGTAGCATTAGTGAAGGTGGTGCAGCACAATAAGTCCCTTAAGTGCCACAAATGACACATTTGACTAAAATATGCTCAAGTTATCTGAAATCTGAAAGTAGAAAGACTGCACAGGTACAGGACTCAGTCAGAAAACGAGAGTAGAGAATGATACAGTACGACATGCAACTGCTGTTTATGATGGCACATGAAGCTCTGGACCACCAAGGCACCACCAGCGACACCAGTGGCAGTAATTGCAATGCTTATTATTCATACGTAATAAGTAATATTAGTAGTTACTTGTACTTTTCTGACATTCACAATCACTTGCAAGTGAGCAGCAGCTGCAGGATAAAAGGATGAGTATGAATTTTACTCCGCCCATCGCTGTATATTATTGTACAATGTTACTGTACGTGCATATCCGTCACAGTAACAGTGAATTAAGCGTAGCCTCCCAAGACAAGAGTTTATCTATGTGAGCGTAAACACGCCGGCACACGGAGGAAGGTGTAACGGAGGGGATGTTGTGGATGTAAGATGCAGGTTGCAGATAAAAGCCGTAATCACAACAAATGACCCCATATTATTACAGATGTGGAGGATAACATGGTAAACGTGGGAGAGAGCCTGAGGGGGAAAGGGGCTCCACAGTGGTTTATTTTCCTCAGCAACAGGAAAAAGAAAAAAGAAAATACCAGCTTATATGTGAGGTTGCACCCACGCCATTCCCAGGTTAGCCCAGCTCCACCGCAGTTGAGGCAGGCTTTGAAGTTGTATTTGTATTGTGTGTCTGCCACCCAGTTCCTTTTTTTAAACCTAAACCTGAAACACAACACATTAGCATAGCAAACCTGAAGCTTTAAAGCTCCTTCATTCATCAAGTGTGTAATGTGAAAGGTGACAATGAAAGATGTGTGACCTGTTTTTACAGAATATCAGCTCGTTGTTTTTGTAAAAGTAAAAGTTGTGAACTAAGAAAAGAGGACACTTCTGCTGCCCTTCTTCCACTCACTTTATTTTTCATCTCCTTGAAATGTGGAGCGCGCTATAAATACAAGTGAAATGTAAATCATATACGTGGTTTACACATGTACTTCTCATGATGGTGTGCATGCTTCCTGTGCACTTCAGGGGGTATCAGCTGGGGGGTCAACACTGGAGGTGGAGGTCATGCAAGAGGACACCACTAGTCCAGGTTTTACATGGCTATGGTTTAAACTGAGCAGAGGCTTTGTAGCGTGGGATATGAAGCCTGACTCTAAAGCCGTAGGAAAATAAACCCAAACAGGGAGGAAATGTTGGCTTATCTGAGCTCAGGAACACAGCGAAGGGAGGTGATTTTTTTTTTTTAACGTGTACAATCCTCTCCCACCCTCCTACACTCTTACCCAACTCCCAGAGGCAATTTTAGCAGCACATTATTATGCATTCTTTTTAAGCCATAAAAATATCTAATACGCCTCTCCTGTATTTAAGTGAAGCTTACCTTATTACATTATTGTGACACATGTTCGCTGCACTACAAAAGCCAAAGAGTGTGAGCTGTGTGGGCAGTGAAACTGAGCTGATCTCTTGCTCCAACAGGAAGTAGCGGTGCTCCAAAGACAGATTATTTATCATTTAGTTGTATTTATGAGCATAATTTGTTTCTGCAGTGAAGTCTAAACTGTACTGCTGACCTTTGATCTCACTCCTGTTTGTCTGTTCTCTCCTTGTCGAGGGAACGAACAGACCTCAAGCTCTTCTCAACAAGGCTCCATTACCAACCAGGCAAAATGGGCAATTGCCTCCGGGCCCCAGCAGTCCAGGGGCCCTGAAAGCTCTGAGGTTACTGCATGCAGGGCTGGCCCTGCCATTTTTGGACCCCAAGGCAAAATTTGTTCATAGTGCCCCCCCACCACCACCAGTTCCTTACCCATGCCTCTCATGTACAGGCTGCTTACCTCAGACTGTTACCTTTGTGGCCCCGCATCCCCTTCCTTCCCACACACACACACAATAAGACATAGTGAATTAAAAATGATACTTAGACACATTGCTTTAGGACACACATCATCCTTTATTACTTCAATATGTGAAATGTAATGTTCTTACATAACCTACAATAGTATTATGGACCAACTGTAAAAATAACTTGCACACAAACAGTGAAAGAATCAAAATGATCATAAGAATACAAATATAAGACAATATAAGCCTCCTCCTTTTGAGGACAAAGCTCCAGTGCCTTCTATGATGGTGTGTGTACCAGGTTTTGGACTGTCCTGATGGTCGTCAAGTCCTACGGTGATCAGTTTGTTACTTTTCTAGAAAAGCACCTTGCAGCAACAGCAGTAATGGCTACCGTTTTACCATCAGTAAGCTTCTCTTCATGGGAAATATGTGGTGGTGGCAACTTCTTTTATCCTGTTTAAGGAAAAGTAAAATTTAAACTCATAGGGACCTGAGAGGGCGGTGGCCAATCAGTGGGTTCACTACATGTTGCCTTAACGGACTCACTTGTTGCAGGCTGTGCAAGCGGATGCCTCACTGGTGCTATAATTTGTGTACCCGCAAGCAAAATCGTGCATGTTACTCAGAAATATAGCATTATTGGTTAGAAATACCAATAATTGTGCATCTGTGATTTGCAATAATAAAAGCTCAACTGAATTTCACAGTAAAAAACCAACTTCAAACCAGCACTAAAGTCAGCAGCTGCAGGCAGTGATGGGGTGGCAGAAGATGAAGGGTCTATTATTTGACTCTCCTCCCCAGTAGCAGTTGTGGGGTTATGCAGTGTTGGGCTGTGGCTGTCCTGGGTATTTCCTAAGCGCATCTAGTAAATGACATAAAGGATGGATGTTAGCCAAAACAAGCGTAAATGCGTAAAACCCACTCTGCATTGAATTAATTCAATCACTGGCTTAAGCCAATGCTACTAACACTCTACAAAACTTGAATGTCTTTCAGTTCCAATTATGCACGACTTTTAAGTGCCTGGCTATGTGCAAAACACATCTTTATAAACTTTCATGTTCTAATCTAGAATTATAACCCCGGTTTATTTTATTAGTTACCCCTTCACACTGCTACTAAAGCAATGAGCCACCAAGGCTGCTGCATGAAGCTGGTTTAGTTTTAAGGTGTCTATATTCAATTATTCCACTTTGACTTGGGCAGAGCCTTTTATTCTTAGTGCATTGGGAAACAAAGTCACGTAGCTACTAGCTAAGAATAAATAGCTCGCTTTGCTTGATAAGAATAATAGTATTATTATACATACCTCTGTATTTTGCTTAATTGCATCATCTTCCATCTGCCACTGTCTTCGGCTTGCTTGGACCTCTTCATCAGGAATGAATAAGAGAAGATGACTACCGGTTTGATGTCACTTCTTTTGCTCTGCTGTCAGTTCTTTGTTAATACACGAACATCATGTTCATCCCCCACATTATTATTAATCTGATGTGCCATTGCCAGTGGTGTACACATGTGTTACACAGGAAGCAGATATACTATACTAAAAGTACCAATTCAACTTTTTTAAGTAAAAGTGAAGAAGTACAGGCTCCAAACTGCATTTCTTCCATTTCTCTAAAATGAGGCCATAGATGGGAAATGACTTGCTGCTCTTTATCTGCTCCATTGGCAGCGTTGTTTGGTTCACTTTCTTCCATGTCATTACGAGTTCTTCCTGCATGGACATCACACCCACCAGAGGCCTTTTCTCTGCGGTCCAGTCTCCCTCTCTTGTCTGTTTTTGTCTTGTTTCGTCTGTCATGCGTGATATGCACTAATGGACCCACCAAGGGATCAACTTTTCTTTGTGTTATCATTCCGTGCATTTAGGTTGAAATCGGTTTTGATGTTGGGAAGGTATGCAAAGATACTAAATACAAAATAATCGATCATGTCCCTCAAATGCATTAAAAATAAAGTAATCAGCCTGTTCTGAAAATGTACATTCATAAGTGGACTGTTTTTCTTCTCGCTGGCGTGTCACCCCCTCCACATGCTGGTGCCCTAGGCGACTGCCTATGAGGCGTATGGTTAGGGCCGGGCCGGACTCCATGTCAACTGGTTTGTGCAAATTTAATTGAGTTTGTTTGTGAACACGCATCACCAAAGCAGCTGACACGATAAGACCCTTTAAGCAAGTTTCATTATCCAACTTTGAAACTGCATCTTAAAGACAGTCCCTGTGCCAAAATGTACTGTGAAACTTTTGTATGTTATATGCGACATATTACTAAATGAATGTGATTAATCAAATGACACTGTAAGGTCGTATTCCATCACAGAGGACTATAAATACTGCAGAGTTATGTTAGCAGACTAATCCCAGATGTGACAAATACCAGAAATATTTGACTTACACTTCCAATTATGCATTTATTTATCTGTGGACACCTTCTTTACAACAAAGGTTTTCTTTGGGGGGGTCACTGAGCAGCTCCAATTCAAGTTTGGGCTTCTGTACCTTACCTTGGGACATGTGAACCACATTAGAGGGAGTATTACTTATTCACTTTTTCCCTAAGACTGTTGGACTGGACTTTTATTATAACGGGCAGCTCCCAGGTGTGAATATGGAGCAGTGTATTCTTAACACTCAGCAAAACATTTCTTTTAGTTTTAGAAAAATAATATATAACGCACTCATGAAATGGTGTTTCTCTAAACCATTTCTTCCAACAAGCGCTTCATACCAGATTGCCACCTCAGTGTAACACCAATTCCCCTCCAAATCTTTGGGAACGGCCTCTGGCCACAGCTGCCAGGCTTTTCTCACAGCTGTGGAGCGTGCCGCATCCATCTTTCCCGGGAAGTCGATTCCTCTGTGGCTCACTGTTGTCAGCCAGAGTAAACAGGGTTTTGATAAATGGAAGTCAAGGTGTGCAGTCACCTGGAGCCACTGTTCAAAGTCTCCTGCTCATTTCTGTGTGAGTCTCAGTGTGTTTTTACAGCTGCGAGGTGCCTTCGCTGGGGTCCTTTCACCTACTCTGCTAAATTTCTGCCTGATCCCTTTACCCGCTAGCAAAAACGGCTTCAAAGTGCACCTTGAGAAACTCCGCTCACTCAGTCCTGGACTATTTCACCAGGCTGGAATGGAGGTAGAAACCGGAGACGCAGATTTGCAAAGATTACAGGCAGAAATCAGCAAAGACTAACAAACGCATTATGTCCTGAACCTCTTTGCCTTGGTGGGCCAATCATCTCAAAGCGGCCTCCCATTCGGCTTGAATGTAGCTCTGCATGTGTACTGGTGTGGACCAGTAATTATAGAATCTTAAAACTGCATTTAAAAGACACTGAACCCTCCTGTATGCAAAAAGAAGCACATGGAGAAGATAAGTCACTGATCTTAAATGGTTTTGCTGTACAAAATGTGCATAGAGGGGCCTCTGAGTTTTGAGATAAGGTCCTACCATATCAGTATTATAAGAGGAAAAACATGACATTTTCATCTGGGTTCATATGAAGGCTGATTTGTAGATAAAGTTGATCTTGGAATTAGTGAAAGCTGAGGTGTTTGGGTGCAAACAGCAGAATGTAGTCATACCACAGACGCTGAAAGCTTCACCAACCTGCCAAATGTTACACCTGCTGTCACGCTGTCAGCGATTCAATTACACAAAAACACCTTGCATATTCAAAAGCTGTCACGGTCAGCCGCTCCGACAACAGGACTCTGGTAACTGTATGATTGCAATACTCTGAGTGAGAGCAGCTCCGTGATTAAAAAAGAGCACTTGACCATTGAGGAGCACAATAGGGGCCTGACCTTCCTGAGTCTACAAGTGGGCTGCCAGCCCCCGGGAGCTCCTCGCAGTGACTACGGATCTCATTTCAAGACATCGTGATTAAGTGCAGGCAGAGGCCTCAACAGCCTCTGCACATCCTCAAGAATTCAATGGCCTGCAAGATACTGAGGAGTATCTGATTATAATAACACACTATTTGCTTCCCCTTTCCCATTTGCATACATGTAATTTCTTATTTCTTGGGACACCTTTCTTTTGAAGAAGTTTCTATTCCATATTGTAGTGGAAAATCGCTATTTGAAATAAAATCAAGCTCGGTACAATGTCAAACAAACTGAACTCTTTATTATCTTGCGCAAGAGAGTCAAGTCATCCACACCACAGGAGAGTGAAGGAGTTGACTGGCACAAAGAGATATCAGACAGAATATTATAGGCAATTGGGCGTATCATAAGCACAAATGGTTTTCTTCCTTATAAGGTAAGAATCTAAGTAAAACATAGCATTATAAATCACAGACACAAAGAGCGACAATAGCCGAGGTAACTCCCTAATTTCTGGTCATCCTCCCCAACGCTAAAATCAAGGTGGTTTCCTGTTTTCTGATCAAATGCCCTCAAACTCAACTCCAGGTGTTTTCCTGTTTTCGCCATGTTCTTTTCTTAGGATCAGTTGCAGGGCAGATATATACATTTGGCATGTTTCAGTGTTGTTACACTTGTGCTTTCAAAGGTCATCAACAACTAATTGTCATTTCAGTATTTTTCCATCACAATATATATATATATATTTATTAATATATAACTATATGTCAGACATTGAGGTCACTTACACAGTATTGATGCTAATGCTAAATGAGATAAAACTGAATAAGTCCTTGGTAATAGTTTCAGTATTGTTCTTTGTTGTGTCTCTTATTCTGTGGATCTTTCTCCTGTTTCATACATTTGGCTGATCTGATCATCTACATGTGTTTCCTGCCCAATCGACTCCTGTTTAGCAACGTTGCAGCGTTGCCAAATGTCACCAATTAACTTGGTGAATACAGATTACAGGAACGCTGCCCAAAACTGGGACAAAACGAGTCTGAGGTCCTTTGACTTTCCCTTTAGGGAAACGGTGCAGCACTTTGAGTGTGGAGGGCATCTTTCTTCTTCCTATTTCCTCGCATTCAGTGAGATGGATCAGTCATACCTTTTGCATCTTTGCCTTGAATAACTTTTACCCCCCTCCCATAGACTCCCATCTGTAGTCAAAGTGAGGTCTGCTGTGAGTTATGTCAGATGGAGCGATTACCAGAGAGGGGGCCAGGAGGATAATGAGTAACAGATGTAGGTCGCTTGCTCTTTTTCTCACAATTGTACTTTATCTTTTCTTTCATTTAATCTTAGATTTTCTCTTTAGGTTTATCTCTCTTGCTCTCATCTCTCTCCCTCAAATTTTTACCATTTCTCTTTCGTTGAGCCTTTCTCCCAGTTCTCTCCCCCTCTATCCCTCACTTTCTCTCTCCATCTCCCTTTGGCCACCCACAGCTGTCCAGTACAAGGTGCTGGCGAACACTCCCTGGAGCGGAGGTGCACTTGTTCTTTCCTGCTGCTAAATAGCGGGCATCAATCACGCAGGTGTCTTTCCACCAACGGCGGGAGGCCTCTTAACGCATTGCACATGCAGCCAGAGACGATCTATCAGCAGACAGGCAATGTTAATGTGGGACTGGAGCCAGATTTTATGCATCTGCAGTCCACTCTATCATTGTAATATCAGTGGAAAGATACACGTTTACCACTCAGGGTGCGTTCACACCGTGCACACTTGAAGTGTTCAGTGCTTTGGTTCTATTTGTTTGGCCAGATGAGAACAAGAACAAGAACACAGTGGCACGGAAACACCTGAACATGTGGATCTTTGTCCTGTTGTAAGCAAACTGGTAGGAGTGGAAACAATGTGAAACAACAGGAAACACATACTGAGTTGTTTCTTCGTGTGTTCTCACTAGATAACATTAACACTAGGTTCAGCAGATTGTGCATGGATATCAAAACACACTAACTGTTGATGAAAATGAGAAATTCGAGAGGCTTAAGATGCTCCTTACCCTCCATGTTTCTTTCTTCTATTCCTTGTAAAAAAAAAAAAACAACCTCAGCTCACTAATACCACACCATCTTATCACAGACCACTGGAGGTTACTGGCCCAAAGATTTGTTCCACTCGGTTGGAAATGTATTTGTTAGAAAGAAGGTTTGTTTTGGGGGAGTCTACATTAACTTAAACTTCCATTACAAAACAGTTTGGAGAGGCAGCGCTCTAGATAATGACACAGTCCAACCAGCACACTAAGTCTGAAACAAACAACGTGCAAAGTCACCCGACTGGATCATCAAATTCATAAAAACACATCATATGCAAAGTCGTTCCCTCCATAAGCAGGACGTGCAGCTCACCTTTCCAAACAGTAACTGGTCATTCTTCAGTTCACCAACCCCTTCTGCTGTTACTCAAGCCAACTAGATTTAGAGTGGCCCATCCAAATGATGGTTAGTGTTCTGCCAAAGCAGCTGGAAAGGCTGGCAACCCTGCCAGCTGCAGCCAATATGTATAAGCATTTGGGTAATTTCCCAGCTAGAGTCAGGTCATCCAACAGCATCAAATGTGACTCTAACTTTATTCAATTCAGGGAAAACAAAATAACTGGTGGACAAACCTACTAGTGGAGGAAATCCCACTATTCCATTTAAACTATTATTACTTTTCTATTTCTTTCATATGACTCACCATGATATGGCATGCTGCTGACAAAAGGACTAATTATGGGTTGAAGATAGTATAAATATGATTTCTTTACTAGCAGAGGGAGTAATTAATCTTTGTTTACCCCCGAAAACAGAGACAATGTCGACAAAATAATCACTACTCACTACTAACATTAGTCATTAACAGTAGTTATTCTCATGTATAGTCTCATGTTCATCTGTTAGCGCCGCTCCAGTGTGTCAAATCACACCTGTCCAACAAATAATCCCAACACGTTTTTACTTTATGGATTTGTTATATTAGTAATTCAAATGATCTGATCAATCTAACAGTGTGACACATGTTTCTTTACCATCACCTCTGCAGTTTGAACGTAACCAAAGTCAGTTAAATGGCTGTTTATTACAGCTATCCTTTGAATCTTTACCTGTTTGTATTTATTTATAGACACATCTATCAACCTTTCTACAAATTTGGAACATCTCCAAGAAACTTCTCTTGGTTTTTGTGTGATGCTGCTACACTTATGTGGTATCTGCTGGATTAAAAGTTGTTGTACATCCTCCTTTCCATTGTAATCTAATATTCTGTCCTTATACCCTTCAGCTGCCAATCACAAATAGGCGAATCAATTGTTTGGCACCCAAAGAGCCGGTCACTTAATCATTAGACTTTCACAGACAAAAAACATGGCATCACTTCCTCTGTGCCCTAAATACTGTTGCCCCTGAAAGTGGAGCCACAAGGAAGCGTCTCATAAAAACTCTCGTCCGTGTGGAATCAGGAGCTTCAGCTACAGTGATTTTAATGGCCCAAGTGAATCAATACACGGTAAGTGGGCTCTGCAGAGAGAGTGCAACCCTCAGGCGGTATCATGCTTTAAAAAAAAAAACACATACTGTCAGTGATTATTATTTCAGAGAAACTGGACACTGGTGCTTATTTGTCCCTAGAAATTAAAAGGTCTAATCTGTTGACTAAAATAATGCTGTTGAGGTTACAGAATCAAACTAGGGGTTTTCAAGAGGCAACACATTTTTTACACATTATTTTACATTAATTCAACAACTGTGATATTAGATTGTGTTATAATTATAGAGCTAGATTGTGGAGCTGAACTTTTGGCGATGAAGATGAATCTACAAATGTTTTAGCACATTCACATTAACTTTCCATCCCCTTGAATGTTCATTAAAGTGCTTTCAAGAGTATAAACGCAGGTATAATAGTATTTGGTTTGCCTCCATGTCTGGCTGTTAAGTGCTAATATCATAAAACCTGCTAAACATGAGTGCACACATTTAGCGGCGCCTCTTTTTGAAAAGTCTACCACATTCAGAAAGGGGAAAGTGAATCTCTGTTGCCTTTACCTAGGTGTGAGAAAGTGCTGAATGTCCTGTAAATCAAGAAATGGTGTTTCCACCACAGCTTTGAATAGATAGAACCGTTTTAAGGAAGGTGTGATAACCCACTATATGCACTGAAGTTGCCCAATATAAGGCTTGTGGTTGATAGACTTCCCATCAGTTGTGACATAAGAGGATACCTGGGGCCTGGAAGGAAGGTTGGGTTTCTTTCTTATGAAATTACACCACAAACCACAAAAAATTACAAGAACACTACGTGTTCTATGTTTTGGAGGCTCTGTTCTCAGGCCATGGCTGAAGAAATGGGCGTCAGGTAGGACACTGGTCAGTGCACACAAGCTTTTGTGACTTTGCCATGAACTTTGGAACATAGACTAATTTTTTTCCTTACTTCAGATGATAGTGATCAACCTGGAAAGGATAATGGGTATATAGCAGGTTGGGTTTATAAATATATGAACATTTTTGTTTAGCCTAATGTTGGAACAAGAAGGAAGCCTTGGATATTTAATTCAATCATACATCTACTTTGAAAGGACTCGGTCCTAGCAATTTCAAATAAAGAAATAATTATCAAACATGCTTGAAAAACGTATTTAAATGTGTTGTTTTAGTCATGTAGCTCTGGTTCTGCTGTTTAAAGTGTAAAAATGCTTTACAAGAAATGTCTCAACTGTCTGTAACAGCTGAATGGAGAGTGTGCAGCCTGTAGTTTGAGTAAGTGCATCTATCGCTTCTAAATCCTCTATCTGGACACTCGGAAGCTTTACAGACAAATCAACTGCAGCTCTGTGTTCATTTTCAAGTAATTTTCACTGCTTGATAAAAAAAGAGGAAGGAGGCAAGGTAACGACTTAATTTGCTAATAGGAATAATTATAGCGTGGCCAGAGGCTAGCTCCATTAGCAGAAACAAGAACAATTGGGCTTGTGTTTATCTTGTGCTAATTGTTGCAAGCAAATGGCAAATATTAACTTCAGGAACATACTTTACCCACAGGAGTGACCTGAATTTGAAATGATCTCCTGAGTACGAGTGTGTTCAACGACACAGGAATGTAGTCCACTGCTTTGAATTGATTTACACAGGAGGAGCATGTTGTATTTTGCAGGGGGAGAAATACTATGAAGGTTGTTGGGTCAATGCTCCATTATTTTGGTGTAACACGTTAAAAATGAGCGCAGCAAACAGATAATATCAGTATCTTCTTAAATATGCAGATATAAGTCACTTTTTTTGTATTTACAGTAACCTGTGCAGCCACACGTTTCAAATATTCTGGCTGACGAGACATCTGCTAAGGTTGAAGGTGATGGGAGCTATTGATGTAATTACACGACCAATCTCCATGTGCTAATGACTACGACAAAGTTGTCCTGCCAAGACAGTTGCAACAGGAGAGTGATGGTGCTGTCACTCAAGCTCAGTTTGTCCACACCCACACAGTCCTGAGGAGAGGTCTAATTGGGCAAAATAAGTGAAAACACCTGTGTGGGCTGAGCCTGATGCCGACACTTCACATTGCCAGTCCCGACATAACTCTCTCTGTGTGCACGCTGTGTGTGCCTATATGCATGAATGCACACATTCTGCTGTTGCGTGTGAGTCTGCATGCATATTTGTGAGATTGTGTGTATATGTCAATGTGTATTGGACCAAAGCCAGTGCATGTATCCTGGGTCCCTCCCTCATTAGGCGTCCTGGATCAGTCTTGGCACCATTCAGTTTTGGTCCTTTTCCATTTCACTTTACCAACATTTTTTTTCCCCACTTTGTTTCCCCGTGCCTGAATGAAAAAAGGCAGAGGAGTCAGTGTCAGTCTAAACATGGCGATCCCATAATGAATGGGCCTAATCAGAATGATACAGAAAAAGGCTGGCGCACAAATGTGGAAAAGGTCAGTCGTGGTTGTGGCGAGGGAGGGAACAGGGACAGATCTGAGCCGCTTTGACGGTTCACTGAAACATTGCTCAGAGTGCAGTGCCTTCATCAGTTTAACGATTCCTCCCTTTTCTCTCCTGTGCTGTAATGAACACAGTTTGAGAGGCCGACTAGTGACTAAGCACCGCACCCGGTTAGGGGAAGTGTACAAAATTCCTGCATGCATGGCAAGAAAAGAAAGCAGCCCCGTCATAATAGGCGTAGATTGTAAGGACATTCAAGAGGCGGAAGGAGTAAGAGGACTCTTCCAGTGAAACCTGAATACCTTCAGCAAGGCAAGTGATATGAACGATGGGAGCAGGAGAGAAGTGGGAGCTTAAAGAATTGTTCACCAAGCATGCAGCCTACATAATCTAGGTTATTAAACTTCTACCTTGACCCAGATGAAATGGACCTTTGCTACGGTTCAGCACAATCTCCCCTCTCGCTCCAGATGTTGTGCTTTTGTATGTTGAGGCTATTATCTCCCCGGCTTGACATGATCGTCTCGGCGCATGTTAAAGGCGCACATAATAACCACTGGAGCACAAGTCGGTGAATAGACTAACACGGTATAATGGGCGCGGACACTTGTCAAGTCGCCTTTTACTCACACGGAGGGCCGCCGTTTGCCAAATGACCCGCTGTTTTTACATAACAACTACACGGCAACCGTTTGCATTCACACATCGACTCTTTAAAGTGGCCGTCTGATAAACTCCAAAGCACCCAGACAGTCATTTTAACACTTGGAACGAGTCGAACCTTGACAGCGTGTCAGGAAAGGTGCGACAGAGCCAGGTAGATGCGACAAGTCGCTCCCCGAGGTGCCAGTTTTGACTGAGGTGTCATCGGTGAGTGAGAGGTCAACACCTCTGGAATAGACTTGTCAAATTAGGGAGTTTGCACTAGTTTACTGCTAACAGGCACTAATTAGTGACAGTGTACGCTAACGCTCACATGCACAAGGAGAACACACATCAGCGGAGTCAGGACGCACTTTAGCTCGAAGGCGTAATCTTTGTAACAAACCAGACATTATTTGGTCAGGTTGTTGCCGCCCTCAGGGGCTGAGTGTCCACTGAGTTGCACTACAAAGCATTTGAGATGTCTAGAACTTACATTAAAGTCTCCCAGTTGTAACATGCTTTCCTTTTACCTGTTTATACTAAGGTGAACAGAAAAAGTGCCCTTCTATGTGCAGCCCAGGAGGTATTTGTTCTTTTGCCGCTGTGATATCCTGTGTATCATCAGCCTGAATGTGTGTTCATTTTCCTTTTTATTTTGCCTTCCTCCTCAAACGAGTGTGTTGTCACAGTTCAGCTGACTCTATTTTCCATATTTTATAAATAGCCAGGAGAAAAGTATTAATTATCCTTGTACAATTTAATGCACCGAGTACTTTAACCTTTCAGGTTTCCGTTAAACACCGACATAACAAGGCATATCCATAGCGGCAAACGTGATTTATGACAGGAATACCTAATTCTTGTTTTTAAATAGGTTGGACGGCAATCTGCATACATTTAAATGCGCCTGCAAACACTCCCCCCCCCCTCCTCTCTCTTGTCTCGGGGCCCTTGTTTAATATTCAGGGATGATTTTTTTGTCCACATACATTTTGGTCTGTGTCACCTTAGATTAAATTATTACCGTTTTGCAGCCTTTGCGGTGCAGGCCTGGGGCCCTTATTTACTAGAATCAATGAAACAGTAATGAAAATCCATTTTTCATAGTATCAGCCCCCGCTGTCTTTTATTTAGTTAGCTGTGTCTAAGCAAGCAATTCATTTTGTGTAAATGCCACCCTGAGAAAAAGGCATTAGCGTGGAAAGGGTTAAACCCCCAAAAAATTAAGATGCTCTGCTCGGCACAGCTGCTGTGATCCGACACACAGAGTCCCCTGAATAACTTTATCCCCAAAACAGCCATGTGGGATTTGATTATTTTTAGGTGTGAGATTTGGCCATGCTATAATGCTATTGCTATTATAAACAGAGATGAATCTTCACACTTGGCATTCAGTAATAGAGTATTGATGACTCGGATGCTGTCAAACAACAGATCTCCACATGAGTGACTCTCATATTTACAGACTGTGAAATGCACACAGATATATGGACAGTTAAATAATGCATATCAAGCATACATTGATGAAAGCACACACTGCACCCTTGGGTTAACAAGCCGAGAGCAGAGAGGATTTGGTGTTTGTGCGGTGAGGAGGGCTAATATTACTGGCATGTTAGACACACATGCAGCATAGCTCTGAGCATGCATATGCAAAGTGCAGCGGGGGCGGAGCTAGGAGGCACCGTTCACCTTCTGGGACACAGCACATAACGCCGAGGTAATATGACACACTCCCAATCTTGCATATTGAAATATCTCCATCTCAGGAGCACGGTGTAGGCTTTGGCTGCCGCACATATTTAAATGGGTTTGTTTATTGACTTTGGTCGGGGTCGTGCGTGTGCCAGCGGTAATGAAACAACAACAGAACAAGAGTTAGAGAATACAAAGGGTACAAGGACAAGTGATTCAGTGGGATCTGTTAAGTATGTATCATTTACAGCGACAGGCCCGTGTAGTTTGGAACAGAATGACACTGTGATACTTCCTCAACAACATAGAACAACAACTGAATGTGTTATTTGTGTCATTTTGAATTATTTGACAAACTGGCCTTTAAAAAAAAGTTTCATCTACTTGATATCTTTTTTTAAATCTGATCTAATCTTAACGTCACACAAGCATGAACCTTAAAAGATCATTAAAAGGTGAATAACACAATTGGATTTTCAAATAAAATGCAGCAGAGGACATGCATGAATCTAAGCTCATGTATTGTCATAGTATTCAGGAAAACTGTAAAAGGTAAAGTAAACTTGAGATGACCTATTGTGAAGGTTTAAGTGAAACTAAAGTCTGAAAATCACAGATTATCACTCTTGATTGATTTAAATCAATGAAAATGTTTTTATCTCCTACTTATTTGAAGGGTTTTCAATTCAAATATGTGCATGTGCGTCTAAACTGCATCATATTTAATTTCATTCTCTGGTCTCACAAATGCTTTTGTGTACCTGCAAACACACAAGATTAAATTCAAATGTGCTTTTCCGTGGATTTTTTGTTTGCTGCATTAAAATGAGAGCAAATATTAAAAACTTTTTTATTGATTCTTTTATGTACGACCTGTAAATGATGCTGAATAACTTCTGAATGCATTTATTGTGTGCAGTTTAAGTGCAGCACACGCCTTCATATCCGTCTCTGTGTGCGTACCACAAAAGATCAAGGGCCCTGCCATGTCAGACGTGACACTAAAGGTTCACACACGCCCCCCTGCTCTCAGATTAGATGACTTCATAAGCAAATGAGTGTGTGTGTGTGTGTGTGAGTGGAGGTGAAAGGAGGGAGGCCGTCGCCCTTTCTGTCGCACCATGAAATAAAATTTAATAACTGAATAAAAATGTAAATAAAGATTTGCTTAAAATGAGTTGTCCGTGAGATAATTCTCATTCCCCCCCGCCCCTCTTGTCGTCCTCCTCCCTCCATCCTTGAGCTAATACTGAGATGTGAGGGGCGGGGGGGGGGGTTATATCGAGCCCGTCCTGATGTGGCGTGTGACCTTTTGAAAGGCGCTCGGCGAGGGTTGATTAAAGACGTATTAAATTTGTTTAAATAAACCTCCTTGTAATGGCACATCATTTGTAAGAAGCTATTAGGGGAACGCCAGGGAAAAAATTGCGACGCCGTTATTTGCATGAAAATGTGCCCCGACCGCTCAAATTGAGGATCGCTCCTGAATGAACAGCTACGAAAGAGGGGTGACACTTCTATAATTTTCCACCACACCCCACCTTACCCGTCTGCACCCCCCCCCTTGATGCTGTGACAAAAAGCTGATCAAACTTCCTGTGTTAAACCGTGGGACGGAGGCGGAGCTGGTGTCACATAAAAACATGTCCGTGTGACAGAGACGCCGCCCACCAAGCCCACCTCTCTAAGATCTACCAAACCCACAAGTTCCACCTTTGAAGGGAGTAATTAGGTGATGACAATGCCGTTCGACACTAAAAATATCACAGTGTCCCAGCAGGTGGGAAGACTGAGTGACGGCTGTTTAGAAATCTGCATATTGAGTTCACAAAATGTACACGCTGCGATCATATTAGCATCTAACGTACAGCCTCCCCTTAAGTAGCTTCTGGGTTATGAAAAGCTTCTGATAGTTTTACATATATTCTATGTAGCTCTAGATATTAGAATCGTATCTCCAAAGTTCAGGCCCAACTACTACAGATCTAGTACTTCTGGTGCATATTTACAGTGTGTGTGTGCTGTAAAGCCCTTTGGATCAAGTGAGTCGTGTTTGTCCATTAGAAAATATATATATACATACATATATGCACACCTTAAGATGTTAAATTTGATCATTCAGTGTCTCTAAAACTGAAGGTAAAAGACAATCTAGCTCTGAAAAGTCTTCTCAGACAACATTTTCATATTAACTTTGCATTTTGGTGTCTTTGGTTTATTGCCGTTTGTTGCAACAAATGAAAAATACTGATAAATATAATAATAATGATTCTAAACCAGATTTAAATAGTAACACTGGTGCATCCAGAATGTGTATTTAGCCTTTTTCAGTCTCTCTCTTTCCGGCCCAGGAGGGAGTTTAACTCCAGTCAAAACTGGGGCAGGGAGAAACAAAGTGCTGTCAGCCCCCTCAGAGAGGAGTTCTAGGCCTCCGCCAAGTTTAAGTTGCTGGGAAGGGATGGAGGGATGCTCAGCAGAGCATGAGGCCGGAGCTAAAGTTGCTGATAGGCCAATAGCTTGGGGAGAAAAGTTGAGATAATTAAAAAGAAATACTTTTTTGGGGCGGGAATGGCTCGTTGATCAACTTAAGAAATGAAAACAGACAATGAATGCGCCCATGTGTCTCCTGTGGACTTCTGGCTCTGGTACAACATTTTCAAAGACATAATGCTGAGTGATAGCTGGCTGCGTGCTAACAGTTTAACATGCACAAATGGCCTATGGAGGGATGCTATATTAGCAGAAACTGGTGTTTAATGCACTGTTTTGTAGGATGACACTAATCAAACTTGATGGATCTGAATTTCCCCTATTGGACGACGATTCAATGATTTTTAGGTTAGAAAAGATAAAACAGCTGAAAGTGTAGAGAGGTAGCGGTCGAGCTAGACACAGAAAGAGGTTTAATCTGATATGTTTTGGGGTCTAAAAGTCTGGAGATTGTAAAAAATGTTTGTTTTTTGTTTGATATAATGCTTATAATGTGAAACAATTGCTCTGTATCCTGTATCATAACTAAATACATCAGACTGTGTGTATTAGATGAACTAGGACGCAGAAACGATCAGATATTCCATTTTGATCCGGATGATTAGGGGGAATAAAAGGACTTGTGCATACAAAGCATGTGATCCTCAGACAGGAGGAAGAAGAAAGAAGGAAAGGCATCCTTTCTACATCTCTCCTCCTGTCCCTCCATCCTCCACCTGTCTGCCTCTCTGACCTACAGCAGATTGGACGGCGTAATCTGAGGCGTCTGGTCACTGCAAAACAGCTGAAGGGAGCAATCAGGTTTGTGGCTGATTACATTTTTGGTAGCATTTCACTGCACAAAGTGTGTGTGTGTGTGTGTGTGTGTGTGTGTGTGATGTAACACGGTCGCAGTGTGTCGGCTTGGCGGTTGGTTACTCACTGACAGGAACAGGAAGGAAAGAAAGGTGCAAGCAACCCCACACTCACACACACACACACACACTCACACACACACACACACACACACACACTCACACACCTTTCTCTGTTTATGTAAGGATCCTCAATTTTCTCCTTTTTTTTTCTTAACCTTAAACCCAAATTTTAATTCCAAAACCACAAAGTGAAAAATCCAACAGTTGACAGTACGAACACACACACACACACACACACACACTCACACATGTTCACTACCTGGGTAAAAAAATAAATAAATGTAGGTGGTGTTTGTAACACTTTCACAGACAAACACACACTGAGGAAACACCTTGCTACTTAAAAATCCCTCCATTTGAAATCGACACAACAGCCGTCATTGTATTCATGGAGGATGTTGCTTTAACAGTTGCTTAATATTACACAATACTAGCTGAGATTATGACCATGGGTACTTCAACAGGTAGGGGAAGGACATGGAGCCACTACCACAGAGTCAGTACACAGACTAAATCATGATAAACACATATTTAACAGCTGTATATGATTATTATGTCATATAGCAGCAATGAAAAAGCCAAAACGGGAAGAAAGGAATCTGAAGGAGTCAGAGAATAGAGCAGAAATGAAGGTAACCAACAGGTAAAGCTGTTTATTTACCAGTTTATCTCCTTTAAGCAACAAATAAAGTGGCGTCACCTGTCGCCAATAACAGAAAAGCAAACATGTTTATGAGAATGACTGGATAAAAGTGCATCTGAAGACTCCAGACTAAAATATTTACATGTCACACACTATATGACTTTATATATCTGTCGACTGTCAACGCCAACTGACCCACATTGGAATATAATTTGGTCTGATCAGCTGTTGTGCCCAAACTTACACCCATAATCAGTGATTACCGTGCGTCCATCCCTTAAGACGCCTCACAGGACATCTACAGATTGTTTTTGTCTTCTCTAATGCAGTTTGACAGTCACAGGGAGCCTTGTTGACACATCTGATCCTGGAAGTAAGTCTCTTCAAGAACTCTGTCTTAAGTGCTTCTGAGCCCAGCAGGTTTAATCTACCTTCACCGGACAGATGAAAAGTAAGAAAACAAAATGAGTCCCCTGACGTCTCGTTCAGTTACAGTAATGAACTGCCAGGCCTTGACAGCCTATTGCCCACCTCCACACACACACACACACACACACACACACACACACACACACACTAAAAACATCCAACTCTTGCTAACTCGACAATACTCAAGGTTTTCACTGGACAGGAAATGGATTCACAGAGACGTGGAGAGCTCAGTAATATGAACAGGTTGCGTCAAGGACTGAATACAATACGACAGGAAGAGAAACCTCTGTGCGGCCCCAGTGAGAGCACTTCCCCTTGACATTGAACAAAGACAGTAATGAGGGAAAACTAGTGCTGCATGACAGGTACAGAAAAGGAAGCCATTCTTTACCTGTGAGGCCATTATAGCAGCTAATTAAATGAAAACCCGCTTCTGCTTTATTTTCTTTGGAGGGGATGCATGATGCAAAAAGAACTTTTTAATGTCAATTCAACATAAACGTGTCCCCAGTGTGTGCAGACACCCTCAGACTACCAGACAGAAAACATCCTCTCTCTTTTTCTCCATCTTTCAGTCAGTTGAGGAAGTGAAGACCCAGTGGATTCTTCTTGTATTTTACACAACTACAAAACTGGAATGTGTGTGTGTGCAACTTTATCATACTCCGGACTGATTTTTTAACGAAGGCCGGTAACAGTACAAGTTCAAGGATGCTGGCTCTCCATGACCTGACTTCAGACTGTACGTTTTGCCGTCTTTTATCTTGTTTTGGCGCCCACAAACCTCAGCGGGCTTGTGGGCGCCAACCAATCACAGCAGGCCGGGCATCTCGGGACAGGGGCCTTAAAGAGACAGGAGCCCAAACGGTGCATTCAGATGAAAAGAGGATGAAAAGAGCAGCATGTAGCATGCACAGTATGAGAGAAGGAATGTGTATGGACCTGAATATAAGGACGATATGTCTCCCTTAAAAAGGGAACACAAGGTTTAGTCCACTGCAACGCCATGTCGGTGAGAGGAATCTGACTGTGATTCACTATGTATTTTAAAATATAATTATATTAAGGTTTGAATCTTAGGGATATGTGGGGTAATTGCTATGCAACTGTTCAGCAAGGCACTTTACTCAACAATGAACCGGCTCAGCTGGTTGGTAAACTATATTAAAAAAAAACAGGGAATATTCTGTAAACCTTCCCTAGAAGTTACAGCTACGTTAAAGATTCTCATGAAACCAAAACGCTCTCTTTCCCATTTTTAATTCTATCACAGCACATGAATGCTTCACCCAGTGACACTCTGACTGAACAATGGTCGGAGGGGTTTTGAAAAATTCATCCATCCATGCTCATGTCTGCTTTCTTTAATGCTGCACAGTCCTGTCCTGCCTCTCAGCAGACTAACTCTGTGGCTCTCTGGCATCAGACAGAGGTGTCACACAGGAGCCCTTGAGGCCCCAGAGCTCTTTATCCCCACTAAATCATCACTGAGACGCTGCCACGCTAAAGCCATGCACCTGGCACCACAGCTGTGGAGTCTTGACGAATACAAAACGGGGGTTTATGGCAAGTCTTGTCACCTCTGAGGTGAACACTCAACATGCAGAGGAGAACACAGCTCGGCAAAGAGAGAGCGGGGAAGGGACTGTGGAGGCCAGATGAAGATTTCGAAACACCAAAGCATTGAGGAGGTAGGAGTCGTGTTCGTGTATTCACATGCTGAAGGCAAAAACATAAAATCTCAAATTCTAAAATAATTCTATCATTTGGAAATGCAATGTTTTGATAACACGGGAAGTTAACGGATAAATAGATTATATCAAACTGCTGGATGGAGAACTACTAAAGCGTACCATTTACTATGATTTATCCCTCATATTTATTTATCTTCACAAACAGGATACATTTTAAAAACTTGCTGATATACAAGATATATCAGAGATACTGAATATACGACACCCAGCAACCTGAAGACAGACACATCTCTTCTTATCCAGCCAAAGTAAATAGCCGTTCATAAAAGGTCATTTGAAGCAGGAGATCTTAGGAATCGTTTGTTGACATCTTAAGATGATTGATAACACAAAAATAAAAGAAACTAGCCGTTAACTTCAGTTCTCGGTTCAGTGCTCTCCAGACGTGATCCTCTGTGTTACTAGAGATGCAGCATGATGAGCTTCAGGTAATGAGATTTCTTTTTTCCCCTCTATATAAATGCATATATAACGTTCTGGAAACAAACTCTTCAAATGCAGACATCAAAACAAATGGTGAATTAAGGCATGGCACTCACTGCCTTGTTCTGAGAGCATGGCCTTGAGCTACCGATTTTTAAACTGTGCCACTGTTAATTTATGCGAAGATCTGAACTAATTCTTTGGCAACTGTGAAGCGAGAATATTAACGCGATGTATTTCCTTGTCGATGATAATGCTGCGCTCTTAATTTGAGATGTGCAGTGTAGTCGAACATGAAATGGAAATTTGCCCCAAACTATGTATTTGTCACTGAGTGTCGGATGTGGAATGAGGTTACATGCATCCTTTGCTACCCACACTCTTAAGATACAAGAAGAGGTGTATTTCCCCCCTCACTGCGGTGCGTATGTATGGAGAGAGCTTCAACTTAAAGCCCTGGTTTAGAATATATTATATTTACATATTTCCATCCAGGGTGGTTTTTATAATGAATTTGCATAGATTTCCTGAAGAGTTTGTCTCGTGCATGGCAAACAAACTAATCCTTCATAACTAAACATACAGGCAGGTTTTCCTCCCGCATTTCCATACTGACCCCTCCGAGGTCGAAGCCCATTTTTGTAAACACTAAAGTTGGCAATGGTTCAACAATCATCATGTGTTCGCTACAAACCGAGCTCGAAGTATAAAGTCGGTTAAAGCGGCAGGCTGCTGCACGCGAGTCCTAAAGACAAACATGTTATAG
Source organism: Pempheris klunzingeri (assembly GCF_042242105.1). Classification (NCBI taxonomy): domain Eukaryota; kingdom Metazoa; phylum Chordata; class Actinopteri; order Acropomatiformes; family Pempheridae; genus Pempheris; species Pempheris klunzingeri. The sequence goes on from NC_092035.1 coordinate 2,407,199, forward strand.
TGACATAGAACTGTATAGAAGATATAATGAATATATTGCCAACATCGTCCTACAACGTGACGCCCCGTCTAATCAAAAACTGGCTCAGTGAGTTACAGCATTGAGAAAAATCATCTCCATGTCTGAAATCTTTCTGTAGTTGAACCAAAATATAATAAATAGCTTCACTTTCCCACAGTCACAAGCCAAAAAGGTTGGGAACCTCTGTCACAGAGCAGTGAGAAATACAGGTGTCAGAGCAGCAGCATCGATTTATGATAAATATACTCACATATAATTGATGACACGGACATACAGGTAATAGATGACACAGACAAATGAATATATGCCCATATATAGATTACAGGCAACCAGGTTTGCTGTGAAATAGAAACTGGAGGCTCTGTTTTGTGCCAGATGTCTACAGTGAAGTTTTCCACCTTCTTTGACGAGCATTTGCTGCATTCCTTGTCAATAGTCAGGTTATGCATGGTTATTTTATAGCTTACAAATAAACAAAAACATGTATACGTTAAAAAAAATCTAATTACATACAGCAAGCATTGCAAAACCACTGCAGGAAATGTAAATGAGACAGAAAGCGAAGTAAATGGTCTGTAACTCTACATGACAGTGGTATTCTCCTGAATGTGCAGAACCACCCACTCTAAGCAGGAGTAAGCAAACGCTTTGAATATTTAGAAAGGCTTCAAAATATTTCACCTAGGTGAACGTGTGACAGAGGAAAAAACGCCCTTTTAAGAGCCTGTGAGAGGATGTGAATTCTTTATGTTATGGCCAGCCCATAACCCTAATGGATACAAACTGTCATCAGGCTAATCCCCAGGCCACCTCATGGCAGTGCCACCCAGAGAGCACAAGGGCCAACGTTAGCGTCACTTTTCCTGCTTTTCCAGGATGAAGGCTGGTGTCCTGGTGGGTATATGGTCGGTTTACATCATGCTAAATCAGGAGGAAGTGATGCGTTTATGCTGTGTAAACCTCTGCTGAGCGTACAGGATGCTGCAGCTGCCTCAAGTTTACCTGCTAGATGTAAACCATGAACACGTGCAAACGTGCAATATGAGCAGAAGCGCACACACACACACACACACACACACACACTGCATTCAGCTGCTCGCACACACATGCAGATATTCACACGTATATAAACACACATACAGGCCATGTTTATATCCCTTCCCCGACCTCTTGTCATCTTTGTATTGTGATGTACTGTACCTGCTAAATCGTAAAAACTCTCCACGCTGACACATTTATAAACCAGTGCCTAATTACACAGCAGTTCAATCTCACTATGTTTGTCCTTTCAAGCTAATTTCTCTATGAAATCCATCCATTACTGCCTCACCTCCCTCTCACCTTTTCACATACACAAACTTGCTTGCAGGTCTTAAAAAACCCAAACTGCTCCAAGACAAACGTGCCCACTGCAAGAGGATTTAACAAATTGGGAGAGGGCCCAGATTATACATGGCTAAATGATTAAATCGCTGAGGTACAGAGCTGAGAGAGGAGAGGGAAAGAAAAAAAGAGGGAGAGGAAAACAGGTCAACGTGCACCCACAGAGTGCTCTGGGGAAGGCAGGAGATAAGAGTTTATCACAAGCGTATAAGTAGATACCGTTAATCCTCCTTCTGTGAGTGTTCTACATGAAATAAATCTGTGACTGACAAACTGGAAAGATACTATTGTTTTAAAGGTGGAGGGATACAGAGGGATGGAGGGGTGGTGGTTGTTGTCAGCAGATAAGCATGCAGATATTCAATGCACGCTGGGTTGAGCAGTTTCTTCAGAGGATGCACAGTGAGCCTGGTGGGGCAGGTAGACAAGCAGGCAGCGCTGTGCTTAGCTGGTAAATGTTTAGCCCTTAATAATTAATCCTACAGACTTGCCAAAAGCAAGATTGATTATTCTATTAGAGGTGGGGATCAACAATGACCTGACTGTAGCTCTATTTCACACACCGTTTGAGTGGCGAGAATTACCAGCGCTGTAATGCAGGCAGCTTTTTTTTTTTAATACACTGAGCCATGCTATTATCCTAAAATATTATGATATCACATGTAATATCATACACAGTTATAGAAGATGGGAGAAATGGAGACTACAGGAACCAAGAGGGAAGAAGGAAAATACACTTTTCTAGCTTCTGAGCTGTTAATTACAATGAATTACAGATTACTATGAGAAAAAAGGTAGTTATCTTGAAGACGCTGTCAAATGAAAACCTTAAAACTCCAGGACCTCGAAGAAGAGAATAAAACCTTTAAAAATGCACAATATAAATTCAAAAGTGGCCACAAAAACAATGAATTACTCAGAAGATTACAGTGGTAACATAAGAATACTGCATTCATTTTACTTCATTTGTCTCCGTGATCACTGTGATGTACCTTGTGATTAAAGCACACAGAGTCAGCACACATCCCTGAGAGCATTAGACATGTAGACAAACAGACCCAGGGAGACTAAATGTAACCTGGAACAACTGGATCAGGTCTCCGTCGCTACAAACGTCGATAGCAAACGTGGCTTACTTCAGGTCAAACATCTCTCACTCTGTACGCCCGAGTGTGCAGGCTCACATCATCAAGCACTTCATAACTGCTCTGCAGCCCAGTTAAGTTCATTTTCCCAAATCCTGCCTGTTTCAGAAAGATGACAACACCAAATGAAAGCATTAAGGCATTTTATTGACGACTCAGTTGTCCATCTAGTGCCAAGCTTCTTTTTTCTATTTCTTCCTTTCTCTGGTTTATGGAGGGAAGGAAAAGTCTCAGGAATTCTCCCTAAACCCTCCACAACCCCTCCAGCTTCCCTCTTGAGCTCATATCCACCCAAAACACACACACACACATGCACACAAGCAGAGCCACATATCAACAGGGTATCTAACCACTGGGAGGCAAGAGATCCACAGAGGTGTACATTAACATAAATACCAAATCTGTTGGAGGAGAGAGAGAAGTGTGTGTGTGTGAGCGTGCATGTGTGTGTGTTAGTCAGAGGGGGCGTTATGGGGTGGAGGGGGGTGAAACAATGAATTCATTGTGTGCAGATGGAGGATGACAGAGAGAGAGAGAGAGAGAGAGAAGTGTAGAGCGCAGCTCCATCTACAGGCCGATAGATCACACACAAACACACACACACACACACACACACACACAATCAGAAGATCTTTGTAGCTGTCTCACACACAAACAAGCACACTGGGAAACATCCTTACACTCTTCCCCACTGTTCCCTTCCACACACACTCTCCCCGAAAAACATACAAGTTGTCTTACACACTTGTTCCAAGCGTGTGTCACACAGAAATGCTCATTATCATGCAGATACACACCTTTTTTCACATTATCTTGTGCACACTGACACACTTCATCCTGTATAACCTCCACCCATTCCTGTTTTTTTTCCTCTCATGCACACTGATGCACACTCATTCAAACACACAAGCACACACACACACTCATTCATTTAAAGCACAATCACTAATTCTTTACAACCTCTTACATGAATGACAAAATGGACTAAATTCAGTTAAATATTGTGTTAATGCAGATTACAGTTTACAGGAAAGTACATTAAAAAAAAAACACCATGAACATTACAGCACCATTCTGCTTCCCTCTTAAGGTCCGTTAAGATCAGGTAATGCAATTAAAACCTAATTAAAACCACATTAAATTGCTTTTAAGCATTGTTGTTTGTGTCAAGCCCAGACAGGATCTCTCTTTTAGCACACTCACACAAACGCAGACACTCAGATATAAAACTGTAAGTGGCAGACAACAACAGTGGTATATTAACACACCTCAGAGAAGAAGCAGCACACAGACATGAAGGCTTATGAAGTGTGTCTTCTTTGGGGCACATTTTAGGGGATTTTTTGACACAAACAACATTTGATATGACTCCTAAAGCCTTGTTTGTCAAGTCTTCATTCAAATGATGCCTATTACAACCCTGACCAAAGTATAAAATAAGGTCAATTACTGTGTCCATAGAGAGGAAGTGCCTTAGCACTGTATCCCCGAACAAGCTAAAATGTTAATAGCTACACCTGTCGGCTATTCCAGCCAGGTCAAAGCAGACTACATGTATTTCTGGAAGTGATACCTGAAAGGCAAGAGAAGCAGAAAAGGTCAAAAGGTTAAAATTCTGGATGGAGGGTGAGAGAAGTATATTTAAAGAATTTGAAGTATATTTCCTCCAGATTTCCTGCATCACGGCGCTGACCCTCAACTCATGCACAAAACATTACAAATGAGACACTGAACACGAAAAAAACAAGGAGCTCAGTTGAATTTCCCAAGAGTTTCAAAGCTTTAACTGGTTCTCCTCCACCTTAAAACCATTTAGCTGTTCAGGAAGTCCCACATAGAGCCAGTCGCTCCTGCTCTGTCATCATCTCAGTGGCAGCACTCTCATACACTTAAATTAGCGGCATTATGCACAATCAGGTAACAAGCCTTCAGTTCCTCTAGCCGTGATTTAGCCTGAGAGGAAATTTACAGTGATAGTTTGACTAAAAGGCTGACCAGCTGGGGGAGGGGGGGGGTCAACAGGCTACGAAGGCTGGTCAACTTCCTGTTCTTTTCATCTGTTTGTTTGCTTTAATTCTCTTTACATCCCACCGTCTGGACGCTAAAACACAGCGCTGAACTTGACCAATAGAAATGAGCTGATGGCTCCAAAATGCTCTGCTGTTTTTTCAGAATTTGGATCCATTTCAAGTTTTCTAGTACGGCTTTGCAGAAATGTATCATCATGGCAACACGTGGATCAAATACAACTCAAAAAAATCAGAGAAGCCTGATGATTACTACTACTTCTCTAAGTATCTCCTCCTGCAGGGACAAGCTGCCGTTGCTTGAAGCTGGACCTTGCATGAATTTTCTCTTCTCCAAAAACTGAGCACCTTTAGCAGCTCTTCTTCTCGTCATTGGGGATAATTTTTTTCAGTCTTGAGAGCCAAACATGTAATGCAAAATGATATTTGCTGAGGAGTGTATTCATTGGGTAAGCATCTACCTCCCAGGCCCAATGTTGTGATATGGTTCCTCTCCCCCTCATCCACACAGAGGTCAGTGGTCACAGGTCAACCTTTAGCTAGTAGGAAATCAGCATTTCGCTCCAGGTAGGTGCTTTCAAACATGAGTCCAGCTCCATCTCTTTCTCACTATATCACCCTGAATTCTTATAAATCAGTTAAATGCAGTGGACAGAGGAGCAAACTGCTCAGGTGTGATCACATCAGCAGCATCTGCAGCAAAGATGCAGATGCAACAGCAGAAACTGAACCTGACATTGCAGAACTGAGAAGTAATTAGAGGCCAGGCGGCCGCGCTCCTTTGGCTGACACCAAATCAATGCAGTTTTTCCGCGTTATCAATTAAAGATGTGTAATTACAAGCGTGGAGAATTGCCTCTCACAAACAGTCAAGCCAGAGACGGCCCTTCACTGATGGTTGGCTCCAGGCGAGCGTCTCGATATGCCACACCTTGACCCCGATGCCTCAAATGACAACCCAGACCCACAACGACCGGGTTGTTTATGGATTTTATGGCACTCGCTCCGAACACCTGAGCGATAAACTCAGTGTAGCGTGCAACACCGAAATGCCGTACACTTGGTTGTGAGCCAAAGTGCAAAATGTATTACTCAAGAGCCCAGCTCCCAATTGAAGCCAGCTGGGTTTGAACCATTAGCCGGTACAAGCAGAGACAACCTGGTTGCTGAGTGCGCCGACACTCCTGGGTAAATGAAGCAGGGCTCTACACTACTCCCTCCACCCCTCCCAACATCCACCCCCTCCACCCTGCGGCCTCCCATCAGCACCTGGGAAAATGGATTTGAAACGAGGGCAGCTTCCCGCCCCCCTCCCCCAAATGAGCAGATGGAGGCTTCCGCAACGATTATCACCACATTACCTGGGAGTCTGTTGACGAACAGGAACAATACAGGCAGCGCTAATAAACCCCAATCAAACATGACACCCCCGCTAATGTTGCTCACTTCTCTATCCCTACAAGGCAGAACTACTCACACTGATTCGTTTTCATCAAATGGCCCGGCTACAGCTGTACTCTCTGCAAGTGGGGAGAGTCAGTAGAGGTGATTTCTTTCATTGGTCTCAGCCTCGGCTCACCTCATGATCCTAAAACTACGGTGGAGCCATTAGCATGACGCATGTGCCTTTGTTTCCACATGGATTTTACTTTTGTCAACGATACTTTCAGGGGCAGCAGCTTCATAAGAGTTAGAAAGATGTAGGCTAAACAAGGCAGTGCACTAGTATATATACATGCCTGACTATATATCTGACTATATGCAGGCCTGCAAACTCCAGTGCTCAGATACTGAAGCCAAACTTCACTCTGCTACCCACTGCTGCCACTGGGCTAAACACAGCTAAAGGACTTGAGCTCACTTCGGACCACATTAGGTTACTGAAGCTCAGTTAACAGCAACATTTCAAGTAACAGCGACCACAAACAGTTTCATTACAGATGTGGTCACCCCCGTGTGCTATGCACCGATGTGTGGACAGACAGTGATCTATGCCAGACTGCAGTTTATGTCATATGAACTTTGCTTCATGTGTTTTTTGCATAACAACAGATTTACAGGATTTTAAAAAATGACTTTTGGTATAATAAATGACCCTAATGGAGTGGTTGCAGAGGTTTCTCTGGTATGTAGCAGACGAGTATTTCTCCCCTGACTTCACACTTCTTTTCCTCACTCTTCTTTTGTTTTAGTGTTAGTGCTCAATTTTCTCCCTCAGGGAGTCAAGCCCTCTCTCTGTCTCTCTCATGTCTCCTTCTTACACTCAAAAAAGCCCAACTGTAACAACAGTGGTCTCCAAACAACAAGGGGATTCCAGACGACTGACCTCAGAGATGTTCATCCACCGCTGAGATACAAATATTTACCCCTATCGCGTTCGGCTCAAAGCTGAGGGCCGCCCCACCATGAGAAACCCTCCCCTGATTTGGCCCCGTCTGGCTTGAATACCCCTGGAAAACAAATAAAACTAGCCCTCATTTTGTCTCTTTTCCTTCTCTTAAACCAACCTACAGACACATGTCAAAGCACTGAGAGAGCAATTTAGAAACCTCACGTCATTCCTCCACGCTCTCGCTGTCCTCCATGGACGGTAGTTTGAGCAGCAGTTTGGGGTTTTAACAGACTTATGCATGTATTTATCAGACACACTAAATCTATCAAGCTAAGAAATTATTTTTTGAGGATGCTGCTTTCAGCTACCTCGATATAAATGCATCAAATTCAAATATTTTCATTTATATTTTACAGATATATTCTCTCTTTTGGCTTCACCAGATTGTGACGTCCTTTGCACACTAGGGTGGTTCTGTGAAGTGACTGGACAGAGGACGTAGTACTACGCTATGCCGGAAAATGAAGGAATGCTCCCTTTGTGAAGGGAGTAACTTGCCTCCCAAAGCATCTTGGGCCGTTGTGCATGAGCGAGGGTAGGATAGAGCAGTAGATCAACAGGCAGATTGGTGCAGCGTCCACCCTGATGTAGGCGCTCTGCAGACTCTTGTGCTGAAGAGGAGGCAAAACCGAGACAAAGAGCTCGATTTGGCAGTTGATTAACATTCCAGCCCCTTAGCTACTGTAATTACATTATTCTCTGGGCGACCGCAGGGTGTTTGGGCTCATCCTTAGGGTCACGGCGCAGATCTTGGACATCAGAAAGGATTTATGTTGAAAGTAGCCAGTGGAGGTGGTTCGGCATCTGATAACGATGCCTCCCTGTGGGGGTATTTGGGACAAGTCCAACTGGGAGGAGACCCACAACACACTGGAGGACTAACATATCCCATCTGTCATGGGAATGCCTCAGAATCCCTCAATAGCATTTAGACAACATGACTGGGGAAGGGATCGGGGCAACCTTAGTTACCCTGCTGCCACAGCAACCACACTTCCTCAGGTTTACCAGTAAACCAGGCTCTGCCCATTGACATTTAACTAATGACAGTAACAACAACATTAACACCAACATTTCTTCTGCCTGCAGCTCCTGTGTGCAAATAAGCTCCACAGACCCTGATCTTAAAGGTAAAGGAACTAAGTGTACGTTTATGGCTTCATCTGACAAATGAACCAATGCAGCACATTATAGTGCTTTAAATTTTGCACTGATGATTGAGTTTTTATTGCTCTATAACAAGGTATTGACTCCCTGTCTGGTCTTATCAGCTTATGTTTCCCAGGTGGTGTATGTGCTGTGATTGTATGTGGTTTTTTTGTGTGCCTTAAACCTCTCTGCAAACAAAATGTGATTTGATCTTTTCTCTCTGCATAAAACACCAGAGGTGTTGTTTTTTTCTTGTTTCTTCAAAATTAGGGTGGATATGCAGCCTGTGTATCCAAAAAGATTATATTTCTCAGATCTGGGTGATTTGGATAAATCACCGTGCTCTCTAAAAACACCACTAAGGGTCTGAAAAAGCCCGAGTACACAATATATTCCTTTTCAAAGCACCCGCTGCAGTAGTTTGTGTTTGACACTGATCAAGCATAATCATCAGGCAATCAGGGCTTGTGTGTGTGAGGAGCACACACTGACACACACACACAAAGAGAATCTCCCCTCTGTCTTCCCAGTGCAAGTAGAGCTAACCACTCCAGGGAGCTAGAGACTCAATTAATGACATACATACAGCACTTGCAAGATGTCAGAAAAGAAAGAAGCACACAACTGCACATATGCACATTAAAGGCTGCTCCATACAGTAAGTCTGTGTGTGCAGCTCTTGTACTCGCATGCATATAGCACAGTATGTAGGCTAAGGCCGGCCTCTGGGAAATACTGTATGTTCCCTCTGCATTATCCGCCTCGGAGCCTGAAAATATCAAATGCTCTGTAACATACTGTAACCACTTTTGAACTAAACACTGTTATTATACATTAAATTCAATGCAATGAAATTCGACTGCAGCTTATCAAACAGGAAAAAAAACGGTGCACTTAGTACTCAATAAGGAATCGACTCAACTATGGATCGTTTAAAGCTTAATTCAGGACTTTTACATAGAAATGACCATCTGCTACATTCCATGTTCATCAAGCCTATCGCCACAGGTAAATCTCTCCACTGGCATACGTCATGAAGTCATGAAGGGGAGAGCAACCATGGCAACGATGTAGGCTACACGATCAGATTTTATGTCCCCACTCAATAAAGCTGTAGTGTTTGCATTGAGCACTACCTTGTCATTAACATGGGCCTCTTGTGATAAGCAAAGCTTCTAGTCAGGGTAAAGTGCAGAGAAAACTGGAGGAGAGATGAGCTGTTGATTATATGCCAGAGGCCATCAAAGTAAAAGAAATAACCGTTAGCAGCGTGCCACTGCCAATGGTCCGCATTTTTTATTTAACTCAGATCTTCTGTTTCAAAACTCCATAATCTGATTTATACCAGGACTGTGCCTTTTAAACTGAACTCTTACCTGTCTAGCTGCTCCATCTGGATGCTCTGGGCAGTAGAAAGGCCAGTGAACTGGTGGCTGGAGGCTGTAAGAGAAGGCCAACAAGGTAGTAACTCATATTATTGCAATCACTTCTTACATTATTTTATGAATAAGTCACTGTAAGCTTTTTGTGTCTTTTAGGCATCACATGTTCTCTGATGTCCAAAACGTTATATATACTGTAGCTGCTTCTTTTTGTTACTGAAGAATCAAACTCTTTCATTTTTCCTCCTGAAAACAGAAGGTGGCCCTTTTTCTAAAATGTGGACATCTCTTTTTGGAAGCAAACTCTTCATTTCACACCTCTGTGGTCTTCCACACACCAAGACCTCACCTCCACACTCTGTCTTCCCGGCTTAGGCATGGTCGGCTGCAGTTGATGGGTCACCACTTGGAGGAAGACAGTGGCTGCTCACAGGTTAAAGGTCATTCCTGTTCTCCTGGCAAAAGGTGAGAGGACCAGAGCACGGGTCAGTGGTGCTGAAATCTCATTTAAGAGATTGACCCCCGAGGGCCGGCTCGTGCCGGTCCGGCGCTCGGAGATGTCGTCACCAGGGATGATGTATAGGTTTGGGCTGACAGAGGAGCCCTAACACAACACACACATCTAGGTCGACAGGCGCTGATGCACACAGCCTCAGAGCACGTCCATGTGGTAACACATCCTTCATCAGACAGGATGAAACTTTAAATGAGTCACACGTGGAAACTTGAACATCACAACACATAATAGAGTAGCACAAAGAAGAAAAGGATACAGATAAGAAAAGAAACAGATCATTTGAAAGTAGAAATGTGAGGGTGACAGTATGAAAGCGTGGGGGGAGCAGTAGTAGAGCTGCAGCTAATTCAGTGGGGAGAGCGGATATACATCCATTCACATTATTATTATTTCTGGAACTAAAAACTATATTAATACACTATATGCTGCATATCAGTGATTCAATCCATCTGTGCTATTTCATGGCTCCAACAGTCGGCCGAAAAAGTCCCGCAAACTGAACATATGTGACATCCACATTTTATTCCCAACAAATCACTTATGTCCATTATTAGTAAGATCTTTGTCTCTGTTGAGCTCTCATTTTGTTTTTATGCACAAATCTTTCTCAGTGCAGCTTCAGTCTAACTTGAATACACCGTACAGTGTGGCAGCTGATGTATGTCGACGCTCTCTAGCAACATTTAAGCTGATGTAAGATGGCAGATTATGTAGCAAATTGAGATATGTTACAGTGATAAATTTCAGGTGACAGGCTAGATAAGCTCATTGTGTCACTTTTCTTTTCCTAATCTGTGTGCACTTGGTCCAGTGCCAAGTGGAGTCAAAGCATCGGGTATCTGTCAGTGCAGGGAAGTGTGTGTGTTGCCTTGTACTGTGTCTTTATGACAAACTGACGACATTTCAGACAATCAAAGGTCCATTAGAGGGTTAAAATGTAAGTTTGAAGCTTATTTGTACTTGAATAAACAGACAGAGGTAACGTAAGCAATATGGAAGCATTTGAAAGCAGAAGATGTAAAGCACTTTTAAATAAAGTAACCACCTTTTTCTCCCTCTCTCTGACTGATTTTCAGTTTCACTATTTCTGTCTTTCCCTCTGGACTCCCATCTCTCTGTCAGTCTCATGCATCGGGGGAACCACATGGTCTTGTACACGCCATTTGTGTTACTTTTGTGAATTATTGCGAGGAGCACGATTGTTGCAGTGAACAGAAGGGAACAAAGACAGTGAAATGAACCCCTCATTGATCTCCGTATTGAGAACATCTGCCCTGAACCTGAGGGGGGTTGGGAGACTCAGAGGAGTTGTGGGAAGTTGCACGCATACCAAGCAGTAGAGTTCAGGTACGTAGCGAGTTAATTTTGTGTATTTAATTGAGAATTCGCTTGCAAATCTAACATAAACTATTTTAACCCTCAGCCAGGTTTTACACTAAATTTGATATCCTGTCAGAGCCCTTAAGTTGTCTACTATAAGAGAGGTAGGAGACGTCAAGATTATCTCAAGATGACAATCTCAAGATAACAATTCAAAAATAAATTGTGAATTTGTAAAGAAAAGCTTCAGTTTTAAGGCTCTTACTAATTTGAGCAAACATAATTACTTTTTTATATTCAGGAAGATTTTTCAAGCCGACATCATCTATTTATGATCATTTATGATATTTATGAGGCCTTTTTTTAAAGGGAAAATTCACCCTATACCTTTGCTTATGATCACTACATTGAATGTTGTTTGAATGGTAACTTGACTTTTAAACTAGCTACAGTGTTGTTTGATAGCACAAAAGGATTTAATCAAAAAATATTTACAGCAAAAGTCCAATTCTCCGACACAAAAAGAAAAAGAGCTTCTTAGATCTGCCTTTTCAACAATTATCCAACAAAAAAAAAAACTGGTGTAGGGGAGGTGGAGCGATCTGGCTCTGCACCCAGAGGAGCAGGAAACACTGCAGACCACAATCCAACGCCGCCACAACAAAGAATGGGCTTTGAGTACGAAGGGCTTTAACGACTGCAGATTTTGTGGCCAAAACTCGTGGACCACTTGGCTTGCTAGCTGTATCTTAGCAACAGGGTCACACCCCATCTTTGGAGGCTGTCAAAAGTTATTCTGGGAAATGCAGAAAAACTGAGTGAATTACAAAAAACACGAGGCAGTTTGAGGGAAAGCGGGTTCACTAGAAATATAAGTTAAACCACTTCATCAAAGAATAACTCCTGGAATGCATTGAAATCACAGATTGATGATATCTAGGAGGGTAACAGTATCCAAGGGAGGGGTTTTCTTTTAACTGCCAGCTGCTGGAGTTTTGCGGTGCAGCTGTTATTAAATAAATGTCCCATCTTAAGCTCGGTATCAGGATGGCGGGGAGATCAAACGTAGGAGGCCCATCTGAAACCTGCCTTAATTATAATAGAAGCTGAACTTCAAATATTTCATATCGTATTGTAATCCTGACGCTGTATCCGTTTCATATGAGACAAACGCTGTGATGGACCTGACAGTTTCCCTTACGTCCAGGCGCTGGATGGGAGCACGTGCAGCCTGAGCGCGGCCACATGTGGAGCTGATTATGAGGGGCTGAGTGTTTACGGTGGACCCAGATGTTGGGTGTTTAACATGGCACGGGCCGAGCGGCAAGTTTTGACAGCTCGCGGTTCAGCTCGACCTACACTTTGGCTGTCGGACCGCTGAGACAAAATGTCAAACATGCAGATAAGGGCCAAGTAAATGTGATTACAGCAATTCAGTTTCTCCCATTCCCGGCCAATCTGTCCAATGTCGGTCAACACCTCTCCTGTGTTTGGAGGGAAAGATCCAAGGCTGCAGGGCTTCCTGAAAACCACCCACTGGTTAAAGTAAAATAGATGGACCGATGAATAAATAGATGACTAATATTCAGAAATGAGAGAGAGGAGGGAGTGATGAGGAATCAAACAACAATGATTAGCTTGTCATGTGTGACTAGGTGAGTCTGTTAGGAGGCAAGGAAGGAAGGATGGTGATAGGAGGACGTGGGAATGGATTGAAACCTGCTAAAAGGAAAAGCTAGAAAGTAAAAACAGATTTATCCATCTCATAAATCACTGATTGGCTTGGCAATAATTGAATTAGGGAGTAAATGAATGGACGCAAACATTTTCTAATAGGATGATTTTCATTATCTTTACAAAGACTGAATGAATGGATGAGTAGATTGTGTGAAAAATGTTTCAGAAGGAGCAAAGCCAGGTTCAAAACAAGGAGGGAAGGATGGAAAGCATCCAAAGGGAAGCTGAGTAATCCTTTGGCAGTGAGAAAAGAGGGAAGAGAGGGAAGAACAAGGAAACAGTCAGTAACCTGTTGGTGGATGAATGAGACTTAGAACAGACTGAAAGGATGAATGAATCTCAGTCACATTTTAAAGGACAAACTCCCAGTTTTCAGCTTAATATAAAAACTATTTTAGTTAGTTTCTTATGCTAAATATTTCTATCAAGAGACATTAAAAACAAACATATTTATCCCAGGTGACTCCAGAAGGAGCCGCACCGTCAACCAGGTGTCAGTGGTTGTAGCATGGGCCACTGAAGTGTCCTCCATGTGTTTATCAAGGTAAGTTAAAAATAAAGAAGCAGATAACCCTGAGTATCAGCGAGCTCGAGGGCAATCGCACATTTCAAAATATGCTGCTGTCAATTTAATATTCCTGGCCTGTGGGGGAGTGAGAGATCAGGTGACTGGGGTATAAATAGGCCATCCGCCATCAGTTCATCTCAGCCGACTCCTTGACGGGATCAGAGTGACTGAAGACTGACTCTGATGTCACTTGAAATCAGGACAGTTGTCGCTGAGGGACCCTCCGAGTCAGCGGTGAGCTTCAGTGTGTCCCCGAGACACGGACAAGGAGGGTGAGGTTTACATCTGTTTTCTCTGAAATGATGGGGGTTGCAGGGATCACACCGGGGAGGGTCAAATGGGCCAGTGGGGTCTGAAGGTGAACGGGAAAACGCGGAAATGTAAAGGTTCACGGCACGCTGATGGGATGCAAAGTGAGTTGGCCACAGTTTCAGTGATGCTGCTCCAGGCGCTGCATACCTGAAGAGATGTAACTGTCAGACTCAAATATACATGAATGTTTCTGGAGGGTGAATAAACACATCGCTCTACAGGAAATAAAACATCCCACTAGATGGTCTATTTTTTAAACAACTAACTTCTTTTAAATTACCTTTTTAACCTAATTTAACAAGGTACGTTTGAGTAGAAACGCACTCAAAGTGTTGGCCTGGGGAAATATGTGTCAGAGGAGGGAGAGATACACCGCTGCAGCAGTGTTACCCTGTCTGAGTGCTTCAAAGCAAATACTGTTAAAGTAATTTGTGGACTGAAGCTGATAAAAGATGTTGTGTTTTGATGTGTATTACCCTTTAGAACTGGTTACTAACATGCAAGGAAACTCCAGGTAATCAGTGTTTTCCCTCTAGATTACTTATCAAGGTGGAAAAGCCTCTAAAACATTAAGACCACTGAGGAACAGTAAAACTCTCCAGTGAGAGCCTCGCTATTGGAATTCATTTCACAGCTCCTTGATTCAGGCTTTACAGGGAGCTTTATAGACTGACCACTGAAGGTAACGTTAATGCCCTCACCTCCACAACCTGGCAATTAACAATGTGAAATAACACTGTATGGCTAGTGTGAGAAAACACAACAAAACAGAGATGCATTCAGAAAAGTCCTTTAAAATGACAGCTATCCAGATACCTGTCAAAGTAAAGTTTGGCTAAAGAACCAAGATCATAGCATAGCTGATCTCCTCTGCACCTGCTATCCACCAAATTACTGCAACATGCAACAACTTAGCTGGTAATTTAGGAGAGCAGCAGCCGTTTCTACTGCTGCTTCAGCACCTCTGTTTTCCTTGTAAAATCAGTTAAGATACTGGGTGCCTAAATATCTCAAAAAACTTTAATGTTTCTTTTGTAATGGCAGGCTTCAGTGGATGTTCTTATTCTTATTTCCCCCCAGCTTGGCTTATAAAATTCTTAGTGTTTTCTCCATTATGCCATTCTCCTGGAATCCCTGGGAAATTCAACGCACCCTTTATAATTACTGCACCAACTGCCGGCTGACAAGACTCATTTGCCTTTGCTGGAAGAGGTTGTCTCTTTCCTTAAGTACCTCTGTTGTGCTGATGCCCTCCCCCCTTGTCACTACAAATTCCCATCTTTACCTACGCAGCCGGTGGCGCCTTCAAATATGGATACACGGCCTGCTTAAGGAGAGCGCTGTCAAGAAAAACAGGGATAGGGATGCTCAAAGGAGGGAGAGATCTCCATGCAGATTTCCTGTGGTCAAATGAATGCTGTATGAGTAGAAAAAAAATAGTAATAGGTACACCTATTCCCTTTACAAATAACTCACAGCAGAAAGCCTAACATACCTGACTGTGAAGATGTTTTATTTTTGCTATTTTGATGAGCACACTGTGGAAAACATTTGAGTTCAAGGAGCTCTCTAGTGGAAGTTAATACTCGCTGTGTGGGATATGATTTTGGTAAGTCTACATCCGTCACAATCACTACACCTCCGTTCATGTAATAAAAAGGTACAACCTGTGGTCCAGATGTCGACAAGGGTGGTCTCACCGAACAAAAAAACACATTTCAGATCTAATTGAGAGGAAGTCTTGACACAAACTACATTTCTTAAAGCAGAATTTGGCCACTACACCAGAAAGTGATACACTGTTAGAACTGTGACCTAAAAAAACAAGTGTAAGTTCAAGTGCTTTGCTGTCTGTTTGTACTGTCCCCATGTTCCAGTATGTCACGGTCACTTGGGATGGACACTCAGCTGATAGCTCATACATTACGTATGAGAAGACTGGCTGTAAACAAGAACAAGGTAGCAGAGGGAAAGAACAAACCTTTTAGTTTTGTCCTTCTCTAGTTTTCTGTTTGTTAATTCAAAATACATATCTACTGTTGAGGAACATAATTCATAAGACTGGATATTAATATTGCAGGGAGCTACAAGTGGGAAGGTTCAGGGGTCGGGATTAATATCAGCCAGAGAGGAGGTTTAAGAAAAGTTAAAGAAAAATGAGGCTGTTGACTCCTACAAAGCTAAATGAGAGGAGCTAAGAGGTCAGGCTTAGAAGAGCAGTTTTGCTTCAAAGAACAAATCTAATAAATGCTACTTAAGACAAAAAAGGACCTAACAACACTCTTATTTAAAGCAGAACTAGAATTTAAAGCTGCCAAGTATTTGTTGACCCCTAAAAAGGTAGTATTTGGTCACCTGAGGTTTTTAACCAAGTGACAGGTTCATGCATCTGGATGATAACTTTGCTTTAATGGGTTGTTGTCCCTTCTGTTTTCTCCATGTTCCCCATTTCACATAACAGATGGCTCAAACAGACAGGTAGCTGCTGTGAACACAACATCAGAATATGTAATTTCTTTGTGAAGGCCTCCGCCCATCCCTGTTGTGTCTGTTCCCACAGCATCAAGAGAAAGATAATGTCTTCCTGTCCGAATGCCTCCTCTGTTAACGCCGGCTCCGTCTGTCTCAGCAAAGTGAGCACATGGTTCATGCATAAATCAGCAGCACGGTGATCCCAGGTTGTCCCCTGATGCACCGCCTCCGGTGATCTGGCTACCGGAGCCGTGCCATTACGCTGGCGCATTGAGCCAGTCACTGCTAAACAAATATGAAACTGCGCCACTTTGTGTCACAAATTTTTACATTCAACAGAGGTCACGTGAAAGCAAGGGAACCTTTTTCGCCCCATCTGTGAGCTAAAACGTTAAAAAGGTGGGTGAGCCTCATGGGAAGAGAGCAGAGAGAGACAGAGTGAGGATGTAAGCCATTACAGCTGTGCATATTACAAAGCTATCTAAGATGTATGATCCCTGTGGCCATTTCAAATATGTACACTCTTACCTGTGTATCCCAAACGCAAAATCTATAAAATATGATGCTCCTGACAGGAGCAAGGGGGCAAAATGGAGTTGTCACACGACATGGTGGTAGCCAAGGTCATGCATTCATGCATTCACCTTGGAACCATCCTACTTTGTTACTGCAGTTCTGTACAAAGACAGAACTATATTACAAAGTATGAATCCAAAACTTTATTGTCCCTCGACAGGTCATTCTAAGACATCTTTTAACAACTAAATAATATTTTTGCGTATGAGTCTGTTAATGCAGGAGGATCTCTGCATGCACTGGCAGTTCTGAGTGGGTTTTCTGCACTGATCACATCTGTACTGGTAAATCAGAATCTGGGTCAACTTTGAACTTGAGTCGGTGATCGCCGTAAGGCAAACAAACACTAATATAAAGAAGAATATATGAATATGTTTTCAAGAGAATAATTTGTTTAGTTCTTTAGACCTTATTTTGACTTACCCTATATCAGTCTGACACTACATAAATATAAATATACAATATGAATTCAGATCATAAATTATTTAAGCATGAAGCTGCTCTGGGAAACATATTTACATACTTGCAAAAATGCACCCATCTCACAAGCTTAAACCACAAAATGTGCCGGGTATTAAAATAATGTGGACTTTGCCTGTTTGACCAGATTATTGTGCCGTTGCAGTGGTCACTTTAAGGAAATCTCTGCACAGGAAGTGTGGAGTGGAGTCATAAAACTATTATAAGCCCCATCCAGAGCGCCGGGCGTATATATATATTTCCAAATAATACTACAAAAAGACAAAAATAAAGAATCCAAGCAGACGTTGCTTACATATCAGACGTTAAAACT
This sequence comes from Pempheris klunzingeri, assembly GCF_042242105.1. NCBI lineage: Eukaryota > Metazoa > Chordata > Actinopteri > Acropomatiformes > Pempheridae > Pempheris > Pempheris klunzingeri. The sequence goes on from NC_092035.1 coordinate 2,424,993, forward strand.
CTCATGCCTACGGCAAAGTTCATTCATTACGGATGAAGCTCATCCTTAAAAAGATGTAACCAGCTGCTCAATAACCAGCCCATTGTGTCTCACCTCTGAAGCTGACACAATTAAAATACATCAACATTTTAAAACAGGGCACGGTACAGTAGACTTTTTACTGTTCACCTCAACATCTTTTGTTGCTTATGAGGCTTTTTTGCTTTGTGTTCTTTATTACGACCACCTGGTCAGTAAAACATACTGCTGTCATGTTATGGTGATTTTCTAACATACAAATGCAGCTGATGCAGGTTTAGTACTCAGTGATTCAATGATTCTTAGTAGCTATACTGTATATTAACGCAGTGATGTGTACAACAAAGTGCTGTGAAAGGAATTCTAAAATATCCCCCCAAAAAAGTTAAGAAAAAAAAAAAGGTAGTGAAGTGAAACAGAAACGATGTTGACTTTAAGAACTCCATCTATTAACACTTAAGTGCTGCAGTAGCACAGATTTGCTGTGAGTAAGAGATGTGCAGAATAAGAAAATATTACACTCATGCATCAAAAAGAGCCACTAAAGTTAGAAAATCAGCAAACCAGCCTGCAGCGGGCTGATGCTCATCTGACTCCTACCATAATGTTTGGTGTATAAGAGCACACAGTTTCTTCTGCACAGGATCTTTGATGCTGTATGATGGTAAGTCTTCTAAAATACTACACCAAACAGAGCCTGACTTTCCCGGGGACGTAGAAATACAGAGTTTGGGTTGTTTTAGTCTCGACCAAAAGCTGCTCGGCCAGGTTGAGACTGAAGCATTCAGAGCGGCCTTTGCTCCTGTGTATTTCTCCGCTGGGAAATCCAGGAGCTGATGAATGTAGAATTGGTTCCAGGCATGTCTTGTGATTATTTAGACCTGAACCTGTTCTCTAATAAGCATTCTGCATCACGTCTCGGTCGGCAAAAACCGCCTTTCGCTGCATCTCAACTACATCAGCTGTTAATTGCTTTATTTTCTCCAGCAGATGAAACTTCTTTCACAGAGAGCAAGGCGATGAGTACAAGGAGAATCAGTGAAGAAGGGGTGGAGGGAAGAGGGAGAAGTCACTTTTGATGATATTACGTTTTAATTATTTCTGTAAATACAGGAGGCTGGTGCTCCTGGGTGAAATTGTCAGTCGATTTTTCATTTCACGTGCAGTTGTAAGGTGTCTGGGTCCAGCCAGCCGTCTAGCTGAGTAGCTGACATTCCACCGGCAGCCATGGGGGAATAACACACACACACACACGTATATATATGCACATATCCACACACCCCTCTTCTTTCATCTTGTTAATGGACATTCCTCCACAAACGTCGGCGAGTCTACCTGACTGCAATCCTTTAAAGTTTAATTCACTCTACATTTAGCCCCGGTCATAAATACCATATTAGGTAGCAGCAGCATGTTTTATGTGCTCCCTATGGTCGTGCTTTTGTTTTAATGAAGCCATTTGCAACTTATGAGCAAAAAAAAAGGAGAGAAAGTCGCATATTAGATGGGATAGATCAGTCAAACCTATTCCCATATTGTGTTTTATACATGGGCTGGAATAAAATGAGGCCGGTGCCCATCCACCAGCGGGAAGGAGCAGCGTATTTTGACAACTTTTTTCAGTTCCTGCTGATTTAAGCAGGCCTCTTAACGCGGAGTGACTGGTGGTTTACTGCAAATCATCGGCTTAATCACATTATTCACCTGCGACTATAAATTTCCAGGAATTAGTCTGACTTTAGTGTGCATACATAAAATTATCTGGTACTGTATATGCCAGTTGTTGGACATGGGCACAACATAGTCTAAATACATGGCTACACCTATTGAGATGATGCAGATAGTGTCATTAAGGGCAACTATAAAGCACCTAATTATGAATTAAGTCTTGCAGGATGCCTTACAACAGACTCTGAAACTTGTTGTCTTGTTCACTATGTCCACTTATTTTGTTGATGGGGTTTATTCGAGGTCTGTGGCATTATACTGTGCGCTGCAGGACTGACTGAGAGCAACACGGTAATAGATAACCGAGACAAACGTTCTATAAATGTGGAAGATGTTGAGACAAATAAACAAAAACAACCACAATCAATATAAGCTCACACACACATCCACCTGTTCTGACTGAGTATAATTCCACTGGAGTTTAATTGCATCTTTTAAAGTAATAAAACACAACTGGATGCCCATTTAAATGCTTTCAGTCATAAACTATATCTAGATAATGTGTTTTTTTTCCCCATTGGTTTTATCTTAGAAATCCAGTTGCATAAGGCAGTGAGAAAAACTAAAGATGTAGTGTTCATCAACTGGGTTTTACTGTATTTATCTGTTTAGTTTTCACAAACAAGGTAAGTTAGACGAACACCTTGTGATTGCAGAAGATTCACTTTCCATCACTACTGAGGATGATTAATGTGTAAACAGGTAGTACAGACAGGTGATTCTGGATCTTCTAATCAGTCAGATAAGTCGTCTACCTGCAGGAAGTGAGTGAGCATTTCCTCCTCTCCCATCATATCAAATTAATAGTGGATTTTCACTTGAATGTAACTGTCTGTACGTCCTCTCTTCTCACTGTCGGCGAGCTGTGTCACTTCCTGTTCTGAACTTTCTCAGTGAGCCTGTGTATTAGTGTCACCATGATAAAATGTATGAGTTTTTTTGTGCTAGCAGTAAAGGGAAAGTGACACAAAACTATTAAGGGAGCTTGAAAGTTCTTCTCTTTCTGCCAGAGCAAAGTGGAATGAGTCTTATCATCACAAGCATACAATCTTTTTAGTTTCACATCTCCACATCTTAAGGGAGGTTTCTCATTTTGTATGCTAAAGACGGCAATAACAAATGCAAATTTATGGACCAGTTAAGTGTAACCTCACTCTAAACGTAAGGATGCAATCCAAAATGTTCCCCTCTCCCTTTATTCTCAGTGAATCTTGCATCAAAGTTATCAAGTGGAGCTTTGAATGGTGGAACACTGGGATGTCACATCTTTTGTTTCCTCTAATATCCCTGGAAAATCTGGTTAAAATTGGAAGATACAGCAACGAGCCGATTCCTCTGCCGGTTGCACGGATTCCACACTGTTTTCACAGCTGTCTCGCTTGCAGGATGCGGCTGAAGGTGGGGGGAAGGTTGGAGGGGAAGGGGATGCGATCTACTCATGTGTAAAGATGAGAAATGAGAGGGAAAAGGGATAAACCAATACAATGAGCGTTTGACATAACCAGCAGCAGAGAGAAGAACTGTGTGAGAAGAAAAGTAATAACACTGAGTATCGTCTACCAGAAGTCAAGAACTCTGCAGAGCTGCAACAGATCGGGGAAGATTTAGAGTCCAGAGCTTTCCTTAAGATCACCTCTGCACCAAACAGACAATACAGCTGATATATTTAGTCTTGATCCGCTCATCTCAGCTTATATCCATCTGTAGATACAGGACGCAGCCAGAGGTTCAAATGACTTGAGTCTGTGGATTCTGAGCAGCTCAAATCACTGTTAGTGACCCCATTCACATCTGAACAGTTACTGCCGGACACAGTATCATGCGACTGGATGGCAGCTGCTCACAGGTAATGTCCCTCTCATGCCGTAGTTATTAGGCCTCTGGTCAACAGCCAAACACAGCAGCTGTCCGTCCAACACCAACCTATAAACCCCCCCAACTCCAGTTCATAAACAATAATATGCAGGCAAATGGGGTGGCCAATGTCAGACGTGGCCAGATAAACACATCGAAGGTCATCATCGCCACCCATCCTCTTCCGCTGAATAATTGTCTCTCAATTTTGAAGCTTGTGATAATTTAATTCAGGTTCTCTTTGAAACCAATAGATAAAGAAGCAATCAGTGTGTTGGCAGGCAGAGACGCTTCGGAGCTGTTTTAGAGCGCCTCTCAGCCAGTTGTTGGTCATTAGATACACACAACTCGGCTTAATATATTAGAGATACTCAAATATTAACTGTTTTTTTAACAGGTTCGTCTGCTGTAAGCTAGTATGGCTAACATGAAGGCTAGGCTAACACATTAAGCATTCATTCATTCATTCATTGGCACTGTTGTCCTTTTGCTACACACACGGAGGTTTACCTCTGCAACAGGACAGAAGGATTCGTGTAATTAACAACACAGGTTTACACATCCATAAAGTTGGGGACTTTGGGGAGAAATTGCCAAATACATTGATTTTTATTCATAGTATTGGTCAAACTTGTAACAAACTTACAATTCCCATAATGCAACGTTGCACCGCCAGTTCTCTGTGGTCTAGAAGACAGGGCAAGATGTTTCAATTCAAAAATATATTATGATCCTGTTCCATGCTGATGTCCAAATTACTGATTCATGTACAAAGAGTTTGGTATTAAGAAACACACAATAGTGGTTATTAATTAGAGTATAAGTCACACTGTGATATGTATCTGTATCTTTGGCTCTAGTAGTTTTGCTGTGATATTGAGCCCTGCTCTGAGCCCATCACCACGGTTGTTTTCTCCTCCAGTGCTACAAAAGACCTCCACTCTGGGAGGCTGGTTTTTGTTTTGTTTGTTCTTCTTCACTTCTCTGTCACTAAATGCACTGAATGTATAATTGCAGCCCTATACGGACCTTGACAGAGAATAATAAGTGCTGGCTCTTAGTTTCTCTGATTCTTTTCTGGCCCATGCACCTTAGAAGACCTGCACAGCTGCGACAGATTTTTTTTTTTGCCCTTTGTGGCACGAGGTAAGCACTCCTTATGACAAAGTGCCACCCCAGCTACCTTTTTTTGTTTCCGTGAATAATCCCAGGACATGGGGCTAACGTGATCTGACATTTGAAACGGCTGTCGCAGGTTTCTGTTAATAAATGATTCACGCAGCTGACCCAGGAGACTGGGAGTTAATGCCATCTCAGTGGCAGCGATCTAAAACTTTGACTCAGATCCAGCTCTGCCCTCCAGGGGATGGACAAATGGACACGGCCAACATCTCTCCGGTGCCCTCGGTCTCCATTATCGACCCCAGAAAAAAGAAAAAACAGACATGAGAGACCATAATGATCCAGTGTCAGAATGCAAAGTGCCACATTGCTGCTTTTATGTGTGTATTTTCCCCCATCGCAGAGAGGAGGAAGTTGTGATTCTTTTTACTGCCACACAGCTTTAGGTGCACTAACAGCATACGAAGGTCCCTCAGAGAGGCCTAATGTGAATTTAATGACCTGACGCTGGGCGAATGACAAGTACGCAAGGTGAAGGTGACAACCTTTTTTTCCCGTCTATATGATTTCTTTTTTCCCCCTCGTCTCCCTCCCCAGGTCTTGTTTTCTGAAAGCCATGGTGATGTTACATCTATTATACCATTGTGCATTGCTGGCAGTCACTGCTGTGAATTTCAACAATAGTGAAAGCTCCCTTCAAATCTACATGCTTTCTGCATTATGCAAAAAACTTCCACCCTCCTTTGTCCAAAATGACGTTTGCTTTAAGACAATTGCAGAGAACATTTTTAAGACAGTGGCGGGGGGTGGGCTGTAGCTGGAGACATGTCTTCCACAAGCGTGTACCGTACTGTATGTCACCATGCAGCCAAGACATGACACTGTACTTCACAGTTTTATTTATGCAAACAAGCAGAGCTGTTCTGGAGGCTGATATCATCTCATCTGCTGACTTTAACCTCAGTGAGCACAGACTGGCCTGCAGTCATCTTCTCTGTATTTCCTATAGGAAATCTTTTTTAATACATATATATATATATATATATATATAAAATGTCTTATGACTGTATATTTATAAATGTGTATCTTAATAGATAATTTTGTTGTGTAAAATATCACCAGTTTAGTTTTGCTGATAACTTATTAAGCTAGTTAATTATGGGAAACGTTAGCAGTAGCTAACAGCCATGGTAACCAAATAAGAGCCAACGTTATGTGATAATGTTAATAAGATCTGATACCATTATCCCTAAATAATATCCTGGTTTAGTTTTCATTGTTTATCCACTTCATCAGCGACACTAAACAGTAGATAAATGTAGTATATTATATAAATGACTCAGTGTTTACTTTCATCACTTGGATAAAGAGGGAAATGAAGAGAGATTTAAACAAACACAGCTCTCCTTCAGAAAACTGTGTCAATACTGTGTCAGATTTTGTTGCTGACACACTTCTAAATTACACAATCTCCATAGAGATGTAAATGAAAACACTGTTTTATCATTTATGAAAAAATGCTGCAGGAGAGACCAGAGGGGAAGCAGAGAAAGAAACAGGAAGTTGCTCCAGAGTGTGAAAAGGAGGAGGAGACCTAAAGAGCAGATCCTTCCAAGGAGAGAGACAAGAGGAAACAATCCAATCAATTGGATGGACAGTGTGCAGGCAATATATTGGAAAGAGGTCCAGCAAATGTTACATGTTGAGCTTTTTAAGCCACAAACAGAATTTGGTGTTTCTCCACCAAAGTTTGATTCCTGACACTGAGGCAGCAGCGTTGAGGAAGCTGTGAGATCAAATTGGCCATTAAAATACATTTTGGCTGTTCAACTGATGTACAAAATGGGAAAAAGCGCTAATTTTCCAGACTTTTTGGTGGATAATCCAAACCGTCTTCAGGCATGAGGGGTTGCACTCAAGGATCTCTGGGACCTTTGACCTTCGTATTTCTAAAATCCTGGCTGAAGCCCTGAGCAGAGCCACAGCAGCAGGCTTTCAGAGCAGGAGTTTGCTAACTGTTAATTTCCCACAGTAACAACTGTGGTCTAAGTGTACCTGCAAACCAGTTTCAGCCATTCATATACTTTCATGCAGTCGTGCAGCTAATTTGAATGAGGTTAATACATTGAAAGGTGCATGCTGGCAACATGACCAAGATCCAAGAGAAATGGTTTTATAAATTTGGTAATCAACTACAAACATGTTTGAGTCCTTACAAACACATTGACTTCTGCAACATAAAAAAAAAAAAGCAGTATCTCTCTGACTTTAAGTGTTTTAGAGGCCTTCCACCCCAGCCTACCCTTGATGACTACAAGGCTTGTGCCAGTGTGAACCTGGGAAGCGAACCAGGCTAACTAGATGTACAGTAATTTGCCAGTCTAATCTAGTGTGCTTTTGATGTCATACAACGAGAAATGGGGGTTATTTGCCTCTGCCTATTCAGTATAAAGAGATTATTGTAACAGATATGCCAGTCTGCCACTGCATTTAGTCATTATTCAAATGACTAAATGCAATGTCAATAAAACCAACGTAATATATAAGGTGGAACAAGCCCTCACAAGAATGAGGTCCCCTCCCTGAGCATGTTTAGAGAGACAAATTTCCCACAGAGCTCACCACACAAGCATTACAATCACTAAGTGCATATTTGGCCATTGAATCTAAGGGTCATCATGATCACATAATGTGCTCCAGAGGCCCCCAGCGGCACAAACACATTTATTCCCAACAAAAACTCTTTTCATACTTCAACAGGAAACCTTGCATTCGCACAACACTTAACCATGACTGGCTCAAATCTGATTAATGCTTAAACCAATTACAGCTTCCCCCAATTAGAGGACATTACCAGGTTAAGAGCTCTAATGTATCTTCCTCACATTTTTTCATGAAGTATCTGTGGATGTTTGTACGCAGATTTATTGACATACTTTTGCTATGTGGGAGCTTGAGGGCCAGCCATGACACCCCCCCCTTGTCCCCTCCCTCAAGACATGTAAACTATGCTCGTGTGATTCTTGGACCGACGTTGTGATCTAAGTTTCTAATTAAGAAACAGGGAGCAGCGCGTCAAGCGCAGACACATCACTCAGCTCCTCAGCCATAATGCTGCCCTGTAATGCCCTGTGTGGTCTCAATTACACTTTCCATGATGTAGAATAACAGCATTACAGCAAAGCAAGACATGCATTCATATACTTGTAATTAAATAAAATCCAAATCAAGATCAGACCCGAGTGATCTTGAGCTACATTCATTTAGACGGATGGGAGATGGCTCTGACCTCTTGGTTAATTCTTAAAGAGACAGAGTCCAAAGGTCGCAGTCACTGAAGACAGATACGTTCAAGCCCAGAAGGCCAATTTTTAAATTCAGGAGGCAGATTTCCTCAGTTCAGACGTCACTAAACACGTCTTTAATGACGCCTCATATTATTTAATTATCAAGGAGATTCCTGTAACTCTGTTGTGCAACACTGGAAAAGATGTCAAACCTCTATTGGTTTCAGGTTTCCAGATATGAGCATCTCTGGCTTTTCTCTCTCTTAAATCATTGTAAATTAAATATCTTTGGGTTTGGGAACAAAAATTCAAGGATGCAATCTGAGAAATTTTGAAGACTAAATGCTTAACTCCACTGTTTTGTGAAACCAGGAAGAAGCAACATTGCAAGACACACAATTAAAGTCAGCCATGAAAGCAACTTGGGAAATAGCCGAGATCGTCCTTGATGTCATTCATCAGTCACAGAGACGTCTAATCGAGTGTCGGCCACCCTGTTTCATTTGTAAATCGTTTGTTGACGCTCTCCCAGCATCCAACCAGCAGAGGTCAGGCAGATGGAGCACTGTCTCCGTCCCCCACCACCCTCCAATGCCATCTACCTGCATGGGCCCCCAGCCCCATGGTCCCTGCCCTGGATGGAGGTTGTGGTGTTAGTGGGGGGTGATGTGGGTAGTGTTGTCATTTGCCCCAGCATGGCGCGCTGATGCTAATGGACTCGCACAGGAGTCCAGGCTAGATTGGTTATTTCAGTCTTAATTCAGCCATTAACATTTCATTAATGCACTGTCCTACTGCTCGCCTGCACCGCGGCCTGCCGGCTGCTGCCTGCTGATGAGTGCTGCAGGCTGCAAAACACCGCGCTCACTCAAGGTGGACGGGAGCTTCTGTATGTGCGTGTCAGTGAATATGCATTTTTCTTAGCTGTGTCGCTTGCGCTACTCTAGTATACATAAAAGCGGCATCATATCTCATGATAGCAAGCGTCAGGCTGTGGGTTCTTTGAGTGTACAAAGTAATAAATAATGTCTAATAAATGTTACAGTTGTATTTGTGTCTTACTACAACAGAGGAGATCGACATAGGAGCAGTTTTGCTCTGTACTGCAAAAATATCGTATTAATACTGAACTAATTGTTCTTCATTTCTGGGTTCTTGGTTATTTTCTTGAGTTACTCTTGGATTATAAGAAAGCTGAGCTGTGTTTTAGGAAGCTAAGGTTTTTGTAAGAAGTTCATGTCTGACAAATGTCACTGAAATTTATTTCCAAGTCCAAGTGGGCTGAGCACTTGTGTTGAACTTACAGCATCTGTAATCAGCCACCAGTGGCAGAGAATATTATATACTGATAATATTTACTGTAAAGATAAGACATTCTCCTGCAGACAGAGAAAAGAAGAGAAGCTAAAACACATCAAAGCCACTTCAGCATAAAAAAAAAAGACTAAAATAACCAAACATCTGTTGTCACGCTACTGTGGCTTTAAACCTTGACCCCCATAATATTGCTTACTTTCTTGCTGATCCAGGAATTAGTGCTTAGTCTCTGCTTGTACAGTTAATGTATGAAAAGCATAGAACAGGAGTATTGGTGTATGCAAATCACTGGCACTCTATTCAGCTCAAGGCAGTATCAGTTGCTAAGGTATTCGGCTGATAATGAACACAGCACGTCTGTGAGTGTGTGTTTGTGAGTGTGTACATGCCTACGCTCCATCCAACAAGTTTAACACAATATTCTAATTAGACATCTATGTTTATTTAATGCGTCCTGAGTAAATTAGTTGTATAAAATTATGACTAATTAAGTGCTGCATTAATAACTGAAGCGCAATGGCAGCCTTTCTGCTGCCGTACAAAGACAGGCACATAGGTAATCATCATATCTATGTCACTCATTAAGCTTTTTGATCATCATGACATGACATATGATAATATATGCTCTAATATACATGCTGAGGCTGTTGCATATTTTAATTGTATTTGGAGACCTGAAATTACTAACATTTGAAAACAGAAAACTCTCTTACCTACACGAGCACAACTGACAAAGATTTTAAATTATTTTTGGTATCTTTGAACTCTCTCAAGTCTTTGATTATAATTTTACAGACTGTAGCCCAGTTTTTTTTTTTGATTTCTTGATCCTTCCAGTAAGCTTTTTGAATCCAAACTGTATATTTTTTTGCAACAGTAGAAATTTGGTGGACACATTAAAATGAAGCTCTGTGTCCTGCTGTTTTTTTCTAGACGTGTTCAGGGGGTGTACTGCAGGAATCTTTTTCAGAAACACTATTTCGCCCAAAGATCAAAATAATGAACTGGAAATTATGTGAAATGTGTCTACGGCAATCCTCCTGCAGCCAGCATGTACCATTTGTGACTCAATGACAAAAAGACAGACTTTTGGCACAGCCCTAAAACACATTTGATATTTCTGGATCAGTGAAGCTGTAGGTAGGCTGTTCATCTGTCATTACTTAACAGTGAGTGCAGAAAAAACCCAAAGTGCTACATGAGTGATGAATATCCGGCTTTATCGGATATGTGTGTGATATATGAGATTGGTTGATAATCGACACTTAGTTCTGCCATATGGTTGGACCCGCCTGCCAAGGTACAAGGACTCAAAATATGGAGGTAAGCTCTCGGGGACGGGAGAATAGCAGCTCGCTTCCAAACGAAGGGAAGAGAACATGGCTGTGATTTAAAATAATGACCTGAGCGGCTCCTGAATCCTTTTCAAGGACATGCAAGCTGTTTTGTTCCAAAATGAGAGATTTACCGTAAAAAAAAAAAACACTCTACCCTTGTGAGATGGATGATAGCTCAAAATTATTACAGATTAAGGTGTGTTTTAAAAAAAACAGATGGTTTCCTGTGTTTTAGGTTAAATAATGACAATAGTATAGGACTGTAGTAATTACAATAAAAATGAACGCTGGGTTTTTTCCCCATATGGAAAAGGTTTGGAAAATGATTACATGAGCGTAGTCACTTTCCTCTGTGCCCTACACCACCTCACTTATATCAGATGTACAGCACACCCTAAAAACACCGTCTGAAAACAGCAAACAGCGAATCGACCCACTCTTATTTCACGGGGGGTCCGACTGTTGCTCTACTGCTGTCAGCCGAGCGGCCTAAAGTGCAGTAATAATCTCATCAGTGCCATTTAAAAATCGTAGCCTTTCATCATGAAACACAGCCCATGTCCATCAAATGCCTTTTTGGACGTCTGGAGTCATTTAGACAGTCCCAAATGTGAGTGGCATGCCAAAACAAATAAATGAAATAAATAAATAAGCACAGGCACCAGTAGCACTCACACACTGGTTCTGTTAAAGACCTCTGACAGCACGTCTCTTGGACATTGGGTGGAAGGTAAACAAAACAACTGGCATGCCGCTGCCATCCTCCGGCCCCAAGGCAGGCCTGTACTCACTTGGCGGCTGCCGATGGCGAGGGAAAACTCGAGCAGGCTGCTCCTCCATCCTGTGGCGGAAAACGGAGGAATACGGCTTATTTTAGACGAGGGGGAAAAAAAAGATTTTATTCTTGTTTCATGTGACTCACGAACTGGGTAATGCTAAAAAATTGTTTATCCTTTTGCCCCTATTTTATTTCCTGTCTCATGATGTTCTCAAGATGTTGCCGCTGGCACCGATCAGAGCTGCAGCTTTGAATTCAAGGAGGATTCATCTTTGTTGGCTTATTATTCAAATAATTACCACTGTCTAATGAAGACCAATAAACAATCGATCAGACTGAGCAAAGTCTTCCAGAATAAACATATATGCCAGAGTCTTGTCATCCTACACTTGGGGGGGCTTCTGATAGGTTCAATGGATTTCAGATGGACAGGAAGTGTAGGCTTTGAAAGCTTTGTAATTCCAGGTGGCCAGGGAGTGTTTTGGCAGGCCGACCTGCGCGAGGCCCGCAGATCGCCAAGAAAGGCGACCTGGAGTAGGTGGAATGTTAATCATGGAGAGAGGAGAACATGTGTGACAAAGGGAAAGGATGGAAAACACATGTCCCATTTCACACTTATTTACCTTTGACTGCCAAACCCCTGCCAGATTAAAGGAAGAAGAGGCGGGGGGGAGAGGCAACGGCAAAGGTGGAACCCTTTAAAGTTTACCTCTTTGATGAAGACGCCAACTCTTTGATAGCATTTCAAACATGCCGAGGAGGAAAGAGGAAACCTTGGCGGGATTGAGACTTGGGCCTCGTGGTGCAGCGGTCCACTGACAAAGAGCTATGTGTAAAGACACGGGGAGGGGATACTGATAAATTGCTCTTCAGGACACAAAGACATTGTTCTGTATGCACATTTTACAAATTACCACTCCAAGAGGCCTCAACTCAGACACCAAGACAAAGAACTGAAGTGATGCACTTTATGGTGCTCACATGAGCTGCAGGTTAAATATTGTATTTTCAGGTCTGTCCCTTTATGTAACCGAAGTAAAACGCTCTACATGGAAGTTTAACATAAACACACACATTAAATTAGCTTCATAAATATTTGAAACATCTTGTTGCATAAGTAGAGTAATACATATGTAATACAAATTATTGCCACGTTTCAATTACTGTAAAAATTATTACCACATGTTCACATTTGCCATATATATCTGAATAGAAGATATATACAGGCACTTTGTAATGTCTTATTGAGGAAACATTGGTTTCAAACGCAGCATGGAAATTTTAAAAATACATTACATCAAATTTTCTTTGAACTATATAAATATACTGTATGTTTGGTCGGAGCGGGAAAATCCCTGCTTGTGTTACACAAACCGAAGAACAAGCTTATAAACTATTTTGAGCCGATGTGTAATAATAAGCAACAGTGATCTTAGGCAGCTTCATCTCATCTTATAAGTTGTTTGAAGCACGTCTTCTGTTGTATTTTTAATGGCTGCTGCAAGGCCAGTTTCCCCTGAAGGGACAATAAAGGAAAGTGAAGCAAAGTGTGGTGTGAATGAATGTTCTTAGCTAAAAATGCTAAGATAACGTACACTCATGCTATGCATTCAATAGCACTCTATCTCTCCCATAAAAATATATATAATAATAGTTTGATTATAGTAATGAGTGCTGGATTGAGGAGTAAATGTGTTGTGAATATTACCAACACCAGCTTGAGAAAATGTTTCTGTGCCACATTTTCAGTGTGAAAACCTCCTCAAACCTCAAATAAAGAACAAAATATAAACCCTCAGCTACTGACGGACGTTTTTCTAACCAACAACTAGAATTTTGAAAAGGCAGAGGAGCTGCGTTTAACTTGAACTGGAAGAAGTTGGAACCATTTGAAATAGTTAATATCACAGTGAGATGGACACGCCGTGAGCCTAAGGTGTGCTGCTTCTCGTCTCGTTCTGCTGGCAGGAGGATGAATTTACCCACTCACGAACCCCATCCAGTGGAGACTCAGCACAGAAGACGATATGAGTTTTTGATTTCCATAGCAGCTCTTTTTCCTTTTTTTCCCTGACATGCCATCTTAAACTGGAGGACATAAGCGTGCTTTGAAAAGACTGTTAAAAAGCGAGAGTGTGATTGGAGTTGAAAAGTTTGCAGCTGTAATGGTGGCTGTTTGAGATAAGTGTAACTTATTTCATTTGTCGGTGGTGTCACATGCTCTCGCTGCTTTGAAGTGGCAAATTAATGACAAGTGAGAACAGTAGCCATTCTGCAAAGAGAATGACCCCTTTTCTAATGGCTGTGTGGCACAGTGAGAGAGTCATCTGTTGGCCCCATCTAATTATGTGAATCGAGCAGTTTGAAAAGTGTCTTAAGGCTGTTTAGGAATAAAAGGGACATTTAAATGCAGAGCACTTTGAAAATTACAGATCCTTCAAAATACTTTCCACGGACACATCGCTTCTCCGCCATGGAGTCCTATTTTTTCTTCGTCTCGTTAATTCTGTGCTTTCAGAGTACAGCCGGCATTCAGGGAGAAGAATTTGGAGATAGCCAACCCACTCACACTCACCCCCACCTCCAACCCCCAGCTCTTCCCAGCTTCCACTTTTCTATCGTAAACAGGATTCTCCTCAACTTTTCCCCCTGGTTCTATGAAAAACGGCATTCACACAGGAAACAATGCATCTCTTGTTCTAAATGTTCAGCTTCGGTGTGATATTCATATGCTGCCGGCAGCCACATATCTCACACTGGCCACAGGCACCGTTTGTAAGGACCCCATGGAAAATTCTTGTGCATTTGTATAATTCATGATTACAGGGATAATGTCATCCGATTTGACTGATAGGAGTCTGTCAGGCCAACACTGATCAGTCTGTACTCGCTCTGCCACAAGCAAATATTTCAAGTGTTTAAGTCAGTTTTTAGATTCGACTGTCGTGCCAAGATACAGAAAATGTACAGAACAAGCTCTCAAACTGAATCTAAAAGATTAAGAGTAAAGCAAATACATAGTAGTAGAAGAGGAAGACTTTCAATAACATTAGAGACGTGTGCCACTTACTGCTCGTGTCTCAGATTGTTTTTACCAGCAGTGATTCTACAGACAAGGAGCTTCTTTCATTTGGTTTATCTGCGGTAGAAAACAGGCTCCTCAGTGTGGAAAGACAGATAGTGACGATCATGCTACCTGCATGTCTGAGCATCTCACACTACTGGAACTGTAAATTCACGTTTTCAGGCCTTTCCTGCAAAAACAAGACGCAACCTTTTTAATAGAATTATTTGTCATGTAAATGCAGTTCCACATGAGGAGTCGATTAACTGGTTTTTTAAGTCCCTCGCTGCATATTTTACAGTCATTCTATGTATGTGTGTGTGTAATGATGGTTAAAAATTAGCATAAATGTGCTTCTTGTCCTTTCGATTGTTCAAATGCAGATATTTCCCCTCGTGTACCTTTAAGTAACCGATACTGGAAAGCATTAGGCTTCACGAGAGCTCCAAACTTCCTTTTATAAGTTATTTCAGAGGTTAACCTGAACATCTTGTATTCAAAGCCTTGCTCTTTTTCCTCTGCTTTGGTTTTCCTAATTATTATTTGATTGCTCATTAGGCGCTGCGTTTGCCATGCATGCATCTGCTCATGAAACCTTTTTTTGTGTGTGTGTGTGTGTGTGTGTGATTTCTCCTTTGTGAGAGAAACAACCGTCTCCCTTTAATTACACTGCCTCGCCAACATTTGTTAACACTCCTTCGAGGACGCATGTGAACATCTACAAATAAAACACGGGGCAGTTTGCAGGATGATGTGTCTCGATGCAAACCTAATACCAGTCATACTGTATGTGGAATATTTGGCAGTAAGAAACAGGGGAATCATTCTTTTCATTAAACTAACCCACGACCCTCTCATTTCTAGCAGCTGTCCCTGCGGATACACACCCTGCTTCCCTTCTCTTACGGGGTATGATGTGTGGATGAAGGCTCTTTTCCGTGCTATAATGACTGTACACCAAGATTTTCAAGGGCCCGCTCATGACAATCCCATTTTCTGTGTAATTTCATGGTTGTCTTCTTGAATGAAGATATTGGCTGCTCTGAAGCACGAGGTCAGAGTCTCCCTGCTCCGTTTTCTGGATTGTTCCGGAGTATGTTTCCCTTCACTTGATGAAAAGTAATTCATCATTTACACCCCTGAATTCTGCCACTTTTTTCCTTTTTTTCCCCCTCCCTCACCATGCTACCGTCTCTCTTTTCAGTAACAACTTTCTTTACCTCGCCTCCCTTCCCCTTCGCTTTCACATTCCCCCGTGGTGCCTATGGTGGTGTTGAGAGATAGATAGGTTCAATACGACGGTAGGTCAGCCATCCCCGAGAACAGGTTAGCCCTCCCAGGCCTCTGCGCTGCCCTCTACCCGTGATAGAGTTTGTCACCTCTCTACCTCTGGAAGTCAAATCCTGTCAACTCAGGCATCCTTCAGTATCCCCGAAGTGGCTTTGGCACCCAGTGGGGCATGTGAGCTTAAAATTGATTTTTTTTTTTCCCCCCCTTCTGTGTTTTTTCTCCTCCTCCAGATCTGCCAGGTTCCCTTAAGGGAGGTGGTTGACAGCCAGTGGAGGCCCTCAGCCAATCAGGAGGCAGCAGCAGTGTAAAAGACACCTAGGGAAACTTTCTCTGCGCCTCCTGGAGCCGGAGGGGGGCAAAGGTTTCTGACATGTTGAGGAGGAGGAGGATGGTTGGGAAAGGGGGGATGCTGTTGCTAGGATACCAGGAGGGTTTTCCTTCAATCCCACCTCTCCTCCTGCGTGGCCTCCTGACTGCTCTGCCAGGGCAAAATTAATTGACACACAGGCCCCCTAAAACTTACTTTTAATTGTTTTCATTTCATCACGGGCCCAAAGAAAGTACAAACATGCTTCCTCAAAGCCCCTCTCATGTCATTCTCCTTTTGCAAGTATTGTTTCTTCATGCAAAGTGATGTTTAGATTCTTTTAATCATTGTGCTCTTTGGTAAGCGCTGAAATAACTGGGCTGCACATATGTAGATCCCTTTGCATTTCCCCGGCTGAACATACGTAATCATGTGCATGTGTGTCTAGGTTTATTAGCTGTTTGAAAGCGACTAGTGAAGCACGATGAGGGCTCACGTGACTTCTCTTTTTGCCAGATGGTAACATCTGCAGGGTGTCCAGAGTCCAATCAGGGAGTCTTTAATATTGAGAAGAGAGGGAACCCTTGAGACTTAAGAGAGACAGAACCTGATCATCCCGTCTCATCAAGGCTCTGGCTCTCCTGTGACCCTTCCACGCTGAATAAAATCTCCCTGCACAGCTCCACGGAAACTATTTGCTGGGTACTTAAGGAAATACAATGAGGGCAGATTGGTATCATCAGTAAATTACACCTAGGGCTCAGAGACCGCTGTCTGAATTAGACTCACTCAGGGGATTATTCTAAGGTCCATATGTTAACTATATATGGGCATGAAACAATTGGACAGGTCACTTGAAAGCCTTTTTTTTTGTGCACTGGTGATTTCTTTGCTCTGCAGGAGTTAAATTGGGAAGCAACAACAAAAGCAGTCAGGGATGATTAAGTTGTTTTTACCTGGCAAATGTTCAGTAAACGACCTTTTAGCTCGAAAGGTGTCAAGAAAATGGTTAATGTTTTTAATGTTCTCTGGAGAGTAAACTTTTAATGGAAAGAAAAAGCAATAGCTTTAATTATGAATAATTTCCATATGGATAAGGGTTATTATTCTCAGGTTGCTTTCTGTTTTTATCTGGAATTTACCTGGTTACATGTTTTTTCAAATGAGGAAAAAAGACTAATTAATCTCTCTAAATTACTTTGAGGGTGCAACATCAAAAGCTCAGTCTCATTTTCTTCCAATTATATTCTTCACTTTCCGTTCATTAGACCTTATTGACTGTAAACTCTGGAAAATGTGGAAAATACAACAGCGTGGATGCACTTAAATCTTTTAAACTCTAATTTAGGTACATATTCATGATAACACTGTGAGTGTGTTTATGGAAACCATCACTTCCTGATAAGGTTTAAGTTTCAAGATGTGAGGTTTCATAGTTTTTTTTTAACCTCCTCTGACATGCTTATAAAACACAGAGTGATCTGTGTGTTCGCTTCCATTCAATCCGTCCTTCGATGAAAATATGACTTATGCCCTCAGCAGACAAACAAACTGACACACACACACACACACACACACACACACACACACACACACACACACACACAGACAGACAGACAGAGTTTGCCCACGTTTTGCACATCTTTGCCTTGCAGCCACTGGAGCACCCAGGTGGCACCGAGCAGGGCATCAGGAAAAGGGGAATAGCCGGAGATCTGTGCGTGTTTGCCATGGCTGAACGAACTGAGTGTGGCTGTGCGTTAACAGAAAGGAAAAAAAAAATAAAAAATACATGCACAGATGGATTTTCAGGGTTGGGGGGTGCAAAAGGGGACAGAATCACATATCCTTCAGCAATGTTAAAGATAGTTGGCAGAGGAATTTGTGACTGCATTCATGCCACAGTTGCTTCAGGTCAGGTGCCACTCAGGTGACACATGGTGACATTGGTAGCTTGTGGAAAAGGATTCCACAAAGACTGTTTCTATTTATTGGCCTTTCATTGTTTCTTCCATGAACCTTTATTTTTATTTTGTTCTACTGAAATGTACTGTGTTCTGTTTTGACAACAAACTACAAAGCATCAGGATATCTGTGCATGAAAACGAACCAGGAAACTAAATAAATGCAAAAATATCCAGTGTACTACAAAAGCAGCTTCACAAGACATTACTGAAAAATGAAATGACACGACTGAGAGACAGCCTTAACACACAAAGTCCAACATCAAGTTGTGTTCTGTAGTTTTAAATGTCAAAGAGCAAACAGATAGAAAATCAGGTGTAAAGGGGAGAGAGATACTGATGCCAGTGTACTGAACTACCACACTGACTGGAGATCTGCTGCACTCATTCTTCTACCCATGACTAGTTATATAAGGAAATACAGCGAGGATAATTTCTGAAAATCCAACTCTCATACCAGTGCTGTCCTGATGGAGAAGAAGAAAACTTGAAGAGAGTATTTTTGAGCTATTCTGGTTTCATTTGACAGTCTTAAAGGGCACCTGAGCTGCCTGGAGTCAGAAAACATCCTCTACAATTTCTTATCAGCACTTTGAAATTTGGCTTCAAATGCATTAGGTCTGTGTAAGAGGGAGACTGATGCCTTGACCTGTTCGACTTTATTAATAGTTTCCCAGCAGTCGGCTGATCCAGCAACACTGCCGGCTGTGGCAGTCCACATTTCACTGCTACCCTCCAGTGTCTCTACCTTGAACAGAGAGTTCATATGATCACTTGAGTGTTGAGAAAGTTTTCCAACCTTTAAAAACACATTTTTTGAATTCTGTAAACATGACTGCCTTTCCTGTTTTTCCAGTTTTTATCCGGCAGATTTGTTCCAGAAGTGTGGGCTCTACCTGTTTTCAGAACCGGGAAGATGCAGGTAAATTATCTTCCCCTCCATGATTTAAGGAGCCTCTCTCTGCTACAGAGACTTTCACAGTGTCTCAGTGCAGATTGGCCCCTGCCACCGAGCCAGACACTTCAGCACTGCCACCTCATTTCATACATTAAATGCTTTACCTTCAGGAGTGTGAAAGCTGACGGGTTATCTGTCCTTCCCTCCTGCTTTCCTGCTCTCACACCTCGACCTCATGTCTGCCTTTAACCGCTGTGAATAGGCTCGTGGTCCACACTCGTGGGTTTTTGGCCCCTCAAATGAGATTGTACAAGAGTCATATTCTGATAAAAATGATCCTTAACCCTGGAATTTACAGTTAACAGGGCTTGCAGGTGCAGTACCTTCCTAATCCCTTTAGTGCTAAAGTGGTGGCAAAGTGCCGCTGTGCTGCCCTCAGCACCAGTTCTGCAGTGATTTAATGCATGCAAGGTGCTAAATGATTTGTGCTTGGCAGGTCTGCTCCTATCGACACAACAATAGCACAACAAAACAACAGTTACTCTGCTTATGACAGCATTTTCCTCCAAAATAAAAGAGAAATCTATTAATATCACCTGAGCTGCAACTCTAAATATTTTATCAGCTCATGTTACACATTTATTTGCATTCAAATAAAAATACTGACACCAGCACTGCTGCTCCCATGGCTTGTACAACTGTTTTACTTCAGTCTTATCGTTCCAACAGGAACTCCCTCCTCCCCTCTTGGGTGAGGTGAATGGGGTGCTGGTGTGGGGGTGACACATGGCGTAGGAGGCACATGGGAATGATAAGCTAAACCTCGTGGGACGACAGTGAACTTGTTCGCAGCGGTACGCTGCTATCCTGCAGCCACTGATGAGCCTGATACGTTTAATTGGGGTGGTCCATTTCCCATCCAGCCTCCCCCCCCTACACCTCCTCCCGCTACTCTTTGGATCCACTCCTGCTTGTCATTTATACCAGAACTATAACTGTAGGCGGGGGGAGGCAGGAGAAGTGGGGGGGGAGAACAAGATCCCCCCACAAAACAGAGATAAAGGAAAAATGTAATACTTCCACATTTTCCAGTGCTCCTTTCATCATTATTCAAAAATTAGTTTTTAATGCAATGAGTAGCTCCAATCATGTTAAGGTCTGCATGATTCAGATAGTATCATAATTACAATTAGATTACATTACCGCAATCAGAGAAAGGGGGGATCGTTAAGAGAAGGAATATAAATTGCTTTAGTTTTACAAGTACTGAGCAAGCAGAAATTTGAATTAATCTCCACTTAAACATCTTCCCCCTTACAGAACTGCAAAGCATGCTGGTTTCTTCCAGGCCATCAATACAAATTAAGGGAGAAGTATGATTTTTTTTTTTCCTCTGTCTGAGGGTTTTAACATTTTAAGTTTTACACAGAGAGCCAACGTTCACTTCACACTGAGGCGGAGGGTTTGGGCTCAAAAACTTTCTCAACAAGAACCGTTGACTTTGTTGCTTTCAGGAATGAACGTTTGTGGATTTGCAGGTTCATCTGCTTGGAGTAACGTGCATGTCTACAAGCATGACAAGGTAAAACATGTAGATGCATTTCTCAGTATCTTTTGCAACTGTGCTTATGTACGTACATGTATGAGGGTCACGTATTGTGGACTTCAGAGTAGTCACACCGCCAGACTTACAAGAGGAGGAAAAAGGTTGTAAATCAATCAAAACCTGACACCTACATTATCCACAGTGCAGCTCAACCACACAGGGTTGTCAGGCCTGTCTGACAAAACCAGAACTCAAATGCCAAACAGGCATTTACTGTAATTAATACATTACTTCAACTGAAACACCTTCTAATGTTGCTTCAGTATGGTATACTGACAGTAAATACATGTGTAAATATGCTATTAACTGTTAGTATTTTTGTTTACCCATGACCCATCTCTACATGCTGAATGATCATTAATTTTTATTTATAGATATTATAATTTTCATGCAAATTAACCGCTGACAGTTTGGTCAAAGAGTTGTGCAAGTAGTGGCCGATGTAGCCTGAAGCCTGTGTCCTGAGGCAGAGAGGAGGAGCCGTCCACACACTCACACCAAACTGTGACGTCACTCTGGGAAACTGATCGAACTTGGCGCGACTTCTTCTGGAGCCACAAAAGGCTTTATGCAACATTTCAGGAGTGCTCCCCCAAGACCTGAAAACAGACTCAGATCTGTGGAGGTCCCTTTTAATTAATGTGGAGATTATGAGACAGAAACATCATGTGATAAAGGTGGCAGACGTTTATGTTTGGGCAGTGATGAGGTAAATATTCACATCCTTCATTTAAGTGAAAATACATGACTTTACAAGTGTTTTATTCACAATTTACTTACATTAAACAATAAAGGTGGGACTAATGAGACAACATGCATCAAAACTAAGATGACTTCTGTGGAAAGACTCCCCCTTTCAGAGTGTTTAATCAGTATAGATTACATTAAAGGATTAGTATTACTGATGCATTAACGTGTAAGCAGCCTTTTGGTGTTGCAGCTGGTGGAGGTTATAAGCTGATCATGCTTTGTATATTATGTAAAGTCATAATCTGCAATGTAGTGCTGAAAAAGGCCCTTTGAAGTTCAGTGATTGAGTAAACGTACTTGGTTGCGTTCCACCTCTGTGCTGAGGGCAGGAAAACAATGTCAGTGAAGGTTAAATCACCTTTATTGTTCTGTTAAAGCAACTCAAACTGTTTGGCTCAAGGTTTGGTCCCTGTTCAGTAAGAAAACCTTTCTTTTAAAAATCAAATGCATGCAAAAGAAAAGCATGTGTGTATTGTTTATGTGCAGTGAAAGGGAGTACGTGCATGTCTGTGGCAGTTAGCTAATGTCAGTGAATGCCTGCCTGCAGCACATCAGCGTGGACACATCACAACAGCAGAAGCGACAGCTAATGTCCTCACTGTCCTCTACAACTGAGAAAGTGTCTCAAAGCCCATTTGGTCACATTGTGCAGGATTATCCCGAACTGCAGAATACAATAAAATACAAATCACTCAGAGACAGAAGTATAAACCATCAGTGGAAGACTGGCTGGGTGATTAGGTCTGAAGTTAGCAAATCCCTGATCCGCTAATGAATTAAGACTCCAGTCAAGAGCAGCATTCCTTTCTTGATGACAGCTGACAATTTCTCTGAGCTACTCCCTTCAGTTTCTCAAAATAACGGTTTTGCTTAATCGTACTTAACGTATGAATGAAGAATTAAAACAAAGCACTTTTCTTTCCTGTTCAGCTCACATATTGCAGTTTGTGCAATTAATAACGCAGATGATCGCCTTAGTTATATCGGCATAACTTTTTTTTTTTTTTTTTTTAGGGGGTCTGCCCATTTGCTAGATATCAATTACCTTTCTTCTGCGTCCTATTTATTCCCTTCTTAGACCACGATTGGAGATTAATGTGCGCTTCTAAATTACCACACATGCTGGCCATTTATCAGCTCTGAGAACAATCCTGCAGATTCATCCCAACGCTAAGTGGCAGAATATTCATGAAATAGGGAAAAAAGGAGTAATTTTGTACACCCTTTAATGATTAAAAAAAATATATTTCTCACTCTTGCTCATTTACTTTGTGAGTTTTATGTCATTGTTTGCTCGTGCGGCCACTCAGAAAAGGACAGCCTTCATTGTGGAGGAAAATCCTTCTTAATTTAGCTGAAAACATGGACTTATATTTATGGGTGGAAAACAGCGCGATACATTACGGTCATACAATGTGATAATGGTGATAGCACGGTGCATTGTGCTTGTTTGTAAAGCCATGGTGCAGAGGCCCATAATAGACCAGCATTCAATCCCTGACTTCAGTAATGAGTTGAGTAAACAGAGCTTTCAAAATGAGTTTCTAAATCAGTGCATAGAGGCAGAGGAGAGGGAGGAAAAAAACAAAAAAACAAAAAAAAAAAAAACAGGGGCTGGGGGCTTTTGGTCCTCGACACCCCGGCTTTAATCAGGCATTAGGAAAAGGGAGTGAAGATGTTATGAAAATGCGGCGCTGGCCTTTGTTCAGCGTCTGTCATGGCATTGACTTCCCTGACACAATGCTACAATGCATGACGGATCAAAGTAATTAAAGTTCCAATAATTTACCTTCCTCTGTTGCGTGTCAAGTCTGCCAGACCGGCTGCTCTCAGGCCCTTCATTGATTTCCTCACCACTATCAGAGCGCGATCCTTAAAGACAGAGAGACATGAGGGTCGGCTCTGTGTGTGTGTGTGTGTGTGTGTGTGCGTTTTAATAACTTTCCATGCTGATATAATGGCAACGCTTCAGATGTTTAACCATTAATGATCACAGACAGATGACGGAGATAGAGAGACGAGTGCGTCTGAATCCTCCTCACCCATTCCCTCCTTGTCAAATCACTCTTCTTCTGCTCCTGTTTGTGAAGTCGCCTGTCAAGCGTGCAGCAGTGTTTGAGCATGCATTAACTTCCCTCACCGGCTCAGAGTGGTCAAATCGGAGCTCTTCTACTTCACCTTGTTAAACTTTGGAATCCGAGAGAAAACTCGGCTTTATCCGCAAATCCGTGGGAGATTCAGGCGCCGGTATGCGAGGATTGTGAAATCATTATCGGTACACAGAGGAGTAATTCTGTCTGCCGTCTAGGCCCGGGATTGATGTGTAATGCTTAGGAAAGACTCCCTGCGTTGTCGTGTGCGTTCTCCACAACAGTCAGAATAAAAATTTCCCTCACTCATGCTCTCGAGGTTACTCTGTCTCTGTCGTCTTCCCTCCCTCATTTTCCCCCTCTGAGGCATGACAATGTGTCATTGTCACCGTGGTTTTGCAGCAGGTTTCTGCGGTACGAGGTGGTGGTGGATGGAGGGAAGGGGGTCTCTTTTGAAGGCTTACTCCCCCCAAAACCGTCTCTCCTCCCTTGACGAAAGTTAAATGGTTGAAGTATTCCTGTTCTGAGATGTGATTAGCGTGTCACACATTAAAAATGCCATATTAAATAATCCCATCCTTCAGGCTTTACTTCCTCACCAGGTATTAGCTTAGACGGAGAATTATCCTAAGCTATTTGGAAGTAGGGAATCCACATAAAGATCTTGGCACTCGGTGTTTGAATTTTCTATCTGCATGGTAGGTGCGATACTCAACCGACTTAGAGCGCAGACAGCGTCGGAGGAAGTCGGGCTCTGGTGCTTATAGCTCACCGCTGCAGCGCCAGGTTCTCTGTTTCTAATCTCGTCTCCTTCTCACTCAGTATTTTTCACCACAACTCGAGGTTCCACGGGATGCAGGAATCAAAACGAGAGGAGTTGGATTTCCATTGTGTTGTTTTATGGTTTGACTTTATGCAAGTTTGTGCAGTTAGAACTGAAGGAAGTCCTTCGCATAGCTTTTCTGATTTAGTTTTGCAAGGTAGTTTAACTGAAGGCCCTCTGAAGTGCTCTATTAATAGGATGATAATTGAATGATTTAGAAGCTTACATTTTTTTTGGAAGGAGTTTAGCAATAAAAAGTTGGTCTGCCTGCAAGACAGATTGGTTTACTTCACATAAAACGCTTCAAAGTCACAATTTAAACAATGTCTCCGTTAGAAATGTTCACAAGTCTTCAATCATGAATGCAAATAAATCAAACTGAAAGTGTCTTAGTGTTTATGTAGCTGAATTTTTGTGTGACGATGTATCAGATGTTGCCTCGAGGTTTTAAGAGAAGTTCAAATGAAAAAATAAAATTACTTTTTACAATCTGCTGTTTCACTCTATTATGATATAATTTCAATATCAGGATTACAAATTTGATAAGAGTCAAGGATCACACAAGCTTGTTAAGGTTCCTATCATCACTTTAAACGGGAGCTGCTGGTGAAGTGATTTTAAATCTGATAAGTTCAGAGTTCATGTGACTCTATGGAGAACTCATTTACATCTGATGGTACAATAAACAGATTACACAGCTGCAGCTAAAAATGAATCCGAGCAGGACAGAAGTCTTTATCTTCTGCTACGTGTCAAACACCGCCTGGAGGACAGCTGAAATGATGCTGCAATCAAAAAGTAGAAATAATGTTCCCCTTATGTTGTTTTGATTTGCCATGATGTTAAATCTGATCACAAAGGGCCCTTGAGGTTGATTTTGTTACAGCTGATTGAAACTTATTGCGATGATTTGAAATTTGTCAAGGTCAGACATCATGGAAGCCAGTCAGTCATCGCAGCTAAAACACTGGAAACTATTCATGCACCACTCTGCGCAGTATATTTATATGTATATGTATATTTAAACATATTACACATTGTGGAGCGTGAACAAGTCCCTGTTAGATGTCAGTATGTTCTCCTGCATGACAAAGAGAGCTTTAAATCGGTGGGTTTGTTTTCATCCCTGCTTGGAGGTCAGTGCCCCGTGGCTGTGGATGGCTAATTACCATCATGCAAGTGGGTCACGGTTGTCATTACTTCTGGTCACATGATTGTATTCATCCGACATGTTTTTCTCTCTTTTTCAACCCGGGATGACAATGAAGCTTCAGTATTGCAGAAACTTTTCAGAATTTCCCCCTTAAGTTAAACATTTGTTACGCGATCACAAGTCATTTTAATAGAGACGTATTTATAGTGCAGACAGCAGTAGGTCATAGCCTCCATTTGCTGGTTTAAAAATACAAATACTGAAAACACTTTGTCAATATATTGAAAAACAACTATTTAAAATCAAGTTGTGTCTAATTCTGTGAAATAATTCATTTTACAAATGTTGAAATGAATGTTAGGAATTCACATGTTTTCTACTGTGGCACCTCTGAGATTAAACACTTAAGGTTAAGGTTAAAGAAAGATTGCAGTCATGATTAAAGAAACCCACACTGACTGTGAGTAAGGAACCTGGATGCTACCAACCACCTACAAAGGGATTTTGTAATCTAGATTTAGTGTTAATCTAGA
The DNA here is from genome assembly GCF_042242105.1 of Pempheris klunzingeri. Lineage (NCBI taxonomy): Eukaryota > Metazoa > Chordata > Actinopteri > Acropomatiformes > Pempheridae > Pempheris > Pempheris klunzingeri. The sequence continues at coordinate 2,450,912 of NC_092035.1, forward strand.
TTTAACTTCCCCTCTTGGTGCTGATAGAAAGCAGCCACTATTTGTAGGACCACAAGAGCAGGGAAGGAACTATACCCCCACCAAATGGACACAAGAGTGGACGTAATGCTCCTTTTATCTACTCAGTCAGTCTGAATTTCCCCGTTTTGAACCGGCTGATGGCTGATTGATGTTTACTGCCCACCATGTTTAAACGCTTTATTTTATACACGTAATTTAATTCATTTACTTTTCATAATTCACTGATGATACTTTGACTTTGCCTTAAAGTGACTTTAGTCTGGGTCTGCAAGAGAAACCCAAAAATCTGAGGTCAAATTTAAGTATTTAAACATACAACAGATGCTTTTGTCCTTCTGGTGAAGAACATCTAGTAAACTGCTCAGAGACAAACAGCTGCCTTAACAAATTAAAAAAATAATGCATCCCAATTTTTCCTTATGTACAGTAGCTCTATTATGCAGATAATTATTGCATTGGTGGGCCTATTTTCTCAATTTCTATTAGTGTGAACTACAAGTCAAAATGAACCTTTGAGCAGAGTTAGAGGCAAACATGAACAATGATCACTACACATCTATTTTTATTAAATGTTTTTTGGAGCCAAGGAAAGCCCAAGACCTCAAGGAGGCAGCAGGGCAGATAGTAGAGGCCTTTTACTGTGAGTATAGACTGTCCATAGGCACAAGTGGTGACAGGTTATAAATAATATTTAGACCAGTGTTGTGATTTCACCACTGGCTACTGTGGTTGTGAGCTTCCATGAGGACGTTACTTAAAATGTATAATCAGAAAACAAATCTAACTGAATAAAAATAAAAAGTTATTAGTTGAATGAGATTTATTCTCTATGTCTATAATGCAAAATGAATTCTCCCTGGAATAATCATGGCTGTATTCATAACTAAAGCCAGGTGGCAGATGATGCTCGAAGGAAAGCAAATACGCATTTGTGTTTGTTGCATCGGTGAACATTGTCCATCAACTGTGGGCCTGTTGTGATGTGACCGGCGGCACCAAAAGTGCAAAAAGCTCCATGTGTTCCTTCAGTGTATCTTTAAATGGCACTAATGCAGACTGGGTTGTTGGGGGTTGGATTCCAAATGGAGCCAAACAACATTTAAGAGGTACTTTTATAAAAAGGGTTTCCAGACAAGAGCGTGTTACAGAGAGTTTGGATTCGGCGCACTTGTATTTGTGTAATTTGAGCGGCGTGTAATGCTGCTAATACAGTTTATTGTGGTAAGTGTTTCTGCACAAAGGCAACTGGAGCTGAAGACAGAGGAAACGATGCTTCCCTTCTATTTGTCTTTGACAATGCTCGGATGGATTACGCCCAGAAACCATGAGTTATTCAATTTCCACCTGGAAAAGCTTAGCTCACGTTCATCATATTATGAGCGTATCTGCTCGATTGGATATAATTCACACCTCAACGGAAGCTTACACCTGCTTGAGGGAATTAGGGCTGAGGCCTTTAATAAACGTTTAAACCTGTCAGACAAATGAGATAAGTGCATTCATGACCTGTTCCTCCTGCTCACCGCCTTAATTCCATCTGAGAGGATCCCTTTCCATACCTGCAGAAAGTGGGATATCCCGCATCTCTCTGTGACGCTCCAAAAGGGGCGCTTTGGAGCAGCAGGGTGCCAATTCACTGTCAAAAGCAATTAGAAATATATTTGACGAAGGTCACAGAGCGTCATGCACAGTGACAGGAGTGACGGTATTTGCAGAGCAGGAAGAGAGGGAGGTAAATGCTAGATTTTTCCCTCATCATCCATTATAAAAGCCTCCTCTGGAGAGCGTGTGTGTGTGTGTGTGTAGGCAGAGAGGGAGGGGTGAGGGCAATGAGTGGGGCCTTGCCGAAAAAGACAGTAAGCGGATGCTAACTTCCCACTGAGAGAATTTCTCCAGGTCGAATGCAAAACGTTCCCGACTAATCATCCGCGCCGCGGAAACGCCAGCTGCGGCCCATGGTAGGATTATCATTCTCATAGACCTCTTACCGAGCTTTTAGCTAAATGAAAAATCTGCTCCATAGCCTAGGGAGAAGGCAGCATGCAGATAAGAGGGAAGAGTGTTTACCGAGAGGCAGCGCCGGTGAAAAACAGAACAGGTTTTTTCCTTTCCTCTGCAATGTAAAAATGGTAGGGGAAGAAATCATTAAGCCGGCGAGGAGGGAGGGGGAAAAAAACAGCAAAGGAAAGGAAGAAATAAACCAGAGTGGAGAGAAGATCAATGTATTTACACGATTCATTTGTGACAAAGTTCTTCTGGGCTCATTAATTTAATGTTTCTGTCTACCTTCTGTCCTGGGGGCAACATGCAATTTGTTATTCTATTGTTCTCACTCCTTCCCTGCTTCCTCTATACTAATATTTTCCATTACAAAGCTGACTTATAATCCTGAATCTCAAACGAGGGCGGAGGATAATCAAATCACTGTCTTCATCAACCCTGTGCCGGACCCGCTGCCACCTTTGGGCTTGATCAAATGAAATAATCAGTTTTAGAGGGAGGCAGAGGTCAGCCACGAGTGCAGTAATCTTATGGGGCTCTTTGCCCTCCCCTAGACACACACACACACACACACACACACAGCCAACCTAAGGGTAATGGATCTCTATTAGCGCTCTATTACCGACATCTGTAACAACGGAGCAGTGCGCCAAACATTGCTAACAAGGGCAATGTATTTGGAAGTCACTAGCCTGCTCCCTCCGGACACTGCCTCTCATTACAAAGCTATCAGGACCATTCTGTTTGCCCGGACACCACGGTGGGGGAGGAGGAGTGAAGATGGGGTGGGGTGGTGGGGGGGCTGAAATAACAATTAAAGGCCTCTGCAGCGGTCCCACCACAGAGCTGTTAGGAGTTTTGGGGTAGTCCCTGGGGTGCCCTAGAGGTCCAGTTGCTCTTGACCCTCTTCCTCTGATCTGACAAGAGACAATGCCCGAGCAGGGGGTTAGTTTATTATTACGAGACCTAATTCACGCTTGACTCTGAGGTTTGGAGTCAAACGTGAGTGGGAAAGTGCATAAATGATTTACAAGCCAAGGGATTTGTATAAATATTACTGAGGAATGCCACTGAAGTCCCCCTCCTTGATTTCTCATGCTCCGCTCCAGTCTTAATCAAATAAACCTCAGAGTCTTAAAGGAGACCAAACCAATTTTGCTTTGGAAAATAAAGCTCCTTTCTGTGAACTAGTTCAAAGGGATAACTCTGATTGTAGTTCAGTGTAGAGACATTAGATACAGTCTCTGTCAGTGATATTCTGATATTGACACGGGTCTTTTTTGAACCGCGGGATCGGGTTGACAAGGACCCAGATATTATAGACATAGCCCGAGGGCAAAAGATGGGCCCTGTCTTCAGAATAAAAGGTTACAATCGCTTCCCGGCGCTGAGGACGGGAGCTGAAGGTGCCGCTCTAAAGCCCTATACAGTAAGCACAACATGTCGTGAATAAAAAACTGCTCAACTCTGACATTGTCGGTCACATTGTGTTTAGATAAACACACAAAAAGAAAGGATTTAGCATAAGTCCATCACAGCCGTGCTCCCTGCCTGATGCTGACCGTATGTAGACTGTCAAACAATGTGAAAATACTCCCAGCATGATGAGGCTTAATCCAATTGGCATTGGAGCCAAACTTGTAAACTAATCTATGCATTAGCCCAGCTGGCACTGTGCGCCCAAACGCTCCTGTGGAACCTGGAGTTTGGAGCTGTTTGTCGCCTGCCAGCGATAAGAGCCGATGCAAGCTCTCTGAAAAAGTGGGCTTAGCTCCTATTCTTTTAAACTGGAATCACTTTAGTCCATTTATCACTCTACCTGTCACTGAGACCTATTTAAGATTAAGGTCAGTGGGGGAAAAAGGCTCCCCTCTCTTAGTTCTTTGGATACTTTTAAAATTCATAAGTCAAGAGGCTTAGGCTTTCTCAGCGCAAGTCTTCATAACAATGAGAATTCTAATATTTTATGTAAGAATAGCTGACAGGAGATTTTTTTCTCCCCTCTTGCTCTGTTTTGCCCTATCAAAGTAGAAATGCACTTGCGGTTTGACAAGAGGAGAGACGAGCACGCTCATTCCTGACTGCCGCTGATGGACACAAATCCAACCCAATCACATCACATGCATATTGCGAAGATGGAGAGAAAGAGGTGCGTTCTTCTGCTCTCACATCTGTACTCTTCCAAATTAAAGAAGGCATAAACCTTTTCAATATGCGTCCAGATTCTCTGTCTGCTGGTTTCTTTCAGCTGAAGAACTGCTCTTTTTCTTTATCTGTTGTGCCAAGTTGTACAATCTTTAAGGTCGAACTCACTGTATAGTGCAGCAGCTGCCATATCTTCTGTTGTTATTTCTAGTGTTTTTTAACTGCTGAATTCATTATAGCTGAGCTGCTTAAGCTTACAGTGCAGATACAGTGGTAAGAGGAGACTGATGCCAACATTCCTCCTTATTATGGCCCGATTCAGACTTCAAAAGTTAAGAGTGACAATTAAACGATGCCAAAACACAGCGCTGACTCTCTGCTAAAACTACCAGTTTCATTTCTTTCCTTTCTCCATCATCCTATGTGATGAAATATTCAATATATTGTCTGTTGCTTTTAAAAAAAAAAAAGTAAGATTTGGGAGATTTAAAGAGAAAACCGATAAAGTGAACTGAGGAAGTCCAGGAGAAAATCATGGATCTGTCAGATGTGTGATGCTTGTCAGCCATCATTACACCATATTTAGAGTTATTTACATTTAGGGAAATTACAGCAGGGATTGTTGGAATACAATAATCTCCACAGTCATATATGGTTTGAATATGTCTTAAGGTTTTACAGAAATGTCAATTCTGTTTCCTCTGTGATGCCGAACAAATCAGAGGCATCAAGGTTGGCTTTTTAGTTCTGACAGTCTCATTTTACAAGATCAACATGTTTTCATATGTAAATTAGCAAATAAAGTTAAATGCATCTATAAAGTACTTTAAACAATCAGGTCGGTCACTAAATACGCTACTACAGAGAACCATTAAGATGGAAATTAAAACAAAAAATGAGAGAGAAAAGGATGAAAAGTGCAAAACAAACTCTGAGGAAAAAGGGGCCCTAGCTTGCGCGCCCACACACTCGTCCTGTTAATAATCTATACTGCAGTCCATTTCTATAATGCAGAGTAAATCCCAAAGCAGTTCAGCAGTGCAGTTAGCCTACAAGTAAAAGCAAATGCCTTGCAGTCTTGGCTGCTCGCCACCAGCTGGTGCTCCAGTCAGCTGTAGGTAAAGAAAAGAGGAAAAAAAAGAACATGTTTTACATACTCTCAAAGCCAAGGGATTGGTTTTGGACCGATGTCAAATTTCTCCGAAAATTCAGGGAATCTCTGAGTGCTTCTTGCAACTTGGATAGTAGTGGATGTCTGCCACAGGGTCAGATACAGCTTGGAGTGCAGAATAGCACTGCAGTACATAGTGTACTGTGGTTTGGTTGCACATTAAAAGGGGTGGTGCGATAGATGTGCTGCATATCGTAGTATTTTATATTATACATACCTGTAGACATATAAATATGCTTGACTGCAGGTGTTTCGGGGGTCTTTAAGGGTCAACATACATGTGGGAAAACACTTCACCTACACAAACCCAGCAGCTTCTTCACTGTTACATTTTTTTCCTCAAGATGGATCATTTTTAAAATCCACAATTTTAAATTTCTTGAGGTGTACTGTTCATAAATAACGTCCGAATTGAACAATAAAGCTAAAGGACAATTAGCAGAATCGAACAGCGCTCCCACTGAACACACTGCCTCCACCCCAGGAGAGCGAAGAGCAGCGAGAATATGTTTATGTTAAATACCTGAGGCTGATATTGAGCCACAGGGCGGAGAGGATCCCCTTCAGAGAACCACGTCGAGACCCTCCATCCCTCCTACTGTATTTGGGTCATTGTATTTGTGTGAGGGATTCGGGGGTGGTGGGAGATGGGGGGGTGTATCTGGGAGGGGGGTAGAGGCTCAGCACGACTCACCAATAAATATGCCAAGCTGCTTTCTTTTTCTTTTTTTTTTTTTTTTTTTAAAAGGAAGAAAAGAGATTTACATGAGCAATATAATATTCTTGTGTGTAAGTGATACTTGGACCGGGTGTGAGAGAAAATGCCTTTGAGATGAATTGAATAATGGACTGCCCTCTATTGAAGCTAAATAAGAAAATTGAAAGCACAAATGTAGAAATTAATTTTTGCTCTCTTTTTTTGCTAAGAGTGGGTGGAACAGAGATTCACTGGTAAGCATTTGGTCTAATTGAATTTTCTGTTTTTCTAAAAGCTTATTGTACAGTCAGGGGCCAAACTTTCTGCCTTATACTTATTTCCCTTCACTTATAAACACTTATTTTCTCATGACACTACTAATTTAAACCTTCTTTCCCCCCGTTGCAGCCGCACAGTAACCCTCTGACCATGGACCAGAAGTTGATATTGTGCTCCATTACGCCTGGGTACATACTTGGCAAGGAGACGTTAGGAGACGTCTGCTAAATCGTACACATCAAAGTGCTTGTGTCAAATCCCTGCAGTCCTTTATGTGAGCAGTTCATCCCGAAAAATTTCTAATTTCATGTCTAATGATGCCTATTGAGGGAACCGGCGTGCAATTTTCTTAGAACATTGAACAGCGCTCTCCCCCTCCATCGCCTAACCCCGGCGTCAGTATCTTCTCCGGTGCAGTGTGTAGGTACAGGGGCCGGCCTCATCTCATTTTCAACATATAATATGTTAATGTAATGAATGCCACTTCAATTAGCGCAATCACTTCATGTTCCAAATGGAAACGCTCGCCGGCAAATGACAGCCTAATCTCGTCCACGCTGGATTTTGCCTCCTGCCATAGGAAAGGGGGGAGAAAAGTTCATTTGAGTACAGTAGTTAACAATACCTCCTCATCACCTTGAGGCCATATTTAAATTTGCCATTGAAAAGTAAACCCACTTTCTTCTCTTTTTTTCTTTCTCACCCTGTCTCTCTCCCTTTCTCTTTCTCCTCCCAATCAAAACGAAACAACCTAGGCCTCGGCTAATTAAGTGTGTGAATATCTGGACCCTAATTAACATATTTGTGAGACAGGCAGACGCAGGGAGGGCCTTGCCGGAGCTCCCGTGTTTGCTCACAGCTTGAGCAGCGTCGCTCTGTCTTCAGTTAAAAAGGAAAGACGCATTCAGGCTCCAGGTCTGCACAGGCCCCTCAAAACAGGGGGAGAAAATGCCAGTAATTGGATGACCGTCTTATTATCCCTTTGTTGGTTGCAATTCCCTGATTAGCATTTTGGAATATTTTAAATTATAATCCAGGAATTAGGGGATTTTACTGTTTTTTTTTTCTCCCTCTAACCTCCCCCCTCTCTCCAATTAGCCTTGATGCTAAGCAGGAGGATGAGCCCACTGAGATTTTTACACATGTAGCCAGGTAGAAATTCATGTCATTTTGTATGGAGGCGTATTAAACAGCATGTGTCATATTCATAACCACATCATTACAGCAGAATATTTGGGGACAGCTTTAGAGCTCAGTTACAGCTTGTTTTATCTTGAAATCCTCCTCTAACTCCTCTCTTTGTCTCTCCTAAATCTAAAAAAGAAATCTAGCTGGAGGCTTTTACCTGGATTTACCTCATCAGTGACCTCATGCCGTGCTTTTGTGTTTCATACGACAACACAGTCCACACACACACAACCATTTAAAGAAGGTTGTTTTCTCCACATAGCTCTATAACGACCCCACACCCTCTCCTCCATCAAATATTTATGTATTAAATTGTGCATTTCACAAAGTCTCCATTGTTGTTGAGAGCTGTGATTATCTCCACTGATTTTTTGACTCTTTGGTATTTCTGGATGCTTCCTGTTTATTTAGGTCAATAGAAATCTCTGCTATGAAATCTTTTCTTCTGATTGTTTCAGTGACCCAAGGCATTGTGGATGCATGGCTGAAGTTTCGTGACTCTGTTAGGTGGTTGAAGGGTGTGTGTGTGTGTGTGTGTGTGTGTGTGCATTCCTGTTTAGCTCACGAGGATGTAAATACAAACGTAAGCAAGAGCTTTTGCACAGTGTGTGTGTGCATGTAAGAGAGAAAAAATGTGTGTGTGTGTGTGTTTCTGTGTGTGTGTGTGTGTGTGTGTGCGCTTGTGGGGAACAGGGCAGCGGCCCATGTCGTCCCAGGCCTCCTTCATTTAATTGGAAACGTAGATTGTTGAGTCAGCGTCAGGGCTCTAATCAGAGGCCTGTCTCTGAAACTAAGGGGACTTTATTGAAGTAAATTTAAATCGCAGGCAAACAAAATTGTCTCTGTTTGTGAAAATCACTTAAAAGAGTGTGTTGTGAAGGATACACGAGTGAGTTCAAGGGATGGAGTCCAGACCTTTGAGTATATTATACAGTCAGGCAATCAAGTCGTTAAAAGACCTAACCTACGACGGCTGCTCAATAGCTTTCAGCCTTGTGGACAAAAACCACAGTGTCTAAAATAGCTTTTATGGACAAAAAGTACAGGAAATGTTTTTCCACTAATAATGGATTAGTGAGCCGTACACAAAGCCCAACTCATGACAACATGTTTTCTACTAGAAGTGGAGTTTGTCCTTTTGAAGAGGGGATCATGTAAAATGTCAAACAGCTGCAAAGCTAAATAGTTACTAAAACCATGAGACTGAAAATACTGATAAATAAAACGTGTAGCATCTTATGAGTGACTTGAGTTGAGAGACTTTCTGCATCGGCACAGTCTGAACCCTGACCTGTGCTCCATACATGGGGCCTATGACGCACATGAAACACCTGCATGTTCCTGATGTACAATGATCCTTTCACAATAAGATTAATCACCATAATGATATCCAAAATCACTTGACAGCAACATGACACAGAGGCTATTGTTCAGTGTGTTAAGATGAAAGAAAAGTTATGTCACATTTTAAATGGGCACATTTTCCAACGGGTCAACTAATCCAAGGTTAAGGCCTTTTGACACAAGGCCAAGCTATCACACTTCTGCAGGGAAGCAAACTCTGACTCTTTTTGTCTGTCAAGAAGATCAAGGGAGAGTCAGTCCTCTTAATGTTTCACCCTTTTGAACATACGTATCTGCAACCTACATATTTATACACTTTAGGTACCCTTCCAGCTACAGTAGGAGAACAAACAACCGCTCCTAGCCAAGCGCTGAACTCAAACTCTGCACCAGCAGCATTCCTGTAAACCTCTTAACACGTGCAACAACAACAAGGGCACATGATGCTCACATGGCGCTTACCACACGTGTGATTTATTACATTCACCTAATACAAGAAAATGTCATCCTTTTATGCTGAGACACCTCATGACAATACCGTTCACCAGGCTTTGAATCATACGCCTTCTTTTGTCCCAATCTCAATGCCAAATTGCATTTGTTCCAAGTGTCACGTTAATGTATGAAAAGTTTAAGATGTCACTGGCTTAATCTGACAGCAGAGGTTTTAGTTAAAGCAAACGTGTCATATTGTACTTCTATTAGCAGGTCGCCATTGCACTATTAGTGACATCCCCAAGTCACTGGCGTGTCACCTTAATTTAAAGTTAAGCACTGTGACAGTTTAATATGCCAGGGAGATGAAAGCCCCCTCTGTTTCGGCGCCACGTCAAACCTTTTTCAAATGGGCGATAAATAGGGCTTATTGTTTCAGCAATTGAGAGGAACTGTCTGTCTAATGTGCCTTTATTCCATCCCCCCCCCCCCTCTTCTGTCTTCTCCCACCTCCTTTCTCTCTTATGGAGATTTTGTTTTCAAGCTTGAGCGGCGCTACCTAGAGGTTGAAGATTACGCTTTGAACACAGGCTGAGTGTCTGTCAGCCAAGGGTCGGGCTCAGCTAAGTTGAGGGAAGGAGAGAGGGGGGAAAAAGACGTTTAACGGCGAAACTAGAAGACAAATCATGGCGTTGTCTCTAAGCCTTTCCTGTCTTTTCCCCCTTCTTTTCCTTCCACATCCATCAAGCCACAAACATAATCCATCCCCCTGAACTTTGACTCAATTTATAGAAGACAATGCCCAGTAATGGTGGCAAATACAGATCAGTCTGTCAAACTGGAAGTTATTTTGCTCATATGAAATTGACCCCGGTTGATTATTCTGCTGCTCGGCCTGCACATTCAGGGAACTTTAGGCCGGGGAAAACTGAGCCTCATCCTCCATCTTTTACAAACTCCTGCTACGGCCGTGCACCTCCCTGATGGCAGCTTTCTTCGCTGTGACTACCCAACCATATATACAAATTGCACTCAATAATTTCAGTGGTGGCAACGGACAACCTTGCCTTGTTGGAACGTAAAAACAAAGGCACTTAGCCGTGGGTGTCCTCTGACACGTCATTAGTGATGGGGGGAGGTGGAAGTGACACAGGTTGCTCGCTCAACAGAAACCAACTCCCATTAAAAGAAAACACAAAAAAGACCATCCTTGAGTCCCCCTCCCCTTCTTTCCTGAGGCTACAGGTGGGCAATTTTGATGGCTGCACAAAAAAGGGCCTGGGGAATCCTGGCATCGAGATAAGGAGGACTATTAGACCAGAGAAGGGTGGTGGTGGAGGTGTTGGGCAGCAAGGGGGGGGCTCACCACGTCAGACGAGTCCGTTTGTTTTTCCACACTCCCTCCTTCCCTTCCTCCCCCCATCTTTTATGCGGGGTGGAGGAAAAACGAGGTGCCGTGAAGCTTGAAAGAGTGCCTGACATCTGAAGTCTTCTGATAGCTCCCCGCGATGCTCAGGAAAAAATTAACTCTGACGCCCAGATCAAGCCTCAGGAGCTTAATTACATCAAAGAGAAAAGGATCCTTGTTAGATTCAATCCAAACAAAAAAAGAAAAAAATGATCAGTAGTTTTCAAGGCTTTGTTTGACATTGAGAAGACGTGAATGTAGAAATAAGAAGAGAAAGTGTGTGTATGTGTATATATGTGTGTGTGTGAGGAGGATAGAAAAGGAGAGAGGAAGTTTGTCGTGCATGGAGGCTGGAAGAGAAGAGAAGAAGAGCGGGGGGGATTATCAAAAGCAGGCAAGTCATTCGCGGGGGGGGCATGTCACAAAATCAGGTTTGTGCATGATGCCACTGCAAGGACGCATCAAGCTGAAATAAAGTGACCAACACAAACGTCCAGAGAGGACAATGCGCCACTTCTTGCACGGCTACGAAAATAAGGTAGCTTCACAGGGGCCCTCCCCTCCCCCTCGGCCATCCTATTGACAGGGATGACAACGGTCCCACGACGCACCATTATCCTTGACCGTCAAGCCGACATCAAATGTGCAGGGAGCTGTCCCTGTCAAGACGGAGAAAGAAAGGCCTCTCAAAAAGTACAGAGCTGCCGAGAGAGGAAGAAGAGACAGAAAATGAGAGAAGAGCTTGTTATATACGTTGCTCTCCACCTTGCTTTGTCAAAACAGGCTTATTGAGTGTGTATATAAGCCTTAAGAGATGTTTCTTTCAAAAGAGAGGGACAGAAAGGCGAGAGACATGATAAAGAATCAGACATACAGACATGAATCCGGCGACTTGTTTTCTCTTCAAGGGGGCGATGCTCTGCATGTGTTTACGCAAACCTTTACTTCACACTTGAAATGGAAGTGGGAGAAAAGCAAAAAAAAAAAAAAAAAGTGTGTTGGGTTGTGATGGGGGGAGCTTTGAAGCGAGATAAAACAAACCGTGCCTCTGCAATGCACGTCATCTCGGCTTTGTGATGTTAAAAGCAAATTGATAAACAAGGGCTCTTGCTTTCAAGGGGTCCTGTCACAAATTCAGGGTGTAGAGGCTTCTTACTTTCATCAGCAAAGGAGTCCCACATGAGTAAACTCTCACTTAGCTACCACGCAACTTTCATTGTTCTGATGCCGCTCATAATCATATAGCATTTTGTCTCAAATCAAAAAGGTCTCACTGGCTCCAGGCAGGCACTTCATAGCCGTAACCAATCACCTTTCTAAATATTTGCGGTGCTTTGGAAAAGAAAGAAATTGAGGCTCTTGTAGAAAATGAGTCTCTGTGCCCCCTTCAGAAAGAGATGAAAACTGAGAGGCTTATATGAGCATGATGATGTGTGTTTTGGAGACATTCAGAGTGAAGGACCTGAGGCTGCTGTAGCACACAGACAAGAAATTATAAAACATGAAATAATTTGGTTTCATTTGGTGTATAAATTAAGAGATTCCAACAATTTAGCCATACATTTAAATTAGTTCTGTGAAGGATATTCCACTCCTCTTCAGACTACATAATAAAAATGATTCGGTGATCAGCAGACCCACCTGGAATAAGCCCACTCTTCTTCTGAAGATTAAATGAATCCTTCTGACTTTAATGTGCATCCTACTTAATAGTCTGAAGGTGTTGAAGGTTCGGTGCCTTTTGGAGGGATTAACACAATGTGGGAAAGCATTGCTTTAACGCTCATATTAGTGCTGGGAAACACTTAAGAAATGAAGAAATTCATTGTGTCAACAGGAATCTGCTGATAAATATTCTAGCTGTAAACATTCATGAGATGCTTATTTGAAAGATGCTTACTTAAAATTTAAATTAGTCATCTCTAGTGGTTTGGCATAAAGCCAAATTAGGCATCAATTATCAGGCAGATTTACCTGGTAGGATAAATAGTAACATTATGCCAGTCTGACTTGAATCCAGCAGAGCCAATTTGGGCGTTTTACCTTGTTTATTATGGGGTAACATCTTGAATTCTGCCTGCACACCACCACACACCCCGCTCAACTGCCCCCAGGCTGACGCACCAGTGCATTTGGGATGCATTTTTAATTTATGTCATTGTATGGCGAGTCTTTACTCTCCTAATAGAAGATTATCCACTGCTGCAAGGTGAAAATCAATCAGACTATTACACGGGGAGAGAGTACAGGGGCCACTGTAGATGGCTCATTTTCACACAGCATCCTATTTATTCAGATGCAGTCACGTCCCAGTGTGTCAAACAGCCAAACACCTTAGTTAGTTCTGAGTATATGAAAACTGCATGTCCTGAAGATGAGGAGAAGCTACTTGAAAAAAAGGGCAGATTAATGATGTGTTAGCTACATTTAACTTATATTCATGTGAACAGTTGCTTCAGGAGAAATCTAGAAATTATTAAATACCACTTAAATATAAAAACACCACATTCCTCATGCTATGTAAACTCGTACAGAGATTATAATGTGTTTTTTTTTTAGCTATCATGTGTGTTTAGACGTTTTGTATATGCTGTATAAGGCTTGTGTACGTCGGGAGCAATGGGATATGTAAATTAGAAAACAGCTCATCTGTCATGACTCAAAATGTGACTAATAAGACTATGGGCAAACAATGCCAGTTATAACTGCTGGGCACAAGTTATATGCCAGACCTGGCTCCAAATGCAATCTGAAAAGCCTCCAATTACATTTATTAAGACTGCCTGACTTGAGTTGTAATGTGTCAGAGATGCAAACCATTGGGGTATCCAGACAGCCTGAAGCAAACGCTCTGAGTAATTAAGTGTTTCGATTTTAATTTGGCCCAGGGCTGAGATGACTGAAGCCGTCTGCTCCCGATCTGGACATCGAGGCCAAAAACCAGGATGAGTCAACGTCACAGTTTGAAGATTGCAGCACAGATGATGATGGCAGTTCATGACGCTCAACTTCCAGCTAGAATGTATTTCAAGCGGTCTGAAATAGTCGTCTAAATTTGAGTCACATTTGTCCCCGATAATAATATTGCAGCCTGATATACAGTATTTACTCATATATGTTAATTCTGCTTGAGATTCGTGTGTTTTTAGGTGGCAGCAAACACACAGGTCACAGGCAGGCCTTATCTAGCAATGTTAGCAAACAGTCACCACCACAATAAAGTGATGAAATGCACCATATAAGAGCTTAAAAGGACTCTATCAGCAGGACAACTGAGCAGAGAACAATGAACCAAGTCTAAATATAGAAAAACAGATTGCTCCTTACTCAGACAGCCTTAAGGTCGTTAATGTCAGAGCATCAAGGCTGATTTCTGTTCTTAAGTGAGATATTTGGATGGCCTTTTGGCCAAAGAATTGCCTAGAAAACCTTTCTCAAGATGAGAAAGCGGCTCTTCTTCCCCTAATTGTGGTGCAGCACAATCGCCCACTTGCAGCAACTGTCAAAGAATCTAAAGTTACGAGCAAGAGTCAGAACATTTCCAACTATGCTCACAAGTTAGAACACAACCAGTAGCTCACAGTAAATTGAGGTCCGGCCGTGTTATTTCTAGGAGCCTTTCGAATGTTCAAAAATGACAACAGTTATCTTCTGCTCCCATTTTCAGGTCAGAAAAGTGCAACATTGCCTCGTGAAGCTTTAAGGAAATGTGGGAAATGGCTCTTCTACCATGAACAGGAAGACACTGGAGCTATGGTGTATCATCATAAGGACACATGTAGAGAAACATGAGTCCAACACACCTAAACCTAAATGAAACATTGGAATCTTATAGGTGCTGTGTTTGGAATTTGTTTATCATAATTAAATATATAAACATCTACCAGACAATTATATAACAGCTGAGATGTAATGACACTAAACCAATTGAATATTCTCTTCTGTCAGTCAGTCAGCTTTTGATTAACTATAAATGATATCAAATAATGAAGGAGTTAACACCAGTCTGACACAGATGAGGCTCAATTTGGGGCATGTGCTACCTATATAGTCCCTGCAACAGACTGTGCTCTGAGATTTGGTCCCACTAACAACCTCGTTGGCATTCAGCTCTCAGAGATTCATGAGCGGGCCAGTCAGACGGGCCAGTCTAATCATGAAGAAAACACCACAGGCCATCGGCACAGCTCGCAGTCGCTGAATTCAGCGAGACGCCCATAATAGTGTACTTAACCTTTGAACAAGACATGTGTGAGGCCAATTCCTGTCGACCCAGACGTCTCGTCAGGGTCCCGTCTAGCCGACAAGGCCTCAGTCATCGCTTGAGCTTTAACCATCAGTAGCCGGATCAACCACTGGCCCCGAGGGTGAACAAGCACCCCTACTGGGCGCCACGTTGGACCCCCTCCTGCTGGCTGGAGCCTTCATCCCTCAGCAGATGAAGGAGGAGAGGAGCGGTGGGTTGGGTGGCATTGGGCTAAGACGCCTTTGTCTTGACCGCTGTGGTCTCCGTCCCCCCCCCCCAGCAACACAAGCACACCAAGACTTTCATGTAAAAATAAACATGCTGCACCAGAATAAAGCACAAACTGAGCATCCCATCCAATTTCTAACTACTGCAGCCCCTAGAATCAGATACGATGCAGTTAGCAGGTGCTCCATTTAGAGAAAGCTGGAGTCATTAAAATCCCAGTGAGCACTGATCAGGTCCAGATGTCCAGAAGTTAAAACTAAGCCATATTGGGACGTAATCATTGTACTCAGTTTGAAGCAGGTCAAATTAAGTCATTTAAATACTGGTAAAACAACACGACCTCTCCCTTCTCTACCAAATTCAGCCCTTTTTTGAATATAACCAACCAAAACAGTGCTGAGATGAGATGTTTTTGCCTGCTTTGGTTCTATTTTGAGTCTTAATTCTAAGTTGTTAAAAATCAATGCGCAGTTTGCCGGCGATACTCATGCTCGCACTGATGCCTGATGAATGATTTACAAGCTGACAAGTTAGCTCACCTTGTCATTTAGAGACGTTTGTGAGGAGTTGCTTTTGTTGCTTGAATTAACACCCCCCAACCTGTGCGTTTCACGGTTCACACGTAATGCAAATGTGTTTAATAATATCTCTAAAATGTTCCTCGACACATCACACCACTGCTTCCAATTTTCATAATAAATGGAAAATGAAAAGTCTGAGACAAGAAGGAAACAACATCAGGCACCACAAAGGAATTAATAATTGATTCAGGATCATTGTCATCAGGTGATCTCTCTGTTCTCTAACATACAACACAAATTGCAATGACCACATATGTGAGCTGTGTGGAACAACACTGAAATCGTACTGTACTGTATCATCCCTCAGTAAAACAGTTTTTGTTGCCTTTAAGTGTTTAAAAAGCTGTTGTTTGCCCTGCAGCAGCCCCGACTGAAGAGTGCAGTGTCTGGCAATTACTGATGAACTTTTCAAAGTATTTATAATTGGATTGGACACAGAATAAAGTTGAGATGGTTATTTTTGTTGTGCATATTCAAGGAACAGGCTGTGGAAAAACGATGTTTATGGCTTCTGAAGAAACATTTGGCAGCCAACGGTCATTAAGAGGAGTCCCGCCAAGTGAAAAGTTGCACTCTTTACCAAAATACATACAAAATCAAGACATAAATACTCAGAGGGGAAATGCTGCACGCTTGCCTGAACTAACTCCAGCTCTCTATCATAATTTCATTAATTGCTCCTGAAGTCTATGATATAGTGAGCAGTGCACCAACTGGGAAGAGAGGAAACATATTTCCGGGCCAAATGTGCAAGGAAAAGTGTTATATTTTGAATTTATACAGTCATATTGTATCCTGTGTCATACATTAAGTTGATGCAACCGACAGACAAACATCACGATTATCAGAATAAAATCTCTTCATCTAGCTGGTCACACTATTCATCACACATCATGTCACAGTAATTAATCTCAAGGATTGGAGTTGGATATTGTATTATTACACTGTATGGTTTTATATCTCAAGTACTGATGACTGAAAAGCACCGAGATGGTATCAAAGCCTCTGCCAGATTCCTAATCGCCTGTTATCAGATAACTCCTGATTTTATTCCCATTTTTAATAATGTAAGACTATTTAATTCACACAAAGTTTGTGAATCACTTTGTGTTTTGTGAAGCATTAAAAAACGAAGGCACTGAAGATGTATAGTTTATTCTGATCAATTAAAAAAAAAAAAAAGAGTTGAGGAGATGTTCATATTCCTCAAGACAGGCACAGAAAATGTTGTTTTGATATCAGCACTGAGGAGACTCTTTGCATGAGAAATCGTAGGTGTCAGTCAAATGCCACTGTATGTTTATATTCACCAGACAAAGGCTGATTAGTTTTGTCAGTCAGGAACAAAGGCCAAAGTATCAAATGCCACAAAACCTTCCAGGGAAGAGGTCTGTGTGGATTGATGAGTCAACAACACACTATATGTGTGATTTAGAAAGGGGAGACAATTTATTTTAAACACTACAGCACCCTTTTCCTTATAAGCCAGTGCCGTTTTTGGGCCTTAACCCAATTTAATCTTAGTCATAGAGGTGGCAGACATAAAGCGCTGATAAGCTACTGTCCTGTATAGAGACATCGGGTCAGAAAATATATCATATGTGTTGTTTTAGAAAGCAATGCACCAATACAGAAGCCTGTGTGGAGTTACTTTACATTGTATGTGCTTATTTGCAGCGTTGCATGTAGCAAAGCAGCTCATCCACTCAGAAGGAGCTGGCGTGATGCATGCTAGGGGACAGGGAGGATCAAACCAACCAAAGAGAAGAAGAAGAAAAGTTTTCAACACAAAACCCCTCAAAATAAAGACAGAGACGAGCCCTGACACTGGCTCCACACTGTACCCCTCCAATTTGCTTTGTTCCCAGTTACCTGCCCCTGCCATCAGAAGGGGAGCCACTGGGGGCCATATTGGGGCCATCTTCGTTCCCATGGCCCCCTTTCTCGCCACAGCCTTTAAAGTCCTGCACTGCGATGTGCATGGCCTTGATGTTTGCCTTGTACCCTACATGCAAAGCTATCATTATCCATGCCTCTTGACAATCGCAGGCCCTGTCTTTGTTACATCTGCAGCTCTTTGCCTTGGGCTATGACATGACTGTACGGTTGATCTCTTCTCTTTTACATATCGCTCCCTGTGTCTCTCTTTCTCTCTGTTTTTCTGCACTCAGACTGTGTACCATGTTTGAATCTAACTCTGATTTGACGACTTGGAAAATCTTTTACCTCTCAGCCTGTGTGACACCTCTGTTGCTTTGATGCGCTTGGCAGTTTTCCAGATAACTCGCACTGCAGTCGGGCAAAAATGCGCATTGATGTTCGACACACGTTAGCGCTCAGGTTTGCTTTGTGCAGCAGTGATTTTCACACCATTTCTCAGGGCATTTTAGACAGCCAAAGCCTTAACCACAGAGAGGCAGTGGAACAGTAAAATAAGTTATTCATTATCTGTAAAATCAAATCAAAGAAACAAGCATTCTAGGAATTAAAACAAATGTTATACACCTTGTTCTATGAAGCATTGCCTGAGTCGAAATCTGTGTTGCACTTTACAAAGAAAAGAAATTGCTAGCGAAGCCAGATTTTTGTCTTTGTACTCAGATCACTCCTTTTTGGGCTAATATGGGTCACTAGCACAGAGGAAAAAAGGAAAAATGAGATGCATTACAAAAATGAATGTTGTTACATGCCCTCCTCTAACACAAATACATAAAAATGAGGAATTCCCCATTTGTGTCGCACATTGTCTCCACTAGTGTCAAACACTAAACTTACAACCTTTGTAACGTTAGGAAAAGAGAGACTTAAACATGTGAACACAGTGTCTCCACGTTGAAAACACAATGAGCGAGCAGCACAAATATACTCTGAAAACAAAATTATCTAAATGGACGACAACAATTTAGTGCATCATTTGCAGATGGAACCATCTGGAAGTCTGTTGTATCACAAGCCTGCTGTATTACAGCAGCTTTGTTGGGTTGGAAGATTTCAATTGTGTTCAGGCACCCAATTTCCACAATAGACTGAAAATCAGCAGCTCTTTAGAAGATTATAGTTATGGTTAGTACTTCAATATTTCTATTTCAGCAATAATGTTTGAGACAACAGGCTGCAGTACAAAGCCTGTTACAGTGCTAGCGTATGATGGTTGCAAAACAAATGTGTTTTTTAATGAAAAATTTCACTGTAGTGCCTTGAGATCACATGAAAGCCAATGCAATGAAGAGGAAGCACAGTGTGACACGCTGGCAAAACAATACTAATGTGGTCTGTTACATTTTAAAATGTCTGGTTTGCTGCATGTGACTGAATTAACACAGCAATGATCCAACCTATAAAACAGGTGATTACAGCTTTGATTAATACCTAGAAATAATACAGAAAGTGACAAAAGAAGAGAAGAGAAGCATGAACTGTGCCACACACACTCAACATTTCAGTTTGATTGATAGACATTAAAGCAAATAGCATTTTGTTTATAAAATGTTTTAAAAAGGATCCTAGTTTGCAGATTATCGCTTTGCAGAACTGTTGTTTTCTCTGTTATGGGAGTCTTAGGGTGCATCGTGTACTACAAAGTCGAGTCCAATCAATTACATCTCCAAAATCTAAATGTACCCCAGTGTGCCGTCATTTACATTTGTATTTCAGTTCAAACTCAAGAGCTTTTAATTAGTTTAGCCTACAGTCTGCCAAAGCTCACTTGACCTTCACTCCCCTCCTCTGCTTGATGTCTGACTTGGATTTTTTTCAAAATTCCTCAAAACACACACAATTACAGGCAGATACCCTGACTGACCAGGGATTTTCAAATGGTTCCTTCTTCTTCTTCTCACTGACTACTGTGTGATGCATGAGCAGCTTTCTGACATTTTACTTTTCAAGAATCTGTCTTGACGCCTTCACTGTTTCTACCTTTTCCACTACAAGATAACCTCCACCCCCCACCACGTCCCACCCCCAAGGATCACAGAGAAACACCACTTGGGAAGTCAACAGTTCTCTTCTCATCAACCACAGGAGGTAGCCGCTGGCGACTTTTCACAAGCCCACCACTGATCTTCAGACGCAGGACCTGCAGCTCGCCAGAGACTGCAGCGCTGTCAAACACCAGAGCAGGACTCAAAGGCCTCATCACCGCTCTGTTCTCACCAAGAGGCGAAGAAAGTGATGGCGCGTGTACTTGATCAGCAATTTCACCTAAAACTGATCTCTGCAAAAGTCCATGTTCTCCTAGTGCTGGTGTTGGTGCCCGGCATGTAATGTGCAGTGAGATTATCTGAGCTTTTTTACATTAAGGTAAATCAAAAAACAAGAGAGTTAGTGATAACTTGTCAGCTAACACAACCAGTTTCCAGTCATCTGATCTATTTTTAACATACAAATACGCAGCAGCTTTAGGTCTATGTATCATCTGTGATCATTTAAGACCATCAGCTAGTGTAGGAGGCTTATTCATCTATTTCAAATCACATTCTCTCATGAATTCCACCAAACTCACAGCAAAAGAGTATTTCACAGATTACAAATAACGGTTCCCATTTGTTTTGTCTTTCAGGATGTACCATCTGTATTTGAAGCAAACAGTTCAGCATGAATGTTTTAGCAATTTGGAATAAAAACCCGAATGTATTTATTTATATATTTTTGATTACTTAAAAGGCAGCTCTGCTGCTGAAAGGTGGCCTTGCTGTTGAATGACACCATCGAGAAAAGAAGGTTTTAGGTTAACAACAGCAGGAGAGGACGGACATGAAACAGAACATGCAGTTTCACATGGAGATGAGAGAGAGTTTTTTGGCAGGCTACACATCCAAAGCTGCAGAGAGAGAGAAGAGAAAGGGAACACAGTTGCATGCAAAGTGCGTTGATTAACTTGCATTGTGTTTCAGTATTGCTTTGCTAACACTGTGTGCTGCATTCAAATGAGGTCCAAGACAGGCAGGGAGAGTTGACGCCAGAGAGCCTCTAATTCAACCTCACAGCTCTGATACTCTCTCTCTCTATGTCCAATGTCTATTTCAAGACCCCCAACCCCCAACTCGGGAAATTAATAATGAATGCATCCTGTCCGATTTAATTCGGCACTAATTAGGTCAGGAAAGTTTGGGAGCGAAAGGTACGGTCCAGGCCACGTGGTCGGGTCTCTCAGCGGGCAGCCACTTTCATGTTGTGAGAAAAAGTTGAGCGTCGAACAGAGGGATGGCAGGGGCAAGGCCAGTGCCAACAGCGCCAGCACAGGCACGAAGGGCCAGGGCTGGAGACAAAGATAATAAAACCAAGAAGTGGCAGCTTCAGAAAGCCACGGAAAAAAAAGCCACTAGGGAGATATCAACTGTGGGCCTTCGCCGAATGGAAAAAAAAAAAGAAGAGAGCTGTCAGTCTGTTTGTTTGGACTGCGACCGCTGAGAAATAATTATTCTCTTTTAATTACAATTTGGAGAAAAGAAATGCAGCGCTCAGGCTTAGGAGGCCTCCTCTGTCTCCAGATGGGGAAGCTGGTGTGGAGCAAACAGTGCTGCCCAGACCGCAGAGCAAAGTGCCGGAGGACTCGCAGAGCAATGTTATCACCTTTCGCATGCCGCGGAGCCAAAGAATAAACGACTTTGATCCGACTGCGAGTGCACTTTGGCCAACTTGGGTGGCACTCTGTGGTTTAAGCAGCAACTCTCTGGCAGGAAGAGTTCAGAGCACTGGGAAGAGGAGGAGGAGAGGAGAGGGGGGACAGATGAAGGTGACAGCTATGGAGGTTAACCTCGATTTGAAGTCCCAACGGGGTTGGAAAATCCCGCAAGGCTAGATATCGCTCTGATCTTTCACATCTAGCTCACAGATATTGTACCAGACAGTGCCAATAATATCTCTTCAGGATAGACTGACAGACCTAAAATGTACTTCAAAGGTCCCCAAATATTCACTTCTTGGCTGTTTTCATATATTTCCCTCACAGTTAGAACAATGTGCTTTACTTCTGATGTATTCTAGGTAATAAAATAAGTCCTGAATAAATTTGAATAACAAGTTCTCCTATGTATGAAGATTGGCAGACAGTAGCAGCTCCCCTGATTCAAATGATGCCAACCTGCTTAGTGGAGGCGATCCAGATGGAGTATCAGTTCAAGTACTGTAAATCTGCCTGATTGGAAGGGCTCAGACATTTGTTGGAGAGGGGCGACTCAAAATCAAGTCCAGCTGTGATGGATTACCTGAAAATATCCTCAAAACCTGTCTGTAAAAATATTCTCTCTTTGGAAATTAAAATTAGTACATCTAAGGTAGAGTTCTTTGTCTCCTTCTGCACATGTTCCCTTTATTTAGTCTCAGCAAATCATCCGTGGTTACTAAAGTTTGAGATTTTAGCTGTAAACAATTGAGAGAGAGGCAGCGACGTATAGGAGTGATGGGTTGGCGAGGTGTGGCCTACCTCGACGCCCACTCGTTTACTTTATTTAACCGTGACAAGAAAGAGGGGCGGCTCAGGGTTCACCACAGAACCGATCATCTATATATGAACAATAAAGAACGGCAGATGGAAATTCAGCTTCCCTGGATATAGATGCATCATACATATACAGGGTTAACGCTAATGAGTGACAGATGCAGCGTAGGTAAGGAAATAATAGCTGCGAAGAACAAAGTAGATAGAACGAAGAGACAGGAATGTGTCTTAATGTCCTTCTGCTTTGATATCCAGCCAGCACCAAAGGAACCGGATGTGATTTCCCAGTGAACAGCAGACTATCAGTCAGTGCCTGGGAAACCTCTCCCTGCGCTGACAGCCAAACAACACTGGTGTTTACTGTCGCACTAAAATAGACGGAAGCTGGGGAGGTAAGCAATACATAGAGCAAGGAGAAGATAAAATTCAAATGTGCTCGACAAACTCAGTTCTTTATCTGATAAAACGTGCTGCACTTGTTTTTACATTTCACTGTAAAACCGTTTTCAGCTTCTGAAAAAAAAAACAACTAAATATTCCTTCATATACAAAGTGTTGATACTCATCTGTACTTTCCTCCCAAGTTAAATGAACCCTTTGTGAATTAATTTAAACAAGAACCAACAGGAAACTGACCTCTTTAGGGCGGCGGGGGGGTAATTTTGAATGAATGAATACAGTTTCAATCAAGTGTATAGTTAAAAAAATAAGCAGGAAGTGGTTTAAGAGTTGTGGCACGAAACAAAGTCTCAACCTTTTCCTTTTACTCTCTGGAGTTATTCAGGCCCGAACCTGCTCACAGGATTTAATACCACTAGACCTTTCCCCATCCTTTGGGAGGAGAAAAAGTAGAAAGATATAATCCTTTTCCCTGTAGAAAATGCTTGCAGGGGAGAAGACTAGCACCGAATCAAATTATTCTCATAAGATGGTATGACCTTAGCTACACTTTATTCAAGGCTTCTTACCTCCACAATTTAACTGGTGTTCTTTTTTCCCTCGACAACTTCTTGCCATGCATGAATCACAGGTTAAATGCATTCCTTTCAACGACTGCGCACCCCGGCGACAGAAATATAATTATGTTTTACAAGTCGACTCTTATCTGTAGCCTCCTTCATTTCCCCGCCGACTCTCAGCGTATTTTGAGGGCTTTTCAGAAGTACTTTACGGTGTGTCAGGTTGCTGTTCCTCCGTGTAAATGCACTATTGTATCACTCAAAAGGTCTCTACTCTCCATATCAGCGAGAGAAAAAAACATGGTGTAAATAACCTCCATGGTGCACTTTACTTCTTTGTAAGTGTAACATACACAGTGTGAACAAACTGCTGCATAATAGAATCTAAATGGTTTTCTCGCTTTGCTGCACAACAACTCCTGGGTTCAAATCCACAATAATAATCTCTGTGATAAAAACACATCGAACTAGAGGTTTGTTTGTTAAATGACTGCTCTGACTTGGTGGAAGTTTGGCCACTTAGTTCATCCAGCCAAGAGGAGCAGCATCAAAATTTAATTTATCTATTCAGTAATCAAAAGTCAAGCTAACAGACTGAGAACAAAAGATCTGAAATGCATGGTGAATGAAGTAGATTGTGAAATAACACTTACAGTCTACTTTTAGCAGATTTATTCTCCTAAACAACAGCTGTGACACAACTTCTGATTTCAGGTGTGAATTAATTTTCCTTACGCTGCAACTAATTCTAGAAAAGTCAAGTAAACTATAAAATTAAATTCTGTTTCTCAAATGTGAGCACTTTCTCATTTTGAATCTTTTTGGGTTAGGGTCTTTATTGTGTGACACTGTAAAGCCTATTTGAGTGATTAAATCAGTTAATTAAACAGAAATGCTACAAAGAATGCTCTTCATATTGACTTGCACCTCTAACTGGATGAAAAACAATACAATTACAAGTCTAACTCGACTAACCTGAGTCTTCTGTCTCATGTCTTCTTGCACCTTTTCGTTGTTTTTGCACCGTCCATGAGAGCTGCTGCTTCTATTTCAATGTCGTTGTGCTTCGTGCTCAATGACAAATAAAAAGAATTCTGATTCTGAATTCTGATTCTGGTTCTGGAACTTAAATCTGCCTTCCTAAAATGTCCCTTAGCCAAAGGGAATCTAACCAACAGCTTTGTGTTGACACATCAGTAATAGTCACACCCAGAAATGCTGCCAAACACACAGGATCTGCTTATACACAACCTTCACCAGACCTTCACCGTCTGTAGGTTTTTCTGCTGTTTGTCTTCACCAGACTGCATTTATATGTGTCCATGTCAAACATAAATACATTGTAGGCCTTTTTTGTAAATGACTGAATGCTCCCAAATCACTCCAGCTCGGTCCCCAGCGGCAGGCAGCAGAGGGCTGTGGTTGTACTGGGAGGATCCCAAGAGTAAATACTGAAGCGATATGAACGTGGAAGAGAAAATAGAGCTTCTCTGGATGAATAAAGATTTAAAATTGAGATGAGGTCGGTTTGAGTGAGGTAACTCCCGACTGAATGTGACACGTGGTGAAAAAACATGCGTGTGGATTGATTTTGACGTGTATTCCAGTGACTCGCTTCTTGATTTGTGGTGCAAACATTCATTTCAGACTCAGAATAAATAGGAATTGGAATAGTTGTTTCACTTCATCACTGCATGCAAAGGAGTTGTGACTGTGTTATGATATCTCATGAAAACAGAGAAAAATAAAAATAATTAATATAAAGCCATGATTAACTGCCACACTGATGCAGTACAGAAAAGCCCATCTAAGAGACAAAGGATGTGATGACTTAGCTGCAATTATAACAATTACAGCCTGAGCACTTTCTTCTCTCTATGTGGTGAAAGATTTCAGAGGACAGGTGTCTTCAGGTAGAGAAACCCCAACTGTGAGCTCTCCGCTAGGCTTTATCAGCCTGTCTTTGTCTAATCAGCTTCTATTGTTAATACCGTTGTATTCCTCATTAGCTGCCATTGTTAACAAGCACGTTTAATTATGCTAGTTACAAGACCATTGGCGGAGCTAAAAACAAAATAATAATAAAATCCTCCTCCAACCTATCTTATTAAAACGGGAGGAAGGGAGAAGGGCGAGAAAGACAAAAAAGCTGAAAAAAAAAAAGAAATAAAGAAAGCAGAGAGGAGAAAATAAGACAAGGGAAATTGTGACAAACAAACAAACAGGAATTCTAAGTGAAAAAAGCTGTCATTAAAACAGCAGAGAAAAAAATAACAGAAGAAAGAAACAAAGATAGACAGACAAAAATAGTCCATGTGAAACAAAACAAACAGTCTTTGTGTGGTGAAATACCTGCCGGGCTGCTGCCACCGCCGCAGTTAGTTACCGTTGATCCCCGGAGAGGGACTCTCCTGGGCTTCCTAAAACATGACAGCAGAGGAAGGAAACAAAACACGGGCGTCAGGAGTCTCAAAGCACAAAACAAATTATCCCCCAACTGTTACATAACCTTTTCGAAAGGCTCACAAACAAGGTGAGGAGAATATTACACAAATGTCAGAGTCTTTCAAGCCCTTCTGTCACACACAGATTTAGAAACATTACCGGTTGAGTTCATCCCTAATTAAAGAAGCTAAAAAGCAACTATTTTTGGCGGCAGATGAACCTTCAGTGAGAAAGCCAAGGAGGGAGAATGTGAAGCTTAGCATGTTGGCTGCTAAAGGCCTCTGAAAACTGAGTAATAACACTCCAAGGCTTCGGCCACATCAGTCCTGGCTCAGGTTTGTCACTTCATCAAAAATGCTGCTTGCATGATACGCACAAATATGGTATACACGTGAATATATCTAGGAGTCCTGGCGATGTGGTGTTTCAAAGTACTTTGTGCATCATTACAGGATGTAATCTGACTGGCTGGGTCGCTGCAGACACAACTCGGTCCTAAATCCTCTGACACGTCAGCAGTTTGGCTGTCTTGAGCTGCCAAAACTTGGCAGCCGTGTCTCCCAGTGTGATCTAAGAACTCCGTTGTGGACTCACGACCAAACACAGCTGATAGATGTGTAGGTTTGGATCGAGCTTCGTCCGCTCTGACGTCACTGAGCTCCACACGGCTTTTTAAGCTCCGCCCACCGAGCTTTACCTAAACCAATCAGGATATTCCTTCGTCTAAGATATATCTTTAAAATTGCAGGTCTGAAACGCGAGCGTGTTCCCTGCTCCTGCAGGGACGAGGAGAGGACATTGTTTGTTGGGGGAGGAGGAGGTGTGCAGGGAGTAGGTGTGAATTATGCAAATAGATGCTGTGACACAAACTTGGATGGGGATTTAGTGAAGGAGGAATTGGCTGAAGGAGGAATCGTTCATGTGGTGGTGGCAGCGGTGGTGGCAGGGGCCTCCACCCCCCCACCCCCCCACCCCCACTCCTTGCTCTTTACCTTGAGGCAGGAGCTTATCTTATTTGCCGCTTTTTTTTTTTTTTTAAAGAAGTGTCAGGATTAACATAAGCACCTCCGCCATTGTCCTCCCACTCAAAATAATTTTATCTGCCTGCGCTCTCGGGGGAGACAATCGTTGTTTTATCAGGTAAGCGAATACCTCCCTCAACCCCCCCCCACCACCATTAACCGTATGAAATGTGCTTTTGAGGGCCACCGCCACCGCCCCTCTGTTTGCCAGTTTATATTTAGCAGTGCACCACTTCATTTTCCCATCTCCAGAAAGGAGGGAGGATGACACAGAGAGGGCCTCGGGTGGGTTTCGGGGGGGGACGGGGGGGTGTTTTCCACATAAATACCAGCTAGCTGAAAAGGTACGAGTGAGGATGAAGATCATTGTTTCAGGAGGATCTCGCTGCAGTGAAAATGAAACCGCTCATGCACCTGTGAGATAATAAAGAAATGCCAGTGTTTGGCCTTTTCTACCTTTGATTTTTTCTTTTAACCGGATGCACACTGACTCCCATCACTGCCCTTTCCCATCACCGACATTTCTTGTTTCCTCACTATAAAGAAGTTTAAATGCTCTCTCTTGGTTTACCCCCTTTGCCCTGTGGAAATTGCCCATTAAGGGGATTTTTTTTCCCTCTCTCTTTTGGCAGCCGAGGTCGACAGGAAACAGAACAGGAAATGATATAATGGTTGCAGACTGGAGTGTTTCTCCCATGCCCAGCTGCTCCTCGTATGACCTCTGCGACTGAGAACTGGGAGGAGGAGGAGGAGCTGGCATGCCTGGCACCACTGTATGCTCTTAGTATCACAGGGTTAAATATTTTATTGTCATTTCTTTGGCTGAGGCAGGGCGCTCTGTGTGAATGAATGTGCATGTAAAGTGTCTGTCAGTACGACTCCGCAGTGTGGGAATGAGTGTTTGTGTGTTTAAATGAATTGCCGTGCAGGGCGGTGGGCCGTGGGCTGCTGGAAAGAAAGTCGAACTTTATCCCACTTCTTATGAGTGACTAACGTTACTGTTTGTGATCTTATAGGTTGATCTATTGTAATGTGTTTGACTCAGTCAAAGCAAGTAAAGCAAAGTTCACATTAGCAGCTGACGTGGACGTTGAATACTTTCTGTTAACGTGTATTAAAGAAAGTGCCTACAGGATGCAGCTTAATACGACCTGACGTCAAGGTTACAAAGGGCACTGGCTTGGTTTTTATTACAAGTGGTGCAAGACAAATAAAGTGGTTTAAGAATGTAACCCTCAGTTCGACTCTACTGTAATTACAGAGTGAGGAACAGTCATGACTTACGTGTAACTTCCCTACAACAGTAAAAAGTTTGACAGGATGCTTTATATCCAACACAGTACAATAGATGTCAAAAGTGTCGGTGTGTGTTTTCACATGCATGCAGGGGATTTTATCCCTCTGCCTGGACTAAAAATATCCAGTACAAGGAACAGGAAGTGGAATTTTTTTTCTTTCAAAGCAAAGAAGCAACAAAAAGCAAGAAAAAAGAAAAAGATATCAAACATGTGGTTGTGTACCAAGTACACCCAAGCTGCTCTTAAACATGTGTGACTGCAGTACGTCAGCCTCATCTTCTATTGTCTTCATCTTATCAGAACATCAAGGTGACCCATTCACCTGCATGTGTGTCAGATGTTTGGAGTGCAGCGTAAAGAACTGTAATATTTGATACGGACCAAATAAAGCAGATCTTGCCAGTGTGATTTATTGTAATCAGTTTAATGTGAACAGAAATATTTGGATTATTATTAATTCAGATTGCTGGTTAACCTGCTAAAAGACTTTACAAAACCTTTCTACCCATCTGATAAAATTCCTTTAGGTTATTATGTACTGAAGATTAAATGAGTTTCAGAATTACAAAAACACAAAACCACTTTCCACAACACCTCAGCCAAACAAAAGGTTCATTTACACTATTCAAGCAGACAAAAAGTCAAAGGGCTCAAAGTCATGCAAAGAAAGTGTCTTTTTAAAAAAAAAACATATATGAACTGATTTAAAATTTGTTCTCCGTGACTTTTCTGCTCGTGTTTTTGTAAAACATGATAAACATTATGTGGAGTCTCTGCTGTGTTTGGACTTGAGAGATGGACGCAGAGATATTTTCTAAGAGTTCCTCCGCTAATTAGGCGCACAGTTTGCCATCTCATCCAAATTTCTCTTGACTGGGGCAATGAGAGAGAAACCTCTGAGCCAAAGTATAATATGAAAGTTTTGCCCCCCTCCATCTGCTAAATTTGCGCACAGAGGCTTAATTGGGGCCAAATCTTGTCAAAGCCTCTTCTAGTGAACATCCACTATTAGTTTGGAGCATGTTAACAGGAGATCACCATGAGGATCCAAACTTTTAACAAACTAATGTCTAGTTTCTTCCTGCTTTTGAAATAATTCTAAATCTAAATAACACCTCTCGGTGTAATACGACCAAATCCAACAGAACCACAAACTACATCTTCCAAGACGACCATAAAATTTAATGAACACCTCTGTGAAACCGTTTCAACAAAAACTTTAGCCATCAGAAGCGTAGGGTTTATTGCATGGTTGTTGTTTGTACTGCATTATTTTTAATGAGGTGCACACACAGGCCTGCATTTCTATTCAATGAGAACTCAACACTGTCTCCATATCTACCTGTTGTCTTAATGAATTTAAGATAATTGCTTTACAATAACAACATTATTACTCAACAATCAAACCATTCTGTGACACCGTCAATGAAATTTAACTATTACTGCACAGATGTTTCTCGTGAAAGCAGCTGGCAGCAGAGGACAGTCTCTCCCTTTTCTGGGAGGCTTTTAATTTGAAACATGGGCAGGAAGTTTTGAGTTTTATCGACAGCAGCTTAACACTGAATAAAGGGCATAATTAGAACTGGTGATTAATGTCTAAGAAGTGTGTAAGTGTTAAAAAGCCAAAGAGCAGGTGGAGTACGACATGGCGTTAGGGACCAGTCTGACAGGAGCACTCACCTTTGTTTGAGAGAGTGGATGTTAGCAAATAAAAAAAAAAAACAGTATATAGAAACCATCTTTTAAAGCCCCAGTCAAACAGGATTGACTTGCAGGGGAGTGCTGGTCACATTATAGTTTACACTCTAACGTTTAAGACGAAGGAGAAGAGTCCGCCATCATCATTTGTCCAAATTTATCACATCAAAAATGGAGTTTGAACCACGTGAGGATGTCTGTTTAAAGACCGTGATTTCTATTAGCCTGGATAGTTAGAGACGGCGGTGCTGTCCTTTCACCTTCCCTTCACACTTATTTCATTTTCAGCAAGGCTTGTAAAATAAAATGTAAAAACTGGTATTTGGATTTGTTTTAGTGAGCGGACTGAGTAATGCATTTTGTTTTGTTCAGAGCGACTCTCAGCTGTCAGTGTTTGAAACGTGTCCTCCTGGGGTTCAGCAACACTTACACGCTCACCATGATAGCTGTGCATTAATGTCACTCACTCACTGCCTTCTGCACACACACACACACACACACACACACACACACACACTCAACATGTGTGTATGTGCTCCAACATGCACACACACACAAATATAGAGCAGACTATTTTTGTTGCACAGGCATGTTAGCAAACACACACACACCTACACACTGCATATTTGTTCATGTATGTGCACTTACACACACACACACACACCTACACACAGCGTATATACATGGCTATCTGCACACTAATGGCCACACACACACACTTAACACTTCTCATCTTCTCATTTGCATGCATGTACACACACAAGTGATTCACACACAGACATTTCTACAAAGTACACACATGGCTGACTTCATGCAGACAGACACACATATTTACACACACTCAGCAGCACACACACTTGGTCATCATACACACATGCCCACACACATTTATTCAAATTATTTACACTCTGCATTAATACACATATTTGCCTGTCTATCATAGTTTGTCTGTGCATGTTTTAAAACATAGATATGTGTACCTATTCAGACACACAGACATTTTTTTAAAGCATCATATTTACGTCGGTGATGTTGCCGTGTCAGTCGGCGGCATTATAATCTCCGACACATTTACATAACATATATTACCCTGCTGTGTTGACGCCCAAGTAAGTACTCAAGCTCATCCCGGTCCCTTTTCATATTTACGGCGTGACTGATTTAAGATGGACTGATTGTGGGGATTTAATTACGGGGGACACAATGGCCACACAATTCTGTTTTCTTCTCTTCCCTTCTTGCGAGGCGCTGACACGCCGCACACTCGGCTGCACACTGCCGAGGAATGTTTTACACTCCAAATGAGCTGTGCTTGCAGAAGAATTTAATTTGATCTGCCGCTGTAATTGTGCTCTCAAAAAAAAGAAAAAAAGAGGGAAAGAAAAAGTGGTGGTGGTGGTGGGGGGGGGGTTGAAGCATGCTGGGGTGGGAGGGGTCGCAGTGCGTGCAACTTTAAAATGTAATATGCACAAAAAGTAAATTAACTCAAGAGGAGAGGCCCTTGTGTTGACACTTGCACTGGGCTCTCTTACAGGGAAGAGTGGATGGAGGAGAGGGGAGGACGCGGGGAAGGGGGGTTAAGAAGGAAAAAAAGAAAAGGAGGGGGTGAAAAAGAAACGGCCATGATAAAACACCACAAAGAAAAGCGTTATGAATTTTATTAATGACTTGCAAGACAGTATGCAAAACATCAAAGGTCCACGGGAAAGATTAATGACCCTGTGTGAGACTGTTTAATTACCTCCAGCTAATTAGATTCTTGACCAAATTTTTAATATCTGCATTCGTGCTCGACGCCTAATTGAGATTCCACCATATTTATCAATCTTTCAAAAAAAAAAAAAAACCCCGGTGATGCTTTTTTTTGTTCCCTGTAGCCTTTCTCCTGCTGCTCTTGACACTTTGTCGCCATTTAAAGAGCGATTATGAATCTCGGTCTCAGGTTGGAGAGAGGTTTCCAAAACCTAAAAGTAGAGCTATGAGGGAGGACCGATACTTATTTACTCACTAACCGGAGCACGGGGAGGGATGCTTATCAACCTGATCTTGGTTTCTAATGAAGTGCGCTTGCTAATAAACAGACTTAGTGAGCTCTGTCAACTCTCCTTGTCATGCCATAATTCTCTTATCTGGACCTGAGCTGAAGAGAGAGGAGCTCTCCGAGGAACCACTCTCCATCTATGTCTCGTTTCGCCTCTCCTTCCATTTTCCTCCTCGGGATAATCCGGGTGCTGTTTACCAGCACACACACAGTTTCATCTAAATCGTTGCCTTTGAACTTCCAGTGCATATTATCTGTTCTGTGACCCTGTTGTTGTTGTTGTTGCGGCTGCTGCAATAATTGCACTTGGATTATTGCAGTGAAGTCAGAGATGACTCTTCCTCTGGGTTCTCGGGTTTGGTATCCACCTCGGTGGTAATTTGTTGAGCTATTTCAACATCTCCAACTTCCAGCTCCAGACATCATAACTTCATTATCATAGGCTCATAATTAAATCTTTCTAGGATAGAGCTTCATCACAACCTACCTGGAGGTTGATGATGACCAGGAAATGAAATATGATAAAATTATGTCTCTAATCTTTCTTTTTTTCTTATGAAACACAATGTTTTTTTCACATTTTCAGGCCACTATTATTATTTTAAAAATCTGAAAAGGAAAGATCAGTCTCTAGCTGTAAATGTCCCCGTTGTGGGACTAATAAAGGAATATGTTAGGAATATCTGAGTTGCTGCTCAGAGATGCAGTCTGACATACGGCTGTCTAGGAGACATTTCTCCATAATTCAGGCTCATACACAAATCAACAACACCTACAACAATGTACACTGAAGGGTAAAAGGTTTCTTTGATTTTGTTCTATAATTTATCTCACTGACTTTTTGTAATTCAACATGAAATGTCTCTACTACACAGATTCTTGATAAAAAAAACATCTGAAATTAATAAGTCAAGAGCGAAGGTTTGCATCATCTTGATTTTTTCCTTGTTAAGAGATAAAGCCAGTCGTTCTTCATAGCTCCTTCCCTGTGCTTTAATTACTGGAGAAGCGTTTTGCTGGAGATGGTGTCACATGCTGGGAAAAACATTTTGGAAAGAGACCATGAAGCAGAGACGTGTCTGTACTACGGGGTACAATGGTGTGGACCGGCAGGGCCGTGCACAGCACCATCTGCTGTCCCAATCTCTCCATTACAATAGCAATCCTCTTCCAAAACCAACAACATGGATGAAACAGTCAGGCAGCCCTGCAGCACTTCGCTGTGAAATCATACCACTGTGTCAAGTTTCACAACACTAGTTTGAGAGGGGGTTAAGCCTTAATTAGCATGCATTCGTTATGAAGATGTATCTAAGGCCTCGTTCCCCCTTGATACCCCTCATTTTCCCTCAACACTTCTTCCTCCATTTCTTTTACTTTTCTCTGTCTGCTTTCCCCTCTGTCTCAACATCAAGGTGGACTCAACACTCATTCCTGCATTGCCTCCATCTTTTTTCTCTCCATCTATTCATTTCCATCCTTGTCTCTGTCTCTCTTTAAAGACTGAGATCTAAATAGGAGTAGATCACCTCCCTCGCTGGCGTTTCATTAGAGGCAATTAGAAAGCCGATGCTGCAGCGTCCCATAAGGCTCGACGGGGAGAGGCACGACGCAGGCCGCATTAGCTCGTTGAGATGAAGTATGTATGACAACGCTTTCATCAATGCGCAACAATTCCTCGCCGACATCTCCGAGCCGAGTGTCAGAGGTACCATTCTGACAATTATGACAATTAACACTGTCAAAATAAAGCCATTAGCTTAGCAAGAGGGCAAACCAATGCACTTAATTACAGGGTTTTCTGTCAAAATGGATTCCCTTCAGAGCACCTCCAAAATGGAAAAAAAAAAAAACACGAAGAAAGTTGAATGTACGATGGAGGTCGGGCTAAAATAACAGAAATCTACCGTTTCATTAATGCTAGCTCTGGGTCAGGGTACGTCTGAGCTAAAGATGAACACAGCACGCACACACAGCTGCCTCACGCTGCAGATTCAAACTTACGGATGCTTAAAGGTGGTAAATAATCACACAGTCTGTCTCACTATCTCTTTTTCTTATTGTCGTGGCCATCTATGTTCAGATTCTGATCTTCAGATTAACATCCTGCTTTCTATCTGCTCATCAAACAACAACAAAAACACTGACATCTGGGATGCTCACTGATCTAAATAGCTGTTGTGCAGGCCCTCTTTCCCTCTTATCTTAAATTTTGAGGCATTCATGTTCATTAATGTCTCGTATATCTTGCTCATAAATGAGATTTGGCATCTCAGTGGCATCTGAAATGATCAAATTTAAGGGTATAAATCACTATTTCTAAGAATGCTGATCCTGCATTGCTGTAATGTCGGCCTCCAGGCTGTGTACACAGTGTCTCAGCCGCTGCAGAACCACGTCTACTGCCTCTGTGTATGACACACACAGTCAACCTAGCACCAGGAACTAAAGGGGAACGTGCAGACCACATCGTCATTGTCCAGACTGCAGGCTGAGTAGCGTATTGAAACAGTACTGAGCTGAGAGGTGAACACCACTAAACCAGGAGGTGCAGGGTTGCTGGAGGACGCCGATTGGGGGAGGAGGGAAAGGGTTGGGCCAATCTCAGAGAGAAATAGAAATGATGTAAGATTGAGTTGTGTCACCTTTAAAATATGCAGCACTGCTCATCTGTCTGTGGATGCTTTGGGGGAATCTGCTCGACTTTGACACGACGATGTGAAAATACAATTACACAATCTGAACGGCAGCCCTGGCCTGTCACATTATATTTACCTTGGGTCAAAGCTAACATGCACTCGCATCTCTATCTATCCATCTATCCAACATCTTCTCTGAGTGGATGAGGTCATTCTTCACGCAACAGATATAGCGTCTCTTTTTGTCGCTGCTTTTGACAAGGAGGCCGTAAGACCAGATGTCTTTAAATGACTGTCTGGCCTTGTTTATGGCATGTACCTGTTTTCAGACATCCAAAGCAAATCAAAATCGCACTGCAGCATTTCTGCAAGCTCGGGGCCCAGTGGGAATCATATGGTACTGTTAGTGTCATGCACATGTAGCTGTTGGGGCTCAGATCTGTGTGATTCAAGTCCAAACTGACCTATGTTTTGCATTATGGGACGGATGCAAGGTGACAGCATTATTCAGTGCTGCTTAAGCCAGCTAAAGTCAGTGTCAGATCCTGCATAAATCTGGCCAAAACACGCACTTTAAGTGATAACGACATAGCCAGGAGGCTCATGGTTCTGAATCTCTTCATGCTCCTTTTTTTTTTTCTTCTTACATTCATCAGTGCAGCTTCTGTTTTTTTAGTAATGTGTCTCTAAAAGCTCCTCAAGTCAATTTGACTAAATGACTTTTAAATGTAGAATGTAGAGATATTTTCCTGATATTTGGTCTTATATGACATCTACAGATCTAAATCAGGCACAAACACTAATGAATTTTGGTTGTGGTCACATGAAACCAATCAGAAAACATCATCTGCACATGTGAGATATTGATGAGGATTATAATATAGCCCCCAAAGTGGACATTTTTTGAATGCCAGCTTGCAAATAATCTCAAATACATTCAAAACACACCCCCATTCATCCCTCTGAGTCTTAAAATAAACCCCCATTAACAAGCTGAATCCAGCCGTCAGTGTGCCAAAGATCACGGTGGTTTACTGAAGGCTGTGACCCTCAAACTACGTCTGGCATCCCGACGTATTCGGGATCAAGCTTTAGTCACAGAGGTTCAAAAGTTTAGGCCAAAACCTCCCTTCTGTTGTGACCACCATTCACTGACCAAGCCGGGGAGGAAAGCTGTTCCGGGTCAGCGAGGAGTTTTCTTTCAGCGCTTCTCTGATTTATTTGTAATTAATGATCTCAAACAAACACAGCAATAAAAAGTAGGGGAAATAATTGATTGGATCTTTAAATGCATCTGTGATTAGCAAATGGGAAACGCTCAAGCCCCTCGGGGACCCGTGGAAAAGTTGGGGTGATGACCACAACTGTCAGCAAGCTCGTGCCCTTTATGAAATACATTAGACAGGAGCAGCAGCAGTTAGTTTGCTGTTGCTTTACATTAGAAAACTAAATCAATTTGTTAACACTTGTTCCCAGTGGGAGCTGCTTTATGGCTGATAATCAAGTGCATTAATAAGTTTATTATGCTTTTCTAGAGCACTCGTTCCTTCAAGTCCTGCAGGATAAGTAATATAAAACTTACAAAAACAACAGTGAAAAGAGAGTTTAGTTCTGGCCTAACTCTTACAAACTAAATCCAAACAAGTTCAGACAAACTGAATAAAACGAGCAATGATATCAGCTCAATAGGAAATGCCTGCTGCAATTAAGAACACATATTTCATTCCGTTTCCTCGATCTTGTCTCCTGAGTTAACCCACATCATGATGGAATCAGCAAGTCTGTAAATCAGACCACTTTGAGTCAGAGCGGGATCGCCGCCGCCGCAGCCGGTGCTTCTCCCCTTTTTAGTTTTTATCAAAAAAGAAACTGATGAGTCCCTTCAGATAAGGATGGGAGCCCTTCGCTTAAAGCTTCATGCTAATAAATATGTTCTCCATCACGCCAACTGCTTATTGTATTTCACAGGGGCAAAATGCAATTTGTATCATTTCTGTGCCGCACATCAAAAGGAAGTGGGCTGTGCGCGATGATGACTCACTGCACCCAAAACGCTCTGTTTCCAATCGAAGGAAATCAGATCTGCGCCCTGTTTGTTCATTTCTTTTTACATCTCCATTTGTTTGATAAGGCTGCGAGCAGTGACGGTAAATGGGTGGATAAGTCGAGGCAAAAACGGTGACATGGTCCTTCTGCTGGCGGATAGGCCGTCAGCTTATCAATAAATGACATCATCTGCCCCCCAGACGTCTCTCTGCCTGTCACATCGGTGGCACTTGAACTTAAAAATGAGAGAAAAAGGAGGAAAAAAAAAAAGAAATATTTCCCATTAGGGCCGTCTGGATGGATGGTGGAGTCACAGACACTGGGGACAGTTTGTCTGTCTGTGGAGACGGAAACTTTAAAATGTACTGACTGAACTACAGACAGCAAACATGCTACACTTAGATTATAGATTACAAAGAACAGATGAACTAATTGCATTAGAATAAACTTGACAATGAGAGAGAAAGAGGACAGTAGATTAAAATAGAAAAGACTTAATCTGTCATAAAATACATTAAAATGCACTGAACTTTAATTGACAACTGCTTCCACTGTTTTTAGTAAACCAGAATATTATAACAGATAATGTAAAATACATGACAAGTATTTTTGAGTAGAGTAAAATCGACTGTAATCAATTGGGCAGAATACATGACGTTTATGAGTGCAATAAAATAAATAGACTGGACTAGAATAAACTATAATACAACTTCATAAACATGAATACGTGACCTAGAAGGAGCAGAGAAGAGACTATAAATCT
The DNA here is from genome assembly GCF_042242105.1 of Pempheris klunzingeri. Taxonomy (NCBI): domain Eukaryota; kingdom Metazoa; phylum Chordata; class Actinopteri; order Acropomatiformes; family Pempheridae; genus Pempheris; species Pempheris klunzingeri. The sequence continues at coordinate 2,488,012 of NC_092035.1, forward strand.
ATATCATCTATAAAACTATAAGAAACGGGACTAAAGTTCAGAAAATCTATTTAATTAGACACATTCAAGTTATTATATCAGGTCATTTTCTACTCGTATTCCTGTTTATGTTCTATGTAACTTTTCGGTTTCTCTCTCTCATTATTGTAGGAGCATCACTTTTGTCTCTCCACTTGTCTGACTGGTGAGGAAGCCAAATAGAGTTCCTCTTGTGCTCTAGCAGTGCTCTATGTTACCACTGGCCTTTATTTCATGGCTGATAAATCCATCCCCGTGACCCACCACTGTGCCAGGGCAGGAGAGCAGGGAAAGTCCCGCTTCGCCAACAAAGATGCTCTTGTGTGTTTTGGTTGGATTCTGTTGAGATGGGTCTTTGTTATAATTTGAGGAGCATCATTCAGATCCCAGCATCGCACTGGAAAGTTTGAGAGGTGATTTTGCCACGTTAACATGAGACCTGGACCCAAATTAAACCACAGAGTTCTTAAAAAAAAAAAAGCCAAGAGAAATGCAGAATTACAAGATGCTGAAAGAAACACTGTCACGACTGTTTTCAGCAACTAACAGTTAGATTAGCATCTTTCATATCGGCACACACGCTGGATCATGAGATTCAAAAGGAATGCTCTCCACAGATTCACTTTCAATATCAAACTATTTCCTTTTTCAGCGTCCACACTCGTCTGCTCTAATCCTTCACTGACAGGGAACTGTATCTCCCACCTTTCATGAGCTGCGTTCATCATTTCACATGCTTCCTTAAAACTAAAAAAATCTATTCTTTGCTCCTGCAAAAAAAAAAAGTCAGTTGCAACGAGCTGAAATTTAGAGCAGCAACACAACCTCTTTTTCTGAGACATGGTGATCATGGTGGAGCTCATTAGCTGTCAGCTGTTAGCCTGTAAAGCCATGCGTGTGTGTGTGTGCGGGCTCTTTCTAATGTGTTTTTGAAAACAGCAGGGGTATATGACTCTGAGCAAACCTGTAGCACATCACACAGTGGGAAGTTTTTTCTGGCATTGTTATCCCTTGAGTTGAAAAAATCAAATAGAGTAAAGCAATTATGGCAAATGAGCGTAATCAGATTAGAAACTCTTGCTAAAGTTGAGGATAAACTTGCAGCCTATTAATGTTTGACGCTCAGTGATGATGATGCCGTCACAAACCACGGACAGCACCTTTAAATAATCACGTGCTTCAAACAGAGGTAGGACTTAGACTTGTGAGCTGCAACATTAAGAAGGTATTCACGGTGGCCTCTAAAATCTATATTTCATCCTCCATGGCCCCTCCTGATCAGCATCATCAATCATTCAGTCAGAGCTGGTGGCTCGACGAGGGCACCGGAGACTCAAAGGAAACTTCAAAGGCAGGTCAGGCTGGTGTGCGACGCTGTCAGAGTGGCAACGCCAAAACAGTATTGTGTGTTCACAACAATGGAGAGCCATTACAGCGGAGACTGTTATCAGCCGAAGGCTACCAGGGACGGTTCCTGCCTCATTGTGAGCCATCGGAGTAGATTGTGCTCAGGAGTGAGCTCAGACTAAACATATTAGGGCGTAAGAAGACACACCTGAGGCTTATCTGATGGGAAATGGAACCGGCTACAATGTCCCGAGAAAATGCATCCGGTCAAGTCGTACTGTTGGAGGATGGTGTTTTAATGTGTGTGTTTCCAGACCTGACTTCATGTTTAAATGTTCAGTGTTACAATTTGCGTGCATTTGATCACATAAGCTGTGAGTTTAGGTGTGTGTGCATGTACGTATATCACTGGTTCAATGAGTGTGTTGGAGTGTGTGTGTGTGTGTGCATGTGCCTTTTCTCTTGACAAGACTGAACACAACATGTGGACCAAAATCCAAGAGTATCTTTCATGAAAAGTCAGTGTGACATCTTTTAATGATAAAGCCGCGGATGAATTGTTTATGGTGCTTTTACGAGTGTATATCTCTGTGTGTGTATTTGTGTGAGTGTGTGTTGTGGGGGGGGGGGGGGTAGTTGGAGTGAATAATTCAGAGAAAAAGCCGTTTGTTTTCAGGGGGCGAAGGCAAAGACACATCTGAAACATATGGGAGGAAATCACATTGAAAGCAGTGAGCAGTAAATTAATGGTAACAGATGCCAAGATGTCTGGCTAGTGCTTTTTTCTCCTCCTTGCTTGCTTTTGTTTTCTTTGTGAGCTCTTGCATTCTTAATGTTGGAAAATAATACAATTAAGACTTTCCTCTCTCATGTGAAGTTCAATGGTGTCTTCTTCTCCGCCACAGCAGCGTCGCAACACCAGAAACGGTTTAGAAAAATCAGCCCTACCTGGCTTACAAGTTACTTTCCTGTGCCACGCTTTAATTGATTTTAATTCACTGCGGTAATAGGTTTTCAGCTGCAGATGCACGCTCGACAATGACACTATAAATTATTTATGTTACCTTGATGATGCAGGCCTGTTCCACTGATGAGATAAAACATAACCGGTCTCTGTTTTCTCCGGTTCCCCCCCAAGGAGAATATCTTGGCATATTAGAAATATGTCTAAGCTTCAACAGAGTGTGTATGTGTGTGTGTGTGTGTGTGTGTGTGTGTGTGTGTGTAAGGGGGGGTTGGCCTATGTCCAAGCATGAGCTGCAACAAAGACAACCTTGCTCTTAATGGCACATATCTGGAAGATGGAGGAGCCCGATACATGAAAGCGCTGTGATCATTACACTGATAGCAATTATCCTTCAGGAGGCTCTAATGGCGGCGGCCTCTCTTGCGCGCACACACACACACACACACACACACACAGACACACACGAACACACACCGACAAGCTTACAATCAAGGGTGGCGGGCAATTAAATGCAATGCTTTTTGGTGAACCTCTAACGGCGAACAAAGCCTGATGACAAGGGCCGACAAGGAGAAGTAATAAAGAAAAGGCGTCACTTTGGAGAACAAAAAGAAGAAAAAAATCAGAACAAGACGGAGACAAAAGGGGAAAAAAAAAGGTATTAATGTTGTTTATTAATCGATTCTTAATGTGCTACAGTGGACTGAGGGGGGTGGGGGTGTTGGAGGGGTCTCTGGAGTGGAGCTGTGGCTTTGGCAGCAGTATGATTGAGTGCAGGGGCCAGTGTGATGGAGGGACAAAAACAACAAGGTAATTAAAGCTTAAAGCGTGCAGTTTACGCTCTGCCATCCGTGACAGCGTAAGGTGTCTTCCATCCAACCCCCACCACCCCCCTCCCCAGATGAAAAATAAGTCAGGTAATTGTCATTGCGCACTGCGTGTCATTATTTATTAAATGGGTAATTTATCTTCATGGAGACAGCAGAGGAAAGCAGGTAGGGCTGGTTTATTAGTCATAATCCAACGGGCGGGTCACGTTTATCAAATCAGGGTTTTACAGGAGAAACATACAAACATAAACAGCCAAATGATCTTCACTATTAAAGTCTCTTGAGGGTGTGTGTGTGTGTGTGTGTGTGTGTAGTGATGGAGAGGAAAGTCACCACATGGAGAGAAATCTTTGAGATAAAGTTTTCGAAGGCATCAGCATCAACCCCCTCACCACACACACACACACACACACACACACACACACACACACACACAAACACATCCTTTTCTACAGTATATTTTTTTCAAAGTGCGACGGGTTGACAAAAGAGATCGCTCCCCGTTGTTTTTCCTTGCGCGGTTACAAAGAGGCGCGTAAAAAGTTACAAGGTTGTCCCCCGTGGGGTTAGATTTCAAACAGCACCTGTCAAAGCAGATGGGGCATTTAAATAAGAGTCTTTAAGAGGTATTTGTTACAGCGGAGCTCAGGAGTACCTGCTGTGCTCGCCGATGCTTTTCACGGCTGTCGTTGCTCTCACAGAATCTGTTTGCTGTGTTTGCAGGGATAAACATCACATTAAAAAAAAACACAAGAAACCCACTGAGGCCACAAATTACAATGGAGAGGACTGCATTTATGTAACTGCTGAGGCAAGTGAAGCCAAGTCTGTTTGTATGAATCTGTGCATGTAGGTGCACATGAAGACGTACTACATGTCTTCACTTTCACATACAGAATACATGCTTACATGTCCATGGATTAGAAAATTAGAATCCAAATTATTTCACCTGACAACAATATGCTGGTTTAACATGCATGCATGCAGGATTAAAGGAAGTCTAGTAAGGAGCTTGATGACATAAAGACAGAAACATCATCTCTAAACAAAGTTAAATCTTAAAAATCACCTCTCTGGGCTTGTAGGCAAACACAACTTGCATCACATTACACCCTGATCTCCCCTCTCTCACTCTACCCTCCAACCTCAAACCATGCTGGTTTGAAGACGCACACCGCAGCGTCGTGGCGGCACACGGGGCCTCAGCCTCAGCGTGAGCTCACACCTGGGAATTCAGACAGAGACTGTGACTAAACATCACCCTGGACACGCAGCCAAATGTGTCCTCAAGACAAACAAACACAACCACCTATAAGACTCTTGGAGTCCTTGGAGACGAGCCTTGGGCTAAAAGAGATTCAAATAAATAAACATACCAGTCCACAGCCTCTTTATGCAGGCCAGAGGTGCAGCCACACAGGCCTTTCATTACTGTAAAATTCAGCTCATGCACTCAAGATGGGACCCCAAAATAATATTTATGCAATGATATAAAAGGGCAAACGGCAAATCTTTACATTGTCAAAGCTGGAGGAAGCAAATATTGGACATTTTAGTGTATAAATGAATTAATTGTTTTGTTTTTTGTCAGTTGCTGAATGACTGAATGAATCTAATCAAGTTGATCCCCGGTTGATGCAACTAAACCACATCAGCCACTTCTCAAATCTGTCGCCCAGGAAGTCCTGCTGCACCACTTTATTTGACAAAATTGATGACAAGATCAGGGAGCGGAGAGGGGAGGAGCTGGTGTCCAAGCTGTGGCTGACAGGCCAGGAGTCGCCATCTTTGAGACTGATCCCCTCTTGAGATGACTTTCCTGTCACTTTGGCAGGATGCGTGTTTCATTATTCTGTGCTTGGCATTTTCCCGGGGTTGCAGCCACCGGGGGACCGGGGGCACGTGCTAGAGGTCAGCACACGATGCTCCGGCCCCTCCCTCGCTTCTCCACCTATTGCAACAGCACCGGGGTTTTGGCGATGACAGAGAGGAGACTTCTGTAATACACTGGTGGGTTCAGCCACTGTCGCTCCTTCTGTCATTTCCATCTCTCTCTCTGCATCTCTCAGTGGCCCTTTCCATCTTTCCATCAGCAAGAAAATAAATAAAAAATAGGATGCCTTCTTGTTCTTCACATGCTAAACTTCATTCGGATTGTCAGACACTTAAGAACTAACAAAACGCTTTCTCCGACTCCCCGTCATTCCCTCTGCTGTCAGAGGAGATAATAAATAAAAATGACTCCTGCGTGGGTGGAGGGAGAAGAGCCGAGACACAGAACATCAAGAGATGGACAAAGTGTTTCCAGAAGCCTGTAGGGAAACTCGGGTTAAAACCACAGACCAACACACACGGTGATGTATACACACATACACTTAGGATGCAGGCGGGCGGCCCCCTGCTCCCCAAAGGCTTATAATGGGAATAGGCAATGTGACAAAGAGTTAAAGGCATGGCAGGCCAGTGTCCCAGATAATAGGACAAGCTGTCCAGAGTTCCCGCTTCTTGCTTTGGTGCGGTCAAACAAGGCCTAATGTGGTGACTTTGCAACCAACTGGGGTTTGAGAGAGGGTTGGGTGAGTAGATAAACTAAATACAGCCTTTCCAGACAGGCCTCACCAGACACTGGCTGTACATAAACCTCTGTACTCTGGCATGATGGGAAAACATAAGCTTTACAAAGGCAAACAACTCATTCATAATTCAGTGAAAGTCATCCAACACAAGAGTAGGAATGAAGTAAATAAAAAGGTAAAAACTAGCGCAAAAGTAGAAATCACTGCTAAATCCAGCAACATCAACAGCCAGATGAAAGAGACACAAACAACAGAATGCCCTTGCTTTGTGGGGGTTTGCAATACTTTGCGAGTGAAGGACAATTGGTCCTCAGTGTAAAGTAAGCGCTTGGCTTTTAACGGACCTCTGCATGCCAAGTCCTCGGCAGGCGAGGCTGGGGACGCTACCTTCGCTGTCATTCAGCCCCATCTCGTCGACTAATCTTCTTGGTGCAATGAAAGAGCTTAACAGCTTTGCAACACTATCCCTCCCCAAATGTCATTATCACAATGTACTGCTCCGACCGACCGTCTCAACCGGCTCCCTGCTTATCGTTTTCTTCATGGGAAGTTGAAGGCAGGCGTCCGCTGACATTCACCAAGCTCTAGCTGCAGCTCTCGTCCTCAGCGTGTCAGAGAGGCACATTCACAGAATGTTATTCCTCAAGTCACTTCTCTAGTTTTGAGTTGATTGCGTGTGTGTTTGGTGTTTGTCAGGCCTGAGAGAAACGTGACGTCAGCGCTGAAAATACTGATCTGAATCAAGAGGCTTATCGTGAAACATTTGCAGAGTGGCCATCAGTGGTGAGAGGGATCAAACCTCCTCAGTGGAAAGATCCTGACACTCTGTTTTTATAGGACATTGTTGTAATGCATGAAATGTCGAGCAGTGTGAGCTGTAAACAGCTACAGGAAATGCTGTGTTGTTATAAGGCTCATTTAGACCGTTTTCTTTAAGTACTGTGTCTAAAAGCATCTGGTGTGGCTTTAAATGAATCATTTTAGGTAAAAAACAGAAACTATGGCTTTTTAATATAACTTGAATCCATACAGTATATGTGCATACATAAAGACACACTTTATAAAGCATTACACGTGAACTTCAAACACTTCAAACTGTAGAAATGAATGTTTCTGTATTTAATATCTCATGTTTTCACCCACTCAGCACTGCTGAACATCCCAAACTTCAAGGAATTCCTACTTTCTATCTGGACATTATAAGTATTTGACCAAGAAGCATGTAGAGAAAATTCTACGAGGTCCATTTTAACTTGTGTTCAAGGTTTTGCTCATAAAAGCTTATTGTATTGTATTATTATATCATTTATAGAGCGCCAATTCATAACAGCGTTATCTCAAGACACTTTACCTAAAGAGCAGGTCTAGACCAAACTCTTTAACATTATATATTATTATATTATTATATTATTATACTATGTAAAGCACACAAACAGCCCCCAGCCCCTCCCATGTCTTTTCAAGCTTTACTGTGTGATGTCAAATAAAGCAAAAAATGCTCCAAAAGAATCCTAAAAATGCTTCTTAAGGTCCCATAAACACACAATATATGCACGTTGAAATTTCTGTGCATTTGTATTGAGCTTAAGGGGTGATCAATGAGGTCTGTGAGCCCCCCTCCTCAATAAAAAAGTGCCAGTATTATCCTCCAGCTAGCTTTTCACAGCGCTGCATGGCCATGATGGTGGAGGCTTTAATGTGCATGGCTTACAGCACATACACCCTGTACATCGTGTAAGACGACTCCCATCCACATATCTCAGCCAGATGAGGCCTTCTTTTCCAGCCCAGCAGGGAGCCGCAGATCTGCAGCTCGGTCGTGATCTCCGAACTCTTTCTCCCCCCTTGCCTCACTCTTTGTTTACCCTCACACAGAGTTGGTGATGGGCGCCCAGCCCCTCCTCTTCCCCCACCTACCCTCCCACCCACCACCTCATTACCTCCCCTACCTGATGGGCCCACTCCTCTTCCCTCCCTCTCTCCCTCTCCACTTTTATTTATATATTTATCTATTTTACCCCGGCTTTGCGGGTTACAGTTTTTAATATCATCGGTGAAACATGATTATTACCTCTTAATGCCGAAATTACGGGGGCATTCTTTTTGTCATCCTCGCCGTTGCATTTTTCCCGCGTAGCACCCCGTGGCAGGAACATCTTTATCTCCCCATGTGCTCCTAGTTTTAAAACCTTTACCCCCGCTGTTTGAAAAATATTTCTCATTTTCCTCCCCCATGGCGTGGAGAAATCCCCATAGGCAAACCATTAGTGATCTTTCTGCCTTTCCCAAACACTTATTACTATCACCCGCACTCCTTGAGCTGCCTCATTGGCTTTTGGTAAATTATGCAAATAAGGTGATGTTCGAACATATAGTTTTTCTGTTTTTGTGCAACTGCGCAAGTTTGCACAGCCTTCCACCGAGCAGCCGCGGCACCATTAAAGTGACTGAGCACGTCAGCAAGATTTATGCATCAGTGACAAATTATAATGCTTTGTCGCTAATTTCCCCGCTGCTTCTTCCTCGCACAGGTTTAGTTATGTGTTTGCCTTTTGGGGAGGCCTTTGGTTGTGAGTTTTAGTGTTAAGCATTTTTTTTTTTTTTTTCACCCTGCATATCAATGTGTCACTTCACTTCACATCTGCAGAGACAGGAGGCTGCAACCGAAGCGAGTCAACTCTGGTGTTTGACTCATTACAGGCGATATAAAATCTATTCTGGAGTTTCACTTTTCTTTAAGAGAATTATCAGAGTGACTTTGAATCAGACAGACAGACGGGAAGGTCAAATGTTTCATCTAAAGATCATACATGACCAAGTATATGTGCTCTAGCTGTAGATTAACATGTATATATATATATATATATATATTTACATAACATGATGAGAAATAAGTTAATTTGTCTGCTCTCATAGTCGGTTCCCGGCAGAATGTCTGTAGCTGAAGTTTTAGTTTTGCATTTGCAGATGACTCATTAAAAACTACCTCTAAACTTGTGGTGCAAACTGAGTTTATACTGAACACATGGGAAGTACAAATACAGCACATAAACACGTTCTGATCACCTCAACTCGCACTGCAAGAGCTTGAGTGGTTTTAATAAAAAAATAAATAAACACACTGAGGATAGATGAACACTGCCAGAGGAGACCAGGCATCGATACCCCCCCTCCACACTTAGCCAGCAGTGTTCTACCTTGCCTTGCTTCCTCTTCACGCACTGTATAATTGTTTTTCATTTACTTTGAGCACGGCTAGCTGAAAAGATGGGTCGTTTCAATGAACAGATTAGGGCCTGCGAGCACAAACAAATGACAAATCCCTCTTAACCCCGTGAGCCTCTCGCTCGACGCCCCCCCACAAACACACCTCACCCCGTCAAACATTTGGCTCTAGGAATGTTATTAAACACAACTTTGTAGATTTACTTCCTTCAAAAGTGCCATTTAACCAGGCGGCAGGCAGGAAGGAAGCAGCGCTGCGAGGGGAATTACAGGTTGCCAGCGTTTCGTCTTTGCGGAGGAGTGACAGGGCCGTCATTTTGCCGGCGGGGCCACCTCCCGTGTTGTTGTGACAACCGGTCATTATACATCGCCGAGATGCTCTCAGCTGCAGGTTTCAGCCCAGATGCAAATGGACGCAAATGGGCTCCGACCGCGACCAAGCTAATAACGTCCTTTTCATCAGCTTTGCTTCCTTTTTGTTTTTTCTTTTTACTCTCCTCTGTGTTCCCCCTTCTTCTCCTGGCTTTTTTTTCCCCCTCTACACTTCCCCTTAAGGTGGACAGTTGAGAGCACAGTTTTTTTATCTGTGGTGATTTCCACCCTGGTTAAACATGAAGACAGACAGGAGGAAAATAAAGCAGAAAGAGACACTACTGATTCCTGCATGTTCTTAAAACCAGCCACTACTGTAACTAATGGCATGACAAACTTAACACTCACACTGATGCCGAGCTTATTGATGACGAAAAAGGTAAAAGAAGGGAAAAGATGAAGCGATTTGAAACATTTGAATGCTTTTTTGTTATGTTACGCTTCCATTAACATCAAAGTGTGACCCATACATGCACAATGCTGGTTGAGGTTCCCCCATCAGAAGCGACGTATGCTGATGATGGATGAGCTTATCAACACTGCAACACAGTTTTTCTCTACATGCTCTCAGTGATTCACCTCAGTAAACTATCCATCTATTGTGGACAGCAGCTCCGTCCACGCTGCTTGGTCCACCTGCTGATCCGTGAGCTGCTTCACTAAACTGGTTTCAAAACTCTCCACTCGACAGTTTCCTTCCTTCACTGGCTGCGTGCTGCATGTTTGGGTTTTCTTTATTATTTTTCTTATTAAATTGTTTAAGTCACAGTCACACCTAAATAGTGACTTGTTCAAGTCTGGTTTTATTTTGTCCCAAACATCTGTTCCCCCGCAGCGTCCAGGCTCTTTATAAATGGAGAGGGATGGAGACAACAGGAGAACAATGGACAAAGAAAAAAAGCAAATATGTTGCAAACGTGAAATTGCATTTTGTTTGCTTAGTTTGTTTAGCAGGATTATTACTGTGTAATTATCAAAACACCAGAGGTAAATCGAACCGCAAATGTGCATGTTACAAAGATTCAAGGATGAAAATCACACAACAAATCACTGCACACCACCTGGTGAGATTAGTCGCACAAGGAAGGACTAAAATCAGGATGTGACTGTTAAGTACTTTACATTTTTAAAAAGGTATGTTATACAATAAGGTTACTGTGACAAGAGTGTGGATGTAAATCTTCACTAATTCTTGGATGTTAAATGGAGAACATTCATTTTTGTCTTTAATAATACTGTAAAATAAACACAAGCTCTCACAGGCACACCCAGGTTACCAAACACTTGTATCAATACAATCCACCTTAAAGAATTGACATATCCTGTAGTTTGAAGGGTGTTAAAGCCATTTCATCAGCATCTCTTTGTTTTGTCCTCATCCTCTTGTTCCTTAAAAATAAAAAAAAAAAGATTTCATGAAATGGAGGCCAGCTTTGCGCTGCAATTTAGCAAGAGAAAAAAAATGAATATTGTTTTTGGTAATGCTTGCTTTCATTCTAGGGGTCAGATTTAATTTGAATCCCTGTCCATTAGCAGAAGTAAAATGCCAGTGTTTTGGATAAACAGTAACAGCAGGGAACTGCTTTATGCAGACAGGAACTGTCTCTCTTCTGCAGGTCTTTTGGCTTTAATAGGATAAAATGTGACAGGTACACACAAACCCGTGGTCACTCAGTGAGGCTGGGCTTTAAAGCCAATTCAAAGAGTGTCCCAATGCCTAGAAATCAACAGCACAGATGGTCCAGTGTTCGTGTCTTCAAGTGATGCTTATTTTGAATTGACGTGTCCTCTGATAGACCTGATGTGGGGACATCAGACACCATCTTCAGTGTTCAGTAAGGTATGATGGTCGTGGGCTAAACAGGAAAAACATGCTCTCTTGTAGTAGATTTACATGCTGATGACATATTATACTCACTTAATAATAAATTAAATGGAAATAATGCTTTGCTGGGAAAGTTGTTTCTAAAAGTTCACTAAAAAAATGACTGATTTCTTCAGTCTGGATGGGAAATATCATCTTCAAATTTCTACTCATAAATATTTAGAGTAAAAAATTAAGTAGAACACAGTACAGACAATAATATACTGATCCAGGGGTAGTAAGACGTTTTTAGACTTTCACTAAACCAAAAATTTTAAAACTAAGCATCTTATATTTATATTTTACTAAATTTCTTACCTAATCTGTAATGTAGTTATTGTGGAATATTAAATGCATTCAATAAAATTATTAAAAATGATTTGTTGTACATAAAATAATTGCCGTAGCTTATTTTGTTTTTTATTTAAGCAGTTTTACTATTGTTTATTTGGTGTTTTTCAGTTTTCTCCTCTTATTTGAAGGCCAGAACACCAGCAGTATTTGGGGTAATCATTAACAACATAAACACATTTTTGTACTCATAATAAGACAAAGTAAGCTCATACAACATTATTATATTCAAACTTTTGCTTTAGTAGGAAGAATTTAAATACCTTAAACAGAACACAATGCTTCGTCTGAACTTTCCAAGAAATGTGCAAACTTAACAATTTAACATGAATAATAAGATTTAGAAAAGAAGTAATCAAGTACAAGAGGAAACAGGAAACATATTAGTTATATTACAGAGAAAACTAAAATAAAAAAATCTGCTGCTCTGGTGTCACACCTGCAAAAAAGTTTCCTGTTCTCTGCTGCGAATAACATACATTAACTTTTCAAAGTGGCTGGCTCCTAATATGATGGCTCAAACCATCAACCCATTCTGAGCATCAGTCCCATTAATCCTCAGTATTAGATGAATCGTGATCCCAGAAAAAGGACATCCGTCAGCAGAGAGAGAGAGGGGCCTCCCCTTAAGGGTCTTATCCCAAGTCAGCCCAACACGAGAGGCGCGGAATTAAAGTGCACTGATTACCATTGTGAATTATCTTTTTCAGTGCAGGGATGCGCGAGCCGCTTTGAAACGCGCAGTGAGAAAAATCCCCAGTAAGAAACAGTCTCCAAACATGGATAATACCATTTAAGAAATCGTCTCATTGGTCTTGGAGAAGTCCGAGCTTTATCTTAGCACATAACAAGCCAAGCGTTCATAAATTGCAGCTTCAATTGGATAATTGGATCACTTGCTGGAAGATTAATTGCGGCTGCGTGTTATTACACTTTATACTTCATGTGGACCGGACTGCTGCACAAACCATCGTCAGTGTGAGCCAATTCTATTTTTCACAGCATCTTTAAATTGATTGTTTATTCTTATAGTGAGCGTTTATGTCAAAGAGGAAGACGATGCCAAAAAAAAAGTCTCATATAGAACTTTGTTTTTCTGCATAAACAGATAGAAATGTTGACATTTGTTTTAGCGTTTAAGTTCATGTTTTTACAGGAATCCACGTCTGAAAGGTTAAACTGGTCAATGCAGACCAAAGCATAACAAACTTCATTATGTCAATGTCCTTGAGAAGATGAAGACACGTTACTGTAAGGGAAAGAGAAAGAAAATAGGATTTAGGATGTCTGGGCCAGAATTTATACTTCCTTGTTCTGCGATAAAGTGCTCTATAATCTGGAAATAGAGTTTTCTTTAAAATATTACGTTTGAAGGCAGAGGATAGAGGGGGGAGAAAAAGCAGAGCTCAAAGCAGGCCTCATAATCTAATAAATTGATTTGCAATATCCTCTGAAACTGTGAACTGATAAATGTAGCTTCTCATGTCGCCCCGCCTCGTCTCCAGCTCTCTGCTTAATGTGCTTCGGCGCATTGAAAAGACAAAAGAGCGGCCCCGGTAGTTTTGAAAACTATTCCAGTCGCCTTAATGTAAGCGCTCATCTGGGCCTCGCCAGTGGTCACCCAAGGATTAGGGGCTGCTGTATTCCTAAGCTTGCTTTCTCTCTTCTCTCTCTGCAACCCTCCCTCTTTTTTCACCACTTCTATTCTTTGACCAAAAGCTAGGATACACCCGAGACGAGGCATTAAACATCGCCTGCAAAAAAAAAATAAAAAAAACAGATTATCCTTGGATATGAACTCCCATGTTCTTGGGATTGCTGGACAGCTGTAGCCAAAATGAACAATAAGGGGCTGACTTGGGGTCTGAAGCCAGTATCATCTGCACTGGCAGATTGCGGCACAACAGAAAATAAGATCCAGTGACTTCACAGGGCCGTCACAACACCACGCGGCCCCAACATGTAAAAAACAGAACTAATCTGAGGCCCCTGAGGAGACCTCGACTCATTTTTAACTGCTGCATTTCTAGTGAGGAAGATTTACCACCCATGATTCCACTGGGCGGGTATGGAAGATGCCACCCTACTCTCGCCCCTCGCCAAAACATTACAGCGTACAAAGGAAGAGAGAAAAATAACAAAATGTGATTTGCACCCAAATCCTCTCAAGTCCTTAGAGTGTGGCATGAAACGTCTCTTTGGAAGATTTGAATGGATCTCCCAGAGGAATTGTGTCTTCTAATGGCTTATTTATCGTTGTCGTCAGCCACACGCGCTATCAGACGTTTTGTTTGCTTGCGAGGTGTACCTGAGTCTCATGCAGGCCTGCGAGGGATTACCGCAAATCTGGACCGGCGTCAAAACCAGCAAGAAGAAGCGACTAAGACGAGGAGAAAGACAGCAGCTCTGGGTTTGGCACTCCTGCTTGGACCACACAGATCACCAGGGACACTCACATGAAAACATTCTCCTCTCCGTGTATTTAATAAATGCCACTTGACATTGGGAGAGGCTTTAGCAGTGTCACCCCGCTTTGGAGGAATGAGGACTTGCTCTGGATTTGGACAGTTGGCGGGGCCTATCTCCACACTGGCAGGAAGCATCAGGGATTTCATGGCTGTTTGCCCACCCTGGTGCTTTTCCTCTGCCTCACGCCCCACTTGGGCAGACAGTATTTTTCTTCTCTGAATTGCCTGCGTTTGGTTCACAAAGACATTTACATATTTCCCTGCCTCCATACATGTGACCTCTGTGTGTGAGGAAAAACACATGAAACCTACTTTTTAAGCTCCACAAGAACTGATAATTAACTTTATAGCTGCAGTTATTAATCTAAAATATAAAAAATATGATCACAAAGTATTTCATCAACGCGTGATCACATTCAGTGCATTCCAGTTGATCAACAGAAAATAAAGTACGAGAGTAAAGTGAAATATCTTTGGGTTTTAGACTCTGGGTCTGATTAAAATAAACGAGCAATTTGTAGAAGCTGTGGGCAGAAGGGAACTGGTAGAGGCAGTTGAGGTAGAGCCAGTAACCACACAGCAGGAGGCCACAGCAAGAGCAGCAAGCAGCAGACAAAGAAGCTGTATATTCACAAACGTACATCAGTGTCAGATTATCTAAGGTGAAGGCAAACTCTGACTGACAGGAGGAGATAGAGGGAGGGTCTAACAGTTCACTTCCTGTCTTACCGAGCTCAATTTGCATAGTTGCATAATTGAACTTCAAAAACCAAACACTGTTTTCCAGAGAGCAGAACATCATCTACATCTTATCCAACAGCAGAAATGTTTCCCGGTTCGACATAACAGTGTGTGTGCCTGTACGTACATGTGTGTACATCCCTTCCAGACGGCTGTGGCTGAGCAGGATGGGAGCTGAACCGGAGTGGGGGCGGGGTTAAGAGGTACGTTAATGTAGCTGCAGGGTCCCAACATCTGCATAGCCTCACAGCATCCAGCCTGCTCGACCAGCCAGCAGCTGTGGCCGCCTCTGCACAGCCTATGGGCAGTTGTGCATGCGGTTTAGCTTTTTTACCCCCCCTTGTTCTTGTAGCTCCATGTTTCTCCTTCTTAGTATAACTTTGAATGTTCCTGTGTGCGGTTGATTGTGTGTGTTTTTGTCAGTGAAAAGAATAAATAACCAGGGCTCTGCTGTAGCTATGTGATTACGCCTCAGAGCACCGCAGACTGGATGGAAAATCCAAAATAGTCACAAACCTGCGTTTTCACATGAAGTGCAGCTGGGGTGTGTCAAAGCCCACAGCACCACTAATGTAATGTTTGACTGCCAAACAATACTGAGCCTACACACACACACACACACACACACACACACACACACACGCACACACAGAGGGAATATTGAGTCTCATCTCTCTAAGGAAGGATGATATCACACACCCTGCTTTTCCACCTTTTCACACACAATTACCAAATACCAAAGGACCCTCCTCCTCTCTTTCTCCCTCTCTCTCTCTCTCTCTCTGAACCGGAATCGTAGCTTTCCTAATTACAGCAATCAAGTGTTGACTTCACAACAGCCCAACACAACCCACACTTCTGCTCACACACTGTGGACATCGATTCACACCCCGAGTCAGGTCGCCTCGGCTTGAAAGATAGGGACTGTCGTGATGGATGGGTGTAAGCTTTCCAGGCCACTGGTCATCATCAGCTTGGCGCTGAAGATCCCCATTTCCTGTTTCACACTGACCCCTTCCTGCCCCCATCAGCCCCGGGACGGGTCCAGGCATTCAGTCACACAGAGGGAGGACGGGTAGGAGGCCGGATCACAGCTCACACAGCAGAGTGCAGCAGATTAATGTGGGTAAACACTCCAGGAATTGTCACTTTTCCTGGGGTTACTTAAGCGCAAAGTAAATAAGAATAGTCACAATAATAATACATTTTTATTGGTACAGCAGTTTTCACAGCAGAGATAAAGTGCTTAGACAAGCCTAATAATAAATAAGCCAGACACAAATTAATAACGGGGCAACAGAAGAAAAAAGGACACACAGCTCAGGGTAGGTAAACAATACAGGATGTCTTTGCATTTCCTTGACATAAGCAAACAAAGCCAGTGTTTAAAACCTCTATGAGCGAGTTCCCAAACTAAAAGCCCACAAGGTAGCTGAATATTCATGATATGGAAAGACGGCAAGAAGAAGGGGAAGATCATGAAGCACCATTCAACCCTGATCATTCAGTGTTAGAAAGGTATATCTGGTGCAGATTCCCTTAAGAAATCACGGAAGTATTACTAGAGATGAAAACTTGATCAAATTATAGAAGCACATACGTACATGTGTTAAAAGGTTTAAATGAAAGCTGATGTTTTTTTTTTTTAATATTTCTGTTGGATCAGTCATCCCTATCATTTCATGCTGGCTGTTATTTCCCCCCAGAGATCTCAAAACCACAACACCGGTGTGGCATTTATTACTAATACCCCTGTTATTACTACAGTGTGAACAGAATATGGGTCTACTCTTATTTGTCTGGTTTTGAGGACAGACAAGAAAAATACCATGAGAGAAAAATTATGATATTCATTTCAATTAAGACAATTCTTTTCTAGCAGTAATCTATCATAGTCACTGTTGGTTTCCTCTGTAAGATGAAACATGAGCTCTTAACTTCATGTTGTATAATCTTGTGTGGCCTCCAGATGAACCCTGCCCCAAGATAGTAAAAAATGGATGTGAACGGAAAAGAAAAAAGGAAAAAGGGGATTTTAAAAGTGAAAAAGAACTCATTTGGCACATTCACCTCATAATCTTTCAAAGTAGTTATGGATCTTAAAGCTACTCAGAACATCTACATATTGGGAATAAGAAAAACTATTATTTTTTTTACTGAGAACTACACTCTTCCATCCTCCCATCCTTCCATCCAGCCCTCGACTCAGTGCGAGTCATGTAATTTGTGTGCATGGCCTCTGGTGTTGTTTTAGGCTGCGCTCCAAAGCCACTCTAAAAAGGTATGTGGCTTTGGCGGGGAGAATAAACAGCCACCTCATTTCATTCTCCCACGTCTCGGACGGTCGTCTCTGCTCCTCTTGACCCTGCCAGCTCCCCGATTCCAAAGAAAAGCACACATAAAACACAGCACTTTGGGGAAATCAAGAGGCAGGAGAGGGAGGGACGGGCTGAATGGCTAAAAAAGGTTACAGCACGGATCCCAGAGTATTTCAAACAGACCACAACACTGAAAAATGCAGATACATGCTGGACGAGACATTTGTTTTCGTAAATGTCTCCGATGCAAAACAAATAAATATTTCACTTTTGTACTACAGCTACAGTGAGTTCAAGAGACTTTACTCTTTTAATCTTACAGGTAAAGTCCAGCCTGCTGATCTGATCCTGCAGATTCAACCTCAAATCACAATCCAAACAGTAAAATATGAGCTCCTGAAATCAACCCTCTTCTTTCTCTTATCTTATCGTCGGCTGTATTGGTAAACATCACCATGCTGTATGCACAAACACTCACAGCTGCCCTTCATAGCTTTGTGGTCACCAAGGTGGTTTTTGTTGCATAAACAACACAACAAATGAAGAAGTCTTGGAAACAGTTTTGGGAGGGTCCCTTTTTCCTCAAACTGCAAAGTCAGTTGCTTTTAAGTGAGTTGTCCCGGAAGTCATTTATGGAGGTGCATTGCCGCCACCATTCATTTACTGCTTTGATAAAAATAATGCAAAAACATGTTCACACACACACACGGCACCAAGTCAAAATCTAAATATTCCCATGAGTTAGGAACGTTACAACACAAAGGAAGGAAGTTGAGCTGAAGCAAAGTGGGAAAGAGACAAATCCAGTAAGCTATCATACCCATCAAAGGACTGTTCAACAGGACGAAGACGTGCAGCTGGAAATTAGCCTACTTCATCCATTGCTCCATCATATCCTCCTCTTCTACTTTGCTTCTGAAGGTAATCCTCCCGGACAGCAATAAATTAACTCTTCAAGAGACTCTCTCTTGTTTGGACAGCACAGAGGAGACAAATTACCGCCGATGTGCGCCTGACTAAGTGTCGACTTCAAGGAAACTGCAGCTATACCTCTGTTGGCGCCTAAGAGGCGATGAGTGAAGGCCTGACAAATCAGCGCTGACAGGTCCACCTCTACCTGGCCCCTTCCCGCTCCCATCAACGTTGGCGGTGTCTCAGACCTGACGGGTAACGGCCTGTGGCACTGTAGTGAGGTCCGAGACTTCACAGCGAAAATGCCAAACACGATCGACACAAACACACAAAGCCCTTCTCCTGTCATCAAAAGGATGTGGAGGTTGCGAGGGGAGGTCGACCGTGTCTCACCTGGTTAAGAGACGCTTAAGACAGTTGGCAGGCTCATTGGTGAGACGTTTGTAAGCACAGAGGCACGTGGAGGAGGTGATATGGCCTTGAGGTTGATGCTGACCTCAGAGGATCAGGATGAGACAGACAAGGATGGGCCTTTTTTACCTCAAACAAGACATCATCTAGTGTTATCTAGCAGAGCAGGGCCAAACATGGGGAAATAAGGACTACTGGGGTTAAAATCATATTAATTTAAAAAGAATCAGACATCTAGATCCTCCTTCACCACTTACAGAAATAGATAAACAATATTTTCATTTCTTGATACTTAATTTTGGGTCACCTGCCCAGAAAAGCAGCTAAATAAATAAAAAAACACTACCACCTAATATTATAACACACCTCCAGATTTCTCACACAGCCTTGTAAAAGCTTACTGCTCTTCTCAGCCGACAACCATTTTCCCTGGTTTTCCCCGGTCCCTGATGTATCGTTGACTATACATCATGTGACAGTGAGTCTATTTGTGTCACAGCAGGTTGGGGAAAATGTCAGAAATGAACATGTCTCCAGCTCCTCCACACATCTGCTAAACAAGAGGCAGGAAGCTTTTCCCTCCACGGTGTTGATGACTAGCTTCATGCAAATAGATTGGATTCAAAGTGGTCACGTTTCATCATCAAGACGTTTAACCTTAAAGTTGGTTTGTCATTGGCAAAGGACGGGTTTTCATATCACGGCTTTTTGTTTTTTTTACTCTACCCCAAGACATGGATTCATATTTATACAGTTAGAAGTGCAAACAGGCTGTTACACATCCTGACGTGCAGGTAAAAGAACAGCCCAGGTGTATAAGTAAGCACCATTAGTAACCTATTGCGCCTCCATTTGCCAATGTGAGGTATAATATTCAGGAATTTGCCTAGATAGACGTGAGAAGTGTCTCTCCTCTCTCCAAACTGCCAGCCACAGTGTAAACCAAGCGTGCCTCGTGCTGTTCAAACATCAGAAACCACACTCAAACACATTTTCCCCTAACGTTTGTTATCCAACCACGGCAGGAGGAAACAAGGTGTGCAGCCTAATGTGAAGATGCAAAGCAATCATGCAACAGCATATGGAAGGAGACGGAAACACTAAAAGCCTTTTATAAACCCCTAACAGATTCAACTCATTGTTCTCCAGATGCCAGTTAACTGAGCCTATTGAGATTTTAAGCATTTCTGAACAACACGAGGTATTTAACACCAGCTTTCCACACACACACACACCGCTTCACTTATTGTTTTTCCTTTGATGGAATTTTCTTCAAAGCTCGCCTCTTAACGTTGGCGGATCATCCGGCTCGGCCCCCTCATTTTCAGATCCCTCATTTTTCCAGCTCAACTCCTCATTTGCGTACCGAGGTGCTTTACCTTTAGGAAAAGAAATATCAGGGTTCATTAACAGCAAGAAGAAAAAAAAAACCAGGAGGATCTCTTAGACTATCACACAGAGTATTCCTCTCCCCGGGAGACTAAACAGAACAAGAAATAACATGAGCGGTATGTATTAATGTATGCCCTTTGATGTCTGGCTTGCAGAGTCCTGTAGCACCATTAACAATTTAACTGAAACATCACATTTGTCAAAACTAAATTGTGCATCTAAGACTGGAGGTTGAGAGAAGACGTACGTGTCTTTCACAGAGTTGGATGAGAGCAAAAAGGCCCAATTAGAATTGTTTTTTGAACTGGAGCAGAAAAACCAAAGTATGCGTGTTGACGTGTGTGAAAGAGAATGAGAGTGTGTGTGTGTGTGTGTGTGTGTGTGTGTGTGTGTGTGTGTGTGTGTGTGTGTCCTGGACTGCCTGCTGCAAACACTCACATCACACATTAGCTTAGCTCCCTCTAGTGTATCATTAGAGCACTGATGCTTTTCCAGAAACCAACCATACAACCACAAACTACACAGAAACTGTTCTCCTGTTAGTGAACAAGTTCTCAACAATACGACACGTTTTAATTCTAATTACTAAATAACGGCTCGGGGTTTACTGAGGAGGACTTTAAATTCTGTATTTCTTTTTAAATATGCTGCTTGAATTAATATGATCTAATGTATTTGAAGAGACTGATTTCCTGTGATGTGTCCACTTTCATTTTTATAATAGCTGACAACTCCAATTATAATATTATTTTCATTATTTAATAATCTTATTTTAAATTTGATTTACATTTGTTTGCAGATTCACCGGCTTAACAAATTTGAAATCTACTCGCTTTGCTGGTGGCTGAAAAATTCAGGTGTTGTCATTCAATTTTGGAGCATCTAATGGTTAATTA
The DNA here is from genome assembly GCF_042242105.1 of Pempheris klunzingeri. NCBI lineage: Eukaryota > Metazoa > Chordata > Actinopteri > Acropomatiformes > Pempheridae > Pempheris > Pempheris klunzingeri. The sequence continues at coordinate 2,508,700 of NC_092035.1, forward strand.
CTGTCCGTATTACAGAGCTATTTTTAAAAAGGTGTACAATTAAAGTCCAAGTACGATGAAGCCCCGAAGGAGCGTTTTCACTGTTACATGAGATCAAATGTCATCAAACTAGAACGAGAAACTGTGAGTGACAGCTGAATCTGTGCTGCACTGCAAATCTAAAAAGGGCAACATGCAGCCCGCCATCATTTTCTAACTTGAATTAAAACCAATGATGCTCGGTATTTGAGGAAAAAGTGACAAAATGATATCATAACTTCTAACACACATCAGCTGGCTGAAGTCCTCCAGAGCACCAAATAAAATTGCATAACAAATGGAACAGAAATTAATGCTATAATACCAAAATCTCTCCATCATCTCAAAATGTGAATGCAGCTAAATGAAGAGAGAACACAGTCTTCACCTTTAATATCTGAAAGTGTCGAGATGTATGTGGATGTGCCGTCAGAGATGCCAGTAAACATTAAATAAATCTATTGAGCCCTCTGCAAACAAAACTCAAAACGTAATCATTAACCAATCACGCTCAAAGGCAAAGTAGCACTTGAATGGGAACACAGGCCGTGTTCACTGGGTAATATCTGGCAATTAATCACTTGATTAATATGCCCTTAAACACACAAAGTGACAGTGACAAATTCTGTTCACACGTTTGCGATCCCGAAAACGATAATTGTCCAATGAAAGTCTCATTTGTCAAACAGAGAGAGAGGCAGAGCTTCCTGTTCAGTCCATTGTATAACAGTTGTTTTATTTGTAACGCTGGTTTTTTCAGCAGCTTTCCTCCACCTCTCCCCTGAAGAAATAAAGGCCAAGAGGTCAATTCTTAAAATATGTATTCATCCTCCAAGAAGCGGTTCACGTTTTAGTTGATGTGTCAGCTGATCAGATGAGAAAAGAGGGACTCTTAAAAACTCAGTTTCAATAATACTGAATAATAAATATTTACTCTCTAATTTACTTTGAAATTTCAGTTTATTTTCTGAATTTCCAGACTGTCCTAACCTGAAGGGCTGAAAACCTTGCTTGAGACTTGTAAAGAAGCGTTTGTTTGCTGGTTTTGTTGATATTTAATGATATTCTTAAACTGGATTATCAATCACACTGCTGTAACTACTATTTTCTGTCACCTCACTGATCCACTAACAGTGAAAACTGTGAATAACCAAACTATATTCATATTACTCTCTTCAGCTCATGAATAACCGAATGTAAATGAGTTTCATCACGCCGCTCGTGGCGGCCAATGGCATCTCATGACGTCATGAAATGACAATGACAATCTGTAACAGGCGCCGGCTCTTGAGATGGATTAGAAAATGACAGAGATGGATAACTAACACTAGTAAACTGTACAGCAATAATATTTCATTGATTTCATGCCGAGCTGCATTAGTCCGTTCTAACATTACACATGATGTAATGTTGGATTTGTCAGATATGCGCTTCACGTCATTTTTTTATGTTTTTCTTGTTTTAGCTGCAGTGGCCAAGTTCCCTCTCGTGCTTTTGTCACCACATTTAGAAAAAAAAACAGATTTACTGATAAAAAGAACTTGTCGTCTCTCCATCAACAACAAAAAACAAAGTGCATCCCTGAATCAGTCCTGAGGGAGAATCATTTTTGGAGGCTAGTGTGTGGACGCAAATATGGAAAAAATATCTATTTCCATAATTAATGGATTTATGTTGCAGCAGTGAGACTAGACACCTCGTTTGACCAGAGCAACATTAGAAAAATAAATATCTTAATATTAATTAATGAGAGGGATTTCAGACAAGGTCAGAACCAAACCTCCACACTGTCCACTGTAATCTACTTCCTGTTTTAGTTCTCTATCTAAATCTGCTCTGATTGGCAAACCTATTATCTAATCAATGAATTCATTTGCAGAGAGAATTCATTTTGAACTGTTTTAATGATTCATCACATACAAAATTTGCTAAATAAAAAAGCCTCTCAAATATGAATATTTCCCTCTGCTCTCTGTTTTGAGTGTTGATGGGACAAGAAGCAATAGTAAGTCATCACTTTAAGCTCTGGGACACTGAATTCTCACAATGTTCTTACATTTTCTGACAAAACAGATGAATTATTAGTGAAAAATATTAACAGTTACACTAAAATAATCTTAACTTGCCACCCTAATGCATATTGAATCAGTGATCATTGCTCAAAATTCCTTCAGACTGAGATTAGATTTTTCTTCAGCAGCACTGTAACCAGCCAGAATCTGCACTACAAGCGAGCCTGACGCTGGTGTGAAGTGCACCCGTCACCCACCATATGACAGCATATTGCCACTGTGCTGTGCACCAGCCTTCAGTGTGATGTGTGCAGATGAAGGGCTGTGGCTGAGGGCTCGGCCAGGCGGCGCAGCGGCCCAGAGAGGAGCACTGGGAGCTGGGGGTTGCAGCAGCCGAGCTCCCCCGGTACTCCCCTAATGAGCACCACTACTGCTTCCAACATGAGCCCTCGCTCCTCCACAACATCACACACTCATAGGCAGAGCAAGCGAGAGAGCAGAGGCACATATAAACACACACTCTGCACAGCTGCAGCGTGGACCAGGAACATTACACAGTCAGAGAGTAGCAATATGCATGTTTAAACATACAGGCACAGACCAAGACTAACAAGTGTACACAGTCATATGTACATGGATGCAAAAATAGTCCCTCCACTCACACACACCCCTCACAGCTGTTGCATAGCCCACTCCAATAGGGGGAGAGAGAGAGTATCTATTAGAGCAAGAGAGTGAGACAGCAAGTGAGAGATGTAATATGTATGCACAGACACACTTGTAAGTGCTCCACACACTCACACCATCTCGCTACAGTAGCATGGACTGTGATGAACTGTAACTTAAAGAACATTACACACCCCTGATAGCATAAAAACATGTAGAATACTCACACACACACACACACACACACACACACACACACACAAGCAGCATCAAGCATGTAGTGTCGTTAGAGTTAGATTTAGAGAACCAGCTCTGAACTGGAGCCAATTCAAAATGACTTTCTGATAAAGTGTGGTCAAATTAAAAGAGAGGTCTCAGTCCAAAAGGGACCTGAGGACAGTTAAACCTGGTGCAAATGGATCCATGGACCTTATCCACAATGTGGTCAAACACACCCAAACAACAGGGCAACACCACCACAGCACGATGCAGTGATAATGAGCAGCAACACTGTTTTTCTCTACTTCATAGGTCATAATCTCTCATGTACAAACCCAAGACCCACACAAACAGAACTGGATCCAACCTGGGCTCGATTTCAACAAATCTGTTAACTAGGAACCAAGAGGAGCTTTTAAAACCTCCACTGGAGCTGAAGGAATTGATTAGTGAACAGAAAACAGCATCATGCACCAGTAAAAATGAGTGTCTTGTTGATGTTCTTGACCATAATCACCCAGAATCTGCCAATACGACCATGAGCCAGCACATAATGCACTCAACTCCTCAAAGTAAGAGAGAGAATTCATACTACAAACAGTAACCTGAAAATAAACGTGTTTCTCTCATCAAATCAAAGACAGGATCTGAATGAGTTATGAAAAGTGGGATAACCATCATCTATCTCATGTATGTGGCTCACCCCACACAGGGCATCTCTAACCATCTCAGCGGCCTCCTTATCCACGACAGCGGTGAATAAGACGCCCAACAATTACTAACACTTACACAAAGATAGATGCCCGATAATATCTTTCCCGAGAAGCAAACAAATTGAATTCGTTTTTATTCCAGTCAAAGAAATCAACTTCCAGTAATTACCCCACATGGCAAAAAAAAAAAAAAAACAGAGAGAGAGAGAGAAAGGAGGAGAGAAAAAGAAAGAAATTTGCAAACTATATCATTTTTTGCCGACCATTTCAACTAATGATATTGTAATAAGATGCCTCACAATGGAGAGGGAATGGAAAACGTAATTACATGCATTAGTTTATCTAAGCGCGTGTACCGTCGCAGATCCATCAGTTTTTCAGAGCTCATCTGGAAGCCCATGCATCACTGTCAGGAGCCGTTTGATGGGGGGAAAACGTGTTCATTTGTTAGCCTCGTTTAAAAGATGGCGCCTCAGATTCACTTAGGCCCAGACGGAGCAGAGCGGTTATGACAGCGCCATTACAAAAACACACACAAAAAAGAGAAAAGGTCTGAGACAGAGCACTCTGCGCCTTGGCAACTTCATCAGCTTTTTGCATTAAGGTGATTACAGTCAATGAGAAGAGCCCGAGCAGTGCTGTGTATGTTAATGATGAGATGATGAAACGGTAACAGCTACTCTACCTGGACCGGAGGCTGTGTGCAGCTCAGCGGTGAGAGCAAGAGCTGATTCTCTTAATGTGAGACAAAGACTTGCAAACCTACACTTTGTCTTACCTAGAGATGCACTTTATTCGACTCCATGTTTGTCGATTCTGTCATTAGCATTTTTACCCACATCTGCACACCACGCTAAGATAACTGGTTTGTATTGATTCAATCAAACATTACAGCAGTGGTCGTTTGAATCACATAGAAACGACATTCCTGGCCATCAGCTGGGCTTTAAATTGTCTTTTGCAGGCCACGAAGTTTCAGTTAATCTGGGATGATTAGTGGCAATGAAGGCAGCAGTTTATTATTTAAAATCTTCCAGTTTTATGTAAAGAATTAGAAGAGAATTAAAGAGGAAACAAAGAGCTTTCACTGAAACCTAGAGGAGTGAAATTTGTTAAAAACAGCACTGAAACGTGTTCAGTGTTGAAACCTAAAGGTGAAATGCGGCTGAATCATATTAATAAAAGCCTGTGACATGTGATAAATAAACATTTTTTAGTTGCTTTGATCTATTCCTGCCTTTACCGTTCTGTAAAACATATGATTTCATACAATCAAATGAATAATGTAGGCAAACATCATGTCAGGATTTTTCTGCTGAGATGCATTTACAGACGATCTAGCATCAGATCAGAGGAGATCAAACTGACCTGGTTGTATCCGATATTCAATAAAAGGCTGATATCAGCTTCACTTTATTAGTCCAAGTCCAGGAGTTGAATTCCCAGTGGAGCTCTCTGAACAGAGCGAAGAACTAATGCTGGCAAGGTTAAGGACTGAATTCCCAAAAGGGGCCACCAATACTGAAAAAAGTGCTCTGTGTCTTCTTGTACTCATGATACACTGAAAACCTGAATGTGTCCAGCTGGTTCCTAAAAAGGTCTGTGACATCCAAAGAATTGATCCTTTTAAAACCCATACATACATTTCCATCTAATAATCAGATTTAAAACTCCAAATAACACAAAAAGTCAATAAGTTGCAAGGTTAACAACCAATAACGGCAATAAATGTGTTCGTTTATCTGTTTTTTTTTACAAATTTTATGGAAAATTTGAATGAGCTCAGGCTGCCATCGACACCATCTTCTCACCTTGTGTCTTATCGACCAATACAAATAAACAATCCTGGTCATTACACAATCTGATGATCGTCTCCCAAGCAAACAGAATCCTTTCGTTTTCTGTATCAATCTCAAATTAAAATGATCAAAAGTTCCTGCCTGGAAAGAAACTATTTTTTATTTGACATACGTGCTACATAATTAAACTTCCCTTCCAGTGAGTGATGCAGGTCACTTGTTCAGCCTCACACTAAAGTTATAATCCCACCTAAACAACAGCAGAATGTGCTTAATTATTAACTGAAAAACCCTGAAAGAGCTCAGTGGATCTTCTGTAATTTATGACACAATTAACAAGTCGGGATTTTTCGGAAATCCGTCCTTTTAAAAGTCTGTAACAGGAAAAAAAAAACAGGCTTATGCTATGGGACACCATTACATTCCTCAGTCACCGTCTCCCAACTCTTAATGGACATTAAACACAGAGCTGAAGAAATACACAAGCACAATTGAGTTAGCGGGCACTTACAGGGGAGAAGCCTTGCCCCATACATTTGCGTAAGAACACATAACTGTCACAAAATTACATGTCATTATTGAGCAGATCATATGGATTCCACTTATTGTTGCTTAATGGCCTCTTTTTTTAAAAAAAAAATGTGGTTAGTCGGTGTTTAAAGATAATGCCGAGGAGGATGCTTGGTGTCGTCTTGCCCACCCTCCTGTCCTCCCACCGCTCCCTCCTTTCAGTGAAAGCAAGAATCTGCTTATTCAGTTACATTTCAAACCTCAATTTCCGTTTGCAATCAGCTCGTTAGGGCTGACAGCTTGAAAGGCAGCCATTAATGACACACACACACACACACACACACACACAGACTGCAGCTCCATGTCCAGGAAAGGCCTGTTTCTACTGCAGCCAGGACAGGATGTGAGAGCAGAGACAACAGCGGCTCCCAAGTGGAGGGAAGCCGCCCCCTGCTGGCCTTTAGACAGTCAGCACCGTCTCCATCACCAGGAGCTTCTTGTCTCTCTGCAACTGAGGAGTTCTTTGCATTTCTCAGTATCTATCAGTTAGATTTTTATTTCTACCTCTGAAGTCACATCCTTTAGATAGAACTGAATGTGTACCAGAGGAAGTGGAGCCATTAGCAGTGTGCAGTCAGCCACTGCAGAAGATAACACTCGTCTGTACTTATTATTTGTGCCTTTCCAGGATTTCACATTAATAAAATGTAGTATTTTGCACTGTCTTAGTGGAAAGACTTTAATTCAAACTTTATTTTTACTTGTTTTTCTCCCCAGACTAGAGCTTTTATTTCTCCTTCAAAAAAAAATGAATGAAAGTACTTGCAGTTGACAAATAAACCTCATCAGGTACAAACAAGGCCTCAGAACATGTCTTTTGACTTGTGAGGTGAGCTTCCTCTCCCATGCAAACACCACACCAACTGTTTGCACCGATTTGTCTCTTAGTTTTTCAGGTGCAGTACATTACATACATTAAATTAAATAGATGAAAAAAGGGACATTCATGGGAGATATGGGCAATTATGACAACCTTTTTCTGCATGAATTGCAGAGCTCTGTACAGAGAGAGAGGAAAAGTGACACGTTCCTACATGGTTAAATATTCTGGCAGTAAAGCCTGTGCATGTATTACCTGATGATAAACGTCTCTTATGCAAAGACAATGTAAATCACATCACAGGTGATTTAACGAGCCCACCAGCATGTATATGTACTAAAGTTCATCATTTAATAGAATCCAGTGATTTGGGCCTCTGCACACATTAACATTGCATCCTCCAAGGATTTGACTAACCACATGTGATTTGTTTTAAGACGTCTGTTTAATTTTGTACCAGAGCAGGTGTAACATTTTAGTCCCAAAATGGGAGCCATCTCATTTTCAAATGGAAATCTTTGATTATTCATTTTTTGGCAGCTTCTCGTGCATGATTCATGAAAGGCCGGTAGAGGGCTAATTGTTCAAATTAATTTGCGTAAACGACTAAGCAAGAGATAACAGAATTACATCTGCACTTCCCTGGCACTGGTTCAACGGTGACGGGCCTCAACAGGCAGCTGCATCAAGATGGCATCCTTGCCAGAAATTAAAAGCCACAAAACATTAATTAATAGACTTTTTGTTACGTTAATCTTCACCAAAAGGTTTAAGGAGAGCAGGGTGGGGGGAGCTGGGTGTTGGGGAACACAGCAAAGAAGTAGGCGGTGTGCATAATTGGAATAAATTAGTTTGATGAAACATTTTGGAAAAAGGTTTTTTAAAAAGTGGCAGTGGGTTAAATATGAATAAAACTCAAAGGGGGGAGGGACACCGGTGTTGGCGTTAAGTTTTTGACAACTTCATTAATCGCCATGGTAATAGAGTCATTCCAGTTCGAGCACATTTGGTCTTCTGTCTGAAAGCAGTCGAGGCGGACGGTGGCAGTCGGTGCGTGCGAGCGGCCGCCTGGCCAACAAACGAGCGGGCCGAGCCACAGGACTTCTGGGAGTGTGAAGGCACAGCCAAGAGGATGCAGGACCATCAATCTCCTGGGCCTCAGCTCCTCCCCCTCCTGTTCTCCCCAAATTGAAGGAGCAGCCCATACTTTGCACTTGTCAATTTGGAGCTTTATCTACATGCTAGAGGCTAATGAGCCATCTCAAACTCTTGATGGCCAGGATGTAAATGATCTTAACTAGCTCTCTGTCTGCTGTCACAAGTTATAGGGCCACAATGGGGAGGAGCAGGGAGGAACTCGATGTGCTAGATCCTCCTCGCTCTCCTTTCGTAACAAGGGGTCATAGAACTGGTTCTGGTCAACGGTTAGAGCTGGGCCTCAACCCTGCTAAGGTCACATATAATCAGTGTGATGAGCCAAAGTTAACCAAATACATTCAATTGTTTTAATTCACAGAGAAAACTGAGGCTGAAGGAGTGAAGGTATGTTGGTGGTGGCCAAGAGCAGCAACACTGTCAAACCACACAACAACAACAGGAGTGGGCTCTACTGCTCCAGAACATCTATTTATAGTTAAAGACAGCGGTGTGTACGTTCAGGTGACTGCTGTGCATCGTGTGGGCAGCTCACAACACAATAAACCTACAGATTTTAACCCCTCAGGGAGCCACAATCACCTGGAAACACGACGATATGAATCATCTACTGCACTTTTAACATCTTTATCTTTTCCTTAAGAAAAAAAATCTATTGTAAAGTACTTAGAAAGTAGAAGAAACAGTTAAAACCAGGTATGCAAACCTGGACACCACCTGAAACAGTGACCAAACTACCAGCACACACACACATAAAGTCAGCTATTGTGGTAACGTGGTATGTGAGACAGCCAGCAGGCCATCTGAGCATTAGGATTTACTTGAGCAATGCCTCTAATGAAGGCTAAAGCTCAGTGAAACTGAACGACTTCGGATGAATCACCTTTTCCAATCAGCCCGAGGAGATACAGTCTCCCCCCCTGCAGCGCTTCAGGTCCCGTTTCCCCCACCATCATATAGGCAATGTAAACATGCTGCAGTGTGGTCCATTTCTCATCTGCTTCTTTCCCCCCACCATTTCAAGGGATATTATTACCATAAATTATGGCTGTAATGCGAGGTGAAAGGCAGATAAAAAGTGGAGTCTGGGCATCCATTTAGCTCTGGTAAACTTCCCTGTTGCTGCCAGTTCATGATCACCCATCCAAACGGACTATTTTATGCCCGACTTGTCTGATGCATGAGGAGGAGAGTACAGCGCCATTTTTTATCCCTTTTCTTCTTCCCTCCTCTCCCCTAAAAGAGAAAAATCGATGGGAGGACACGAAGAGGCCATCGGTTATGTTTGTTTTAGCGGGAAACAAGCTTGCGTCGGCACGCAGCACGACTCACCTGGGCCCCGTTCATCTCTGCTCTGCGGAGCCCCTGAGGCCCTTGAATGCACCACCCACGCTGGTTGTATCGACTCCACGCCTACACATCAGTTGAGACAGAGCAGGGATCTAACTGTCACTGCAGGTGTGTGTGTTTGTAGTATTCTTATATGCAATCTTTGCTGCTAAAATAAGCCACACATCTGACATTCAGAGGCTCATCATGTGTGTGCATGAGGTAGATATTGATTAATACCAGTGCAGACACCAGTCATTCTGGACATGCCTGAACTTTGGGCAACTATATGTGGACATTTTGACCAGTTTTATGGCCAACAAAATGGATCTGTTTCCTGCTTTACTGTGATAGGACAGATGGTTATCATTTTGCCTACCTAAAAACTGCAGTGTTTGGTCAATAAAGGGCCGTCATGGTCACCAAAGGAGCAAGTATTAAATAAAAATAGAAGAAACTCAAATGTATGTGCAGCACTGGTAGTTTAGAAATGAGAAGTTTTAACTGAATTAAACACCATCCAACACTGAGATGTATGTATACAAGACTAAGAGCTCTGATCAACTTGAAAATATTAGCTTTGCTCTCTCTGATTTCTTCATCATTTTTCCTCCATCTCTCACCCTCATCACCATTTTTCCAGCACTGACATCCCGACAGTTGGTGCTGCCATGTTGCTTACAGCCTCATTTTTCTTCTTCTTCACTTATTCTGTTAATATATTCAGGCCCTTCTTCCTCTCCTGATACATATTCGCTCTTGATTGTGGCTGCCAATTAGCCGGCGAGGCTGTGGCAGTTCATCCATCTGACTTAAAGGTTCCTTGCCACTAATTTTGACGGTTGGGTCAAGTAGCGAAGGGGCCCATTAATTGGAATAATGAAGTCTTCAGTGAGTGATCATCAATGACTTCAGAGTGCTATTAATCCCTTAAAGAAATCATCTCTTTATTTTTAATGTTTAGCTTTATCGTCCAGCCAGCTGCTGCAACATCTCATTTATCTGAGACTTAATAAACATCATGCATGTATGATTTCTCTTTCTCTCCAATGTCATTTGCTTTAATTTCTCTCCTACATCTCTCCACAAACCATTTAATTTCCTCTTATCCCTCTCTCCCTCTTCTTCATGCCTTTTGCTTTTCCAACTTTATTTTCATGCTTTTTTGCTACTCTTTCCTCTTTTTCTTCTCCTTCATTCCTCTCTCACACAATCTCTCCCTCCTCACGCTTCATTCACTCCCCCTTTGTTCTTCCTGTACAGTCCACCTTGCCCTTTTTCTTTCCCATCTTTCTATCACCTCTCTCCATCTCCCCATCGTTTTCAGCCACATCAGGCCACGACTCTCAGGCCGACTGCTTGTCTATAACATTATATCTCCATCTCTATATACTGTAGGATCATGCAGGCCCAGAGAGAATGCATCTATGACCATATGAAGCTCTTCTACCTTCAGGTCAGACGACAGCTGTCTGAACACTGTTCCCAGAGTGGAAGCTATGTGTTATGTACCTGGACGCTGGAATCCAGAGGACACGACTCTTACCTGGACTTTAATGAAATGTTAAAGAACCCTAAAGGTTCTTTCATTTCAATCTAGCTTGATTTATGTCTCTATTTTCCATCATTCATTAGAATATTAAATGTTTCTACAATTTCTACAATTTGTAGGTTTAACATTTATACTGTACACTCTGTTTTAATGCATTATGTAAAAACAGAATTACCTTAGTGCATGAATTTCTCTGTCAATGCCATTTATTTTGTCTTCATTTTCCTCTTTTCTGTGTCCAAAAACTCCTTTCTCCACCCTTCTGTCTCCCTTTTTTTCCTGGCTTATTTTGCCTCTCTCTCTCTCTCTCCCCCCTCTTCTCAATCCTTTTTACATCTCTCTTCTCATTTCTTCCTCCTACCATCCTCCCACCTTCCTTCCATAGCTCACTCCACTCATGCCGAGCCACTTCAGGTCTATATTTGCTGCTTGACTGGACAAATAGAGCATCTATCTGTGCACAATTTTCTTCCCATTCATTCTGTTGCAAGGTGGCAGACAGCTTTAATAACCAATGTAACAAACAAACTGTGGGCAGACTGCAACCAGGTCTTTCACATACCTGGTAACCCACAAATCTACTGACAGCGAGGCAGAGGAAGAAAATGAAAAGAGGCAGAATATTAGTACATTCAGTATTATCATCTATTAACTTTCTGTGGAATCATAGTCCTATTGTATATATGTGTGCTGTCCAAGTTAAGGATTCCATGCAAAATGTAATCAAAACCTATAACACATCCATGTGAAAGTTGTCATTTAAAAAAGGAAAACATCTCTGCCTCGGATGCATGTGCATATCTGGAGAACCATTCACCTGATCGGCACCAAAGGGAGTACAGCGGACCCTCTTTTGATTGGATGAGGAGCTCTCAACGCTGTAAACAGCACTTGCAGAGGCCAAGCAAGCAGCCCTCTCTGAGCGGGCACATCCACCGACAAAGCTGCAAGCAGCAATACAGGGAGCGAAGCAAGCACCCCACGCAGCCATGCCTCCAACAGGCATTACACTAGTTATCTATACAATACACTTTGGCTAGAAGCTATAAACACACCAAGGCTGTCACTTTTCCAAATAGTCTCTTTTGACTAAATTCAAAGAAACAGAAAATAATCTATATAATGTGAGTTTAGAAAGCTGGAAAACAGCCTTAATTTGTTGTTATTTTGCCATCAACGCTGCGGAGAAATACTTCCACACACTGCTTCATTATTGTGATTATCCAATCGGGCAGCTTTGCTTCCTGCAATCTTCCTACATTTTTATTCATTAGCTTATTTTACTGAGGTCAATAAGACATGCATGGACAAGCTGATAGTGAGTTTTAAGAGCGCCCTCTGCTGGGCCACAATGCAAACTACTCTCATGACTCTCAACGCGAGCATCACCTGCAGCTGCAGAAGAAGAAGAAGAAGAAGAAGAAAAGCAGCATCACAGGAGTGAAGAACCTGCTGGAGAAGACACGCCTTCACCTCATCAACTCTTAAAATAAAGATGTAAGATAGGATGTCAAACCAGAAGCTGTGACACAAAGCACAAACTCCATTTTTCTACCTCATGCTCTGTCTTTCAGACCGTTGACCCCCTCCTGTTTTTACAGCTGTGGCCATCCTAAATCCTCCTTTGTATGCACGCACCAACATATTTAGTCCTACACTCAGTCTAATGAACACATCATGAGCAATTTTAACACATTTGTCAACAAGATTGACGTGTTTAAACTTTAGCCGAGGTTTGTTTTCTGCTTTCTGTCAGGATGACACAGCATCTCAAAAACTAATCAATGGGTTTGTTTGACGTTTCAAACATAATATTACTTAATTCATCTGAAACGTCTATTCATTCACCTACAGCATCAGTGCATCTGCCCATCAGTCTTTTCATCTATCAATCCATTCATTCAGTTATAAGCTGTGCTACAGTAGGTAGCCATTACTCACAGTGACAGTGAAGAACTGACTGCCAATAACCCCAACAGTGAATACATGTCAAAGACAACTTACACTGAGCTCACTCTGATACTGCAGGATTTCAGACATGAAAGATGGACTTGATTCACCCCTCTGACAGCAAGTGTAAAGCCTCTGTGCTTTCATGGCGTGGCCCGAGTCAAATTGTTCATTTTACCTCTAATCGTGCCATTTATCAAAATGCTGCTCAGCCGCGTCAGTAAGTGCAGTTATGCTAACTAGATCCGAGCGAGGCCACGGAGAGGACTAGCCATCACTCACTTTGGGGGGGGTCTACAACAGATGTTAGCTACAGTAGGTACCAATCAAATATTTTCAGGGCCTTTTTTAAAATGTCACTTATTGCATTTTCAGAATAAGAGCTGATTTTAGTGTTTAAAGGTTCTATCGCAGCGGCTCACACAGCTCAGGTGCCTTTACCTCCAAAATGATGCTTAAACACACACTAGAGACGACCAGACCTGAAAACTGCTACTGCAGAGTTGCTGATGTGCAGCTGACCTCTGACCTCTGTATGATCCATGGGGGATATAGCACTTGGAGACAAACATCTTCAATGACAGGGGCAATGTGTTGAATAGAGTATTTAGAAATTCAGAATTCAACAACAGCAATCTCTGATCTGAAATACTAATCACCGATTTTTCTAGATCACTTTTAAAAAGATCCAACACTTTCCATACTGTCAAATTAAAGATGTGTGTTCAGTATCCTGCCAAGACATCCTCAACAAAAAGGCACTTTAAGAACAGATACATTTTGCTGACTGTGCAGGAAACTCTTCTTCCACGGGGGGTTTTGTCTGAGGCTGACCTGACCTTTGATAGGTATTTAAGTGTTATTGGGCCTGCATGCTCTTTGAAGGAGAGCCGACTAAACCCCATCTATCCCATCATGTTATTACCGTGTGTATTTACTTTTCTAAAACAGGACGCTCACCAATGTGATCAGCGTCTTGCTCAAAAGCACTCCAAGAAAACTGGAGGAAGATACCGCGGACGCCACCAGACATAATGATTTTTTTTTCAGAAAACACTCCAGCAGCTGCGTTATGCGACTGTATCCTCCCATTTGCCTTTATTGAGACCGTATTAACCCGGGGCAGAGCACCACAACACAAACACCAGTCAATTTACCCATTTTGCATCCAATTCTCATGGATGATTATGAGCCGCGTTGCTGCATTTGATGGAGAGATTAATCTTGCTTTGATAGAAATATGTCAGTTTCTGCAGGCTGTGATGGATGTGATTTATCATTCCGGACAAATCTGTGCCTGAACGTCCCTCCTCCTGACAGCTCTATCGTGGCAAGAATGTCCCAAAATGTCACCTGTTGTACGCCAAGTGACCTTCTAATTTTCTAATTCAATTTCAAGAACTCCCCTCCCCACGACTCAGCCCATATCATGAACCAGTAATAACAATTACACACCGTGACTGGCTCCAAAACCTGCAATTCCCCCACTTTAAATCAAACCCCAAGTAGTCTTTTATTAGGCTGCCCGGTTAAATCAATCTAAATCTAAGCATAATAACTCTCTAATCAGGTGCTGGGGAGAATAATAGGTTGTCACGCTCGAGGAAAAATAGGCAATCATGGAATGTTTTCTTTAATTAGGCCGGCTAAAGTAGAAGGGCACGGCAGGAGCGTGGGACACATTCATCATAGCCAAGGTGGGAAATTACTTCAATTACTCAGGAAGGGGAGAGTGAACAGAATTACAGAAGTCAGAGAAGCAGAAGAGAGGAGACCGTGATCTGCAAGGAAGTCCTAATGACACCAGGGGCAGAGGAAGCAGGGACAGAGGAGGGAAGGAGTGAGGAAATGAGGACAGGAGGAGAGAAGTAAGGAGGAAGGACGGCGAATTCAATTCATGAATATGTAATATGTATATCAGCGTCAAAGACGTGTTATTGTCAGCTAATCATGTTTGCATTGTTCTGTTGCTTATTTTATTTTGTTTTCTTATGGAAATAAAAGTAAAACATTCAACTTATGGGACAGTTACAGCCGTTTTATGCTGATTGCAAAGTATATTTTCTCAATTTGCAGCATTATTGAGAGGATGTAACTTTTTCTTTTGACTTAATGAAGTTAATACATGAAAGATGGTTGAAAAAAAAAACAGAAGGAAGAAAAGGATGATGAAGACAGTGAAAAAGGAGGGAGGACAGATGAGACTTTACTTTCAAGATGGCACTCCCCTGACACAGCGTATCTCTCCGAGTCAAGATGAAAGGAGAGAGGACAACGTAGGTGGACAAGGAAGGAATTTAAGATGGAAAGAAAGAAAGCTAAAAATGACGGCAGGAAGGAGGAGGATAAATCAATAAGTAATGGAGTTAAGAGCAGAAAGATAACGATATAAAGCACAGGAAGCAGAAGAGGGACGCAGAGTGCTGTGAGGTGGAGAAAGAAAGGAGGTGAAACAAGGGCAAAAAGAGGTAAAGAAAGAAGGCGAGTGGAACGTCTCAGATTTCCTGATTTGCCTGAACGCCTCTTGCCGTGGCTGTAAAACAATCCTCCATCAGTCATCCTCAAAACTGGACACCTACCTAGACACCCAACAAGCATCCACCACAGAGCGCCCAGTGTCTGTCAGCTTTCCCAGAATGCAACGAGAGCGAGTGACTGAGCGAGCCCGGCCGCAATTCCTCCCAAGATGACGAGATAAACGGCCTCTTACTGTAACTGGAGCTATTGATTCGGACGATGCTTTGGCAGGTCGTGGATTCAGTTTGCTCTGTGACTGAGGACGTGCCAGCTCGGCTACCGGCCAGATAAATACAGAGATTAGGACTTTTGATAACTGCGACACACTGGCTGGCCGAGCACTGAGCTTAGATGAAGTGGCTTTTGTAACGGTGACGAGGAAAAGCTCTGAGATGGACCGAGGCACTTTCACTCTGCCACTGTCCGTTTATTAAGTACTTTGACAAATCAACAGCCAAAAGAAATGCGTCTCCCTGATGTTTAGAAGGAAGGAAGTCTTGTTTTGGTTTTTTTTAAACAGAGAAGTATCTGACAGGCTGTATTCATGGTCTGGCTGTGTGGAAAAGTGACTGCTGCTTGATTTTGATTTCCATTGATTAAAAGAAATACATATATTCAGCTGGTGACAGCCAGCATGCTTTTGGACCAAATCGCCTGCTTTTGTCCTCAGATCATTTAAAATGTTTGTACACGTCTCTCACAACTTATTCCCCGTGCATTTAGTTGTGTGACAAACAGGCCGGTCAACAGTTTGATTACAACCACAATAAAAAGTGAAATCCTAATAATAGAGGAAAGGTAAGAAAATTGTTTTGATCATAAAGAGTCAAGATGCACTCTGGCTGTGTTATACTTATCTTGATTTGGGGTTGTCTGCCATTGATGACAACCAGTGATTAGCAAACAAGTGTCAGATAAGATTCTCACAAATAATCAGAAGCACAAAAGGAGAGCAGGACTGTCAACTGTTGAAAGGGACTGTCATGTTACTTACATCAAGCTCACAGGATTGATCCTCATCTCACGAAGACGCCACATCACTTCTGTCCATTAACAGCCGTGCAGGCACAATCCTGGGGATGAAAACGTCCATTTAATATTCCAGATCTGATTGTTTCACTCTGCTACACAATGCACGAAACTGCATCAACTACTCCAACAATGTGATTCACAGCTACCGGACATTATGCACACACTACAGTACGTTCGGATTATTTGATATTTAAAGAAAGTTGCATCCTAAAGTGAGAAACACAGGTGATAATGCCACTGACTCCCACCAACCACCCACGGCAAACATGGAGCAGCAGTCAGGCTACAACAATAAAAGTGATATAAAACATGAACACTTAACTGCTGAGATCATTTTAAGGTGTTTAAGGAGCCACAAGAACACTCCGACAGGACTTAACAGGACTAAATGTACCACAGTTTTAAGGATTTAGCATTCATGACGCTTATTCTGCTTATTTTCCGATTCCACAATAGAAGCAAAGCACGGCTGATGGATGAGGATCGACAGCCTTGGAAAGAACAAGCTCACACTAGCATGAGCAAGATTATGTGAGCGAATGACAATAACTGTCAAGACATTTTCAGTCTATTCCCCCAGTTTGAAGCCCAAACCTCATCCAGACTAGTCCTGGAGGACGAGCTGTGATAGCAGAAGATGGAGAGGCCTCCGTCAGTATCACAGCGAGGTGGTAATCAGGCAGGGATCTGTGTTTCACTGAAGCGATCAATACAAGGATTGCAGCGTGTTCACATCTTGCAACTGTGCAGGATTATCAGGTTGGGGCGATCCATCATGACTTGAAAGGTGGTCAATGGCAGGGCAGCCGGAACTAAATAAGTGGAGGAGGTATAATGTAGCTCGTAGCTGTCGGCTTCTCAAAGGATCTCGCTGTCGGAGATGTTTGTGTGTTTGTCTGAGAGGCAGGAAGGAAAAAACCCTGATTTGGTTTTCTATTAGTCACTTCGTTAAGTGGAGTCGAGTCTTTTTCAGTCATTGAGTCCTTAAAAATAAAAGAATTCCAATCAAAATGTCTGTAAGCTTTCAAAAATCACCTTTAATTGTTCTTGATTGTGTCGCAGCACCCTGCTGTGACGACCAAACACACACATTTAATGTGTTCTGTGTACGCCCCCCCCCACCACCACCACCCTCCTGTTCAACAACATTTATCTAGAAAAGCTGCAGCTTAAGTCAAATCTGTATCATGTCCAGCTCCTTGTCGGACCGTGTGGTGCTGCTGAGGGCGGCGGCTTCAAGTCAGGTGAACCTTTTCTGTTTGGACACTAATATTCTCACTCACATCATTCTCTTACCCTCCTCCTCTCTTACTCTCCTCCTCTCTTCCTCTCCTACCCTCCTCCTCTCTTCCCCTCCTCCTCTCTTCCCCTCCTCCTCTCCTGTTCCTTATTTTCCTTTCTTGTTATCTTTCCCTTCTCCTTCCACAAACAAACTCTCTCTCTCTCCATCCTCACTCTTTTCATCTGCCTCCTTTTCTTCTTTCATCTCTTTATTGGTCACCCCCCCCTCCATCATCCTCTTCCTTCCTTCCTTCTCCCCCCCTCCCATCTTTTTTTTTTAAACCACCTCCCTCCTTCCCCTCTCTTCCTTCTGCTCCACTGACCAGAGGTCCATCATCATTGCAGGGCCAGCCCAATTTTTGTTGTAAAGGCAATAAATCATTTCAGCTTTCATCTATTGCTGTTGATGAATGACCAATTATTTGTCATCTAATCCCCTGAAAAACGATGACCCAGGGAGACGGATCAACTTCTTTTTTTCCCTCTTCCTCCACTGGCTGATGTGACACGCGACAGCAGTGATGGATTGTATCCTTAAACTGTTATTACATGTATAATGTGGCGCTCAGATCAGACATCTCACTTCTGTCTGGGTTTCCCTCCTTAAACAACACACACTGTATCGGTTACAATGCAGGTCATGCAAATGAAGAGAGAGGAGATAAGCCAGGTAGGACAGGATGCTCTCACCCCTCCTACGTTTGGGTTCATCATTTCCATATAAACATAGTGTGGTTTTAACTACAATAACCAACGTGCCCTCTTGGCAGGTTTTCACACAGTTATCAAGTGACTCATTAGAAGAGAAGAAGAAAGAATAAGTTCCTTCGTTGCTATTTGATGGATTATTGTTCAAAACATTCACACAATTCTATAAAATACTGACTTTTTGTCTTTATCCTGTTGTCCTGTGCTTGGCTGCAGGTATTTTCTTATAGAAAACTTCACATATCAGTGAGTAAGTCGTATAGTAAGTCGTATTTATTCATTTGTGTGACTTGCCAAAGCATCTGCTTGTCTGTATTATAATGCAGTTCTGATGAAGACGCCTTAGAAATTAAGTACAAATAGATATGAACCATGAAAAGAAGTTAGTTAGAAGCTAAATGTAATAATCTGATATGATTCAAGCTCTAAAAATCTCATTTAATTGGTGCTTTTTGTTTATATTTTGATCCTGATTTGATATATAACATGTTTTCCCACTGGTAAAACATGTGTTTACCTGTTCTTTCTTCTTCTGTGGAGCTGGTTTGTGCCCTCGAGCGCAGCTGCAACACATCCGATTTTTTTTCCACAAGAAAACGAAACTGCCAAAAAAAAAAAAGAAAAAGAGGAAGCAGACTGAGAGATCAACTTCCACATGAGACGGTCAATCGGTTTCCTCCACATCCCATCAATCACTGGCCTTGTCATGACTTTTACACAAGAGATTTCCATCTCCAGTTTCTAAGGAGCTCAAAGATCAAACAGTGATAAAAGCAGCACTGTATGATCTTGTGTCCAAGTGACTACATGCCAAAACACACAAAACGCTTTGTATCATATCACGTTTCTGCAAAGCCCAAGTCCAACACTGTCCAGTGGATGGAATAAACAGGGACCGAGCACAATAATCCAGTAGAGGGACGTGTCCTCTTCATGTTCATGCTACTTTTCACACAACATAGATTTAAACATAGAACATAAGCAGATAAAAGGAGTATTTTCAATCAAATCAACCACTCAGAAGTACATAAAGTCATTCAAATTACTGGTGGGAGACGTGGATTTCAGTCAAAATAGCAAAACAACATAAAAATAGTTGCAAGTTGCAAGTAAAAGCAGCCTAAATCTGGATTATAGGTAATTTGTGGATGTCTCCCATGGGATCAGTGAAGCTGTTCTTCACCCTGGAGTAAAGCCTCAGAGTAGTTTGGCTGATTCTAATTTGTATTGATGCAAAGTTATGAAATAACTGTGGAGGAGAAAAACATTTACCTTGGACTTCCCCTGGACAAAGTAGCATTCAGTGTAAACAGTTGGACTTTAAAAAGTAAAGTAAAGTAGTTTCAGGCTCCTCTGGTGGACTTTATTGCTTTATGCTTGAAAAACTTTAAGATGAGTAAAACTCTTCTTCTCACTGGAAAACTGAACGAGCTCGTTAACAGGTGAGGATCAGTTTAAAGCCGCCATTCCTGCACTCACCGGCCTGCAGGTGCGGAGCGCGCGCCCTGCACACCTGCGGACACACGTGACCACACATAACCACACGTGACCACACGGTGAGTTCACGGCACTGCTTGATAAACCAGAAACTTCTGGGTCCGTGTTGGGCTCCATCACTGCTGGGAGCTGCATTCACATCCTGTTCTTCTGATACTACTATGGAAACATCCATTCAAATGTCCCCCACAATGACAGAGTTTATGTAAAATATTGTTTAACTTCACCTCTTTGCACCAAAAACAGTGATTTCAATGAAACTTTGTTTGAAATTTCAGAAAGAATTCAGAAAGAATAAACATAGCTGGGTTTAATCTGCAAACATGAGTTTGTATTTTAGAAAGTTAATCTGAAAACTACAGCTGTCAAATCGATGTAGTGAAATAAAAAGTAAAATACGACCCTCTGAAATGTAATTAGTGCTTTTAAAAGTGCTCTCAGTGTAAATTACACTGTGTTTTAATGTGATGTTCCTCCTTAAAGGCCACTTTATACCACGATATCAATAATGAGAATCAACTGCTGGTCATAAATAATGTGTCCACTAGGTGTTAGTGTTTCCTTCCTCCCTGTCAGGGTGCTGTATTCTACATTGTATTTAAGGCCACATGAGTTAAATTAGAATCTATTTCTTAAAGTATAAATAAAACTAAAATATATTGTATTTATGGCTCCATGAATTAGGACCACATGCACTGCAGCTGGTGTCTTATCAGCACGGAGGGTCCATGTGATGTTTCATGGTGTTTCATGTTCATGGTGCTGCAGCTGTTTATCTCCAGCATGTGTGGTGTAGCTGGAGTCAGCAGCCAGCAGAGGACAGTGTTTAACAGAACATCCTGCCTCACACACAGTGCTGCCATCCAGACAGGAGGACTGAATCATGTCAGCTGTGGGAACGTCTCACCAATATTAGTGTATTAAGTATTAATTAGATTCGTGTTTGTGATTTAAACTCTTCAAGGAAAAAAACATTTTAAATTCATCATTCAATATCTACCTCTGCTACCAAGGTCAACAGGCTATTAAAATGTTTAAATGAGCGCCTGAAGAGCTTCCCAGCAAATTGAATTTTTCCCCCTTTCATTCCCGATGAACCTTCAAAACTTATTTGTCAGTAACAAAAGGGCAGAAAAGTCTGCCAATAGAGAGAAATGATTCCTTTTGTTCACATGACGGTTTCACTCATTCAGGGATTTTCTATGGCAAGAAAGTGTCATTATACTGAATTAATTTGGAGTTTGAGCATTTAGGCATTTAGCGTTGGACTGAATGATTCCTTAAGGTGTACATTTCCTAGACAGTGCTCCTCAAAATGCAGAATCAGAGAGTGAAAAGTGTAAAGTGAAGATGTCACAGGTCACACAGAGTGTTCAAACAAGATCATTTAAAGAACTAACAAGGCAGTGTGAGAGTTCCCTGTTGGGTAATGCTTCATAAAGCTTGAAGCTTTTCTCTTAGTGTTGCATTTGAGAAGAGTCTCGCTGAGCGTGGAGATGTAAATGCAGCCGAACAGTGCAGTGCTCTTATTCTCTCAAGTGTTATGAAAAAAAAAAGTGGCTCAGTCCCATTTCATTTGTCAAGGGGCTACTTAAGAATGAAAGATGCCCTCCCCATACCCCCCCCGCCCTTTTTTTTTCCCAAGGACGTATGAGCTCATGCTGCCTGGCCGGCTGCCTGGACGAGGAGGAAGAGGAGGAGGAGGAGGAGGCAGAAGAGGAGGGGCGTGCATTCATCAGGTACATTACGTCACCGCAGGCCAATCCCTGCTCTGTGACACGAGCTCTCACAGCAGCGTCTGTCGCAGAGTTTACCGTGTGGGAGTTGGCTCAGAGAGACACCAGATGAATCTTACCTCGGGGCCAAGGGTCACAAGGTCGAATCGTGTTCGTCCAAACGTCTACAGCCTCCACTGTGTATGTGCAAGAAAAGGAGAGTCCTTTCATGATTCGGAGGCATTGATGTTTATTTTTAAAAGGTTGACCTCATGACTTAAGAAAGAAATCAGAGATTTTTAGTCACAGAACAAGTCTGCTCTTATACACCTGCAATGTTTGGGAGAAATAAAGAAGTTACACTCACACTTTTCATCTGCCCAAGGTTTTTATTTCACAAATGTTTTGCAGGAAGCTTCCTTTCTGCATTTTGTGGCTGAAAAGTCACTCTTGTTCTCTCTACGGTGAAACCTTCAGGTGTGTGCTGCAAAAAAAGAGCTTTCAGAGGTGTTTAATACATGGTCAAACAAACTGAATCACCACTGCCATTGACCAAATCGCTAGCACTTAGCATGCATGCTCCTCTCGCTGGTAACTAAAAGCACAGTTGTCAGATCAGATTAGATTAGATTAAACTTCTTTTCATTGCAGGAAAAAGTTCCATTGGAAATTCAGTTCAGCCGGGAGCCTAATAGTTGTGCTGCATAACCAGAAAACTGCAGCATTCACAGGTCGACTCTCAGCAGATAATAAAGTGAGGTTCTGGTGACAGTAGGTGCTGGAAGAAACATCACTTTTAAACATGTTGTCCTCTTCAGGGGAGCAGAGGAAAGAATCAGGGGGGCTGATGGGAAATGTGGTCCTCGTTTGAAGAAACAGTGGCAACGATGACGATATCTAAACATGGTACGCGACTGTCGAGGTCACTGATGCTTCGGGACGCTGTTTGTACACAAGTGAGGCTGTAAAGCTGTCAGCCTCGTTCTGCCTCAACCACAGTGTGTGTGTGTGTGTGTGTGTGTGTGTGTGTGTGTGTGTGTGTGTGTGTGTGTGTGTGTGTGTGTGCGTGTTCAGCCTTTTTTACCCAACATGAACCCACAGTTCATTCCATGAAAGATGAACTGAAAGAGACAGATTTTAAGAGCACTAGATAGATAGATAGATAGATAGATAGATAGATAGATAGATAGATAGATAGATAGATAGATAGATAGATAGATAGATAGATAGATAGATAGATAGATAGATGGATGGATGGATAGATAGATAGATAGATAGATAGATAGATAGATAGATAGATAGATAGATAGATAGATAGATAGATAGATAGATAGATAGATAGATAGATAGATAGATAGATAGATAGATAGATAGATAGATGTGCAAACGGCAGCCATGTTTCCTTGTTTCACTTTTCCGTTCAGTCAGGAGAAGGTGAACCAGGCATCGCTCACTGCTCATCTGCTGCACACACACAAACACACACACACACACACACACACACACTGATATGATTAGCATCACTCGCCCTTTAAGAAAGTACATTGTGTTCACATGAGAGAGTCAGACGTGTGTGTGTGTGTGTGTGTGTGTGTGTGTGTGTGTAGCTCGATATCCGCAGCAAAACATCTGTATCAGTCGTGTCAAACATTCAGGAATGTGCAAATATCGACTATCGATGAAACTTTAATGACACTGGGGGAAGTTTCCACGGGAGAGTAAGAAGGAATAAGAAGCGTAAAAATGAAGGTTACATGCAGATCAAGGCAGCGAGAAGAGTGAAGTAAGAGGCAGGTGTAGAAGGAAGTATATGGAAAATGAAAGGATCAACGATGAAGTCAATACTGGGAGCAGGTTACAATCCAGGATGAGCTGTTTCAGAGTTAGTAAAAGTCTCCTTTAATAACTTAATAAGGCTGCATTTTAAAGTTAAAGTGTGGATATGGGTGGTTGACTGGAATCTGCCTTTGTGACTTTAACAACCTGAGGACCTTCTTACCTTCTTAACAAATTACACATGGTGGGTTCTGACGGCTGATTAAGACACTAAATATTTTCAAAATTGACTGTTTAAGCAGATAAATCTTGAGTTTAATCAGAATATATGAGACATTTGGCATTTTTACACCAGAACAACATGCTTGCGATGTGGATATTAAAAGATAAAGAAAGTTGAATTGAGCACACAACTTTTTTAGGAGTTGGAGTTGCACTGGAGGAATTTGCACTTAGGACCTAATATTGAAATGTTTGACTCCTCTGATATGAGCTCTGTAAGCTTGTTTGACTGAGTTTTGACATTATATGTCGTCAAAGGTCGACAAAAGAAGTAAAGAAAGAGGCAAAGACAGACATTGTCTTGTATAAAAGTGACAGATCATTAACTGAAACAACCCAAAATGACTGCTGAGCCCTGTGGAGGTGCTGCAGGACTAAATCAATGAAGCATCTGTGGTGGGCGGGGCCTAATCAAATAACCCAATGACTTACATGCCCTCCCCCACCTTCCCTCTCACACCCGTGCCAGGTTTCTACATAAGACGATCACTGTGGTTTAATAGCATGAAGCGATAGTTAGATCAGATATGGTGTTGGCAGCAGCACTCTCTGTCTCTCTCCGGCTTTATCAAGCAGCGTGTTTGGAGCGGTGATGACAGCGCTGGCACAAACAGGGAGTGCTGGAAGCTGGCCTCAGACCAGCGGTGCTGAGTGTGTGTGTTGCTGTGTGGCGCCTGTCTGGCTTTTGGCTGGAGCTCAGGGTTGAAGCCTGTTGGAATCAGGGAAATATAAGTGTAGATGCCAAATGTGGACATCTATATATCCATTTTAAGAGGAACAAAACATGACTGCACCTAAAAGCTGCCATGTGTATCTTTAATGATATCAGAACAACTGATAAATGACCCTGCAGTCTGCATGTTCGGCCTGCGTCCTCCCATTGCTCAAATTTGGAGTTTCAGTCGTGGCCTGCTCTGATGTTTTGGGGCATACTTCACCTCCTGTGGGCGTATCATGTGAGCCTGCCAACAACAACCTGGAGGCAAAGCAAGGACAAAGAAGCTGAATGTTCAGAAACACACTGATCAACAGTCTCCCATTAAATTTAGAGGCTTTAAGGACATCAGCTACTTCTGAGATATGATAGATGACAGCTCATCAACGTGACTGACAGCTGGGGGCGGGAACCTCGACCAACTGAGAGGGAGGAGGGTGGGGCAAACAGTGCACTTCAAGTCTCAAAGGGACATTCAGAACATTTACATACACAAAAAAACAGGCTACTTGCAGAAATTAGGCTCCAGCTTATATTTAGACTTGCAGAAGCGACTCAGTGCCAGTCTCAGTGAAAGTCAGACTTTGGATTAATTTATTCTGAATACAAAAAACATCAGTACATGTTCTTTTCTTTAATCTGCCCTTCTGCTGGCTCCACTCTCTCGTCTTTGTCTCGCACATGTATGAATGTGAAAAGCTGATTAAAAGCTCTGTTACACGCACACGGCCGTGTGAATTCGGTTTTCTGGAGGAGAAATCGAGCTGCAGTTATCAGGTTTCTGTTAACCAGATTTATTTATGCACCTTTGAACACAGTGAATATTAGCAGGATTCAGTCTGTTAATGTGGTGCCACTTTGTTGGCCTTTAAATACATTATGCAAATGAGTAAAAACATATTTTCACTTTGTCTTAATCTGCTTTTTTTATTAACCGGAGTCAGTTTTCCAAATGGCCAACAGAGACAAATATAACTCATTTACAGTACTCTCCCTTTTTTCTCTTGGTTTTTTTCCCGTCAATGTTTTAATGTTAAACAACAGAGACAAACTGTACACAACACATGCAATAATGAACGAGCAACAACATGCAACCACAGCAAAGTAACTGTAAATAACCAAGAACACACAAAAAGCACGAGACAGAACAAAGAAGTGAGACAGTCACTATGACCTAAATAGGAACCAGTAAAATATCTAAAGTTAAGTATGAAAACTGCTTCATACTTTTTAAAACTGATGATATTTTTAGTGTCTAATTCTTCCCTCAGCAGCAAACATCAAACTAAAAAGCTCCTAAATCAACATTTCCTGTTTTTCCTCTGATATTTAGAAAATGAAGTCGTGGAGTTTGAGTCCTCTATCTTATACAAACATGTCAGCATTGTTAGACGCTACATTTCCTTTGCTACATTCCCCACTTAATCTGATTCTAACCTTTATCCTGAAACCAGGTCTCGACTCTCAAACAGTCATTTGAAAAGGTGAAAACTTGACAAAAAAAATCTGTGCTTTCCAAAAATGTCCTCAAGGTCTAAAACTCTAAATAAACAAACGTGGTACAAAGGACAAGATCACACACACACACACACACACACACACTCTCTCTCTCTTACACTTTCCCCCTGCTGAAGTGTTTTGATCTCAGTAATCAGGTTGGCCGGAGAGAAGGAATCCCACAGCTATATTTATGACCAGCACACACACACACACACACAGAGGACAGCCAACAGAGAGTGTGTGTAAACAGACTGAGGTGTGTGTGTGTGTGTGTGTGTGTTTCCAAGCAGTTTTCCTCTCACCTTATTTCAACCCGTCACACTGTACCACCATTCTGCTGCGCTGACCTTTGACCTTTGTGATCAGATCCTCCATGACAGAGTTGTATAAACCTAAATAGTCATAAGAATACAGTATAACTTCAATAAATAATGTGCTCACAGAGGAGCAAAGGCCCTTTAAGGCCTCATGAGATGGTTTAGTGAAGGAAAGTTATTTTTCAAATGATTAAAATCCCACAAAATACAAAAAGATCATTCCCCCTGAGGTGGAAACATGTAGAACGTCTGTCCTGCTCATACAAACTGTGGCTTTGCAGCTGTCCGCTGAAGTGCTGAGATTGTCTGCTGGTGTTGTTGTCTTGTGGTCTGCGGGGTGTAATCAGCCCGACCCACCGGCTCGCTGTGAATGCCCCGTGCTTATCGCCATATTTTGCAGTGTATTAAGTCGACCACAGGCGTTTTCACACCGCGGCTTTCTCACGTTTGCATGCCTTCACCTGCAGTCTGAGTCCGTCCGTGTCTCCTCTGACGTCTGACACACTGGTTTTGGTCTCTTTCAGCTGTTCGTGGACGTAGACTTTGAACTTTCCTTTTCTGTCTCAAAGCACAACAGTAAAAGATCCTATATGTAGAAAACAGTAACACATAGAACAAAGAGTTAAAACAGTAATATATAAAGACAGACCAGCTTTGGTGTGAAGTTCTCAGCTGTAAGATGATGTAAAATAAAGTTGACAAAGGTTCAGCTCTGATAATGGTTCCATATTAGAAAATAAAGGTACTATGGAGCTAAAGTATATAACAATCTACTAAATTCAGCTTTATTAAAAGCACAAATATTGTGTTTTGTTACTGTATTGAGTGTATGCAGATGTGTTCCCTGTGAAATGCTGAATTATGAAGAACGGCTGAGTGCGACATCTTCCATTTTGAATGTGCGGCGTCCAAAAACCACATGTGCCAATATCTGAATTTCTCTTGTGTTCGTGCAAAGAAAGTTTTTAAATCCGTGAAAACTTAGTGTGAGTACAGTGCAGCCGCTCCTGCAGTGCAGGCGATGCTGAGAGTCTTCAGGTCAAGGCTCCAGGCTGGTTAACAATATCTCTTCTTTCTTTACATCCTGAATTACTCTCCCATTATCACTTCCCTTCCTGAGGTTATTATATTTGACAACTCAAATACAGCATCAGTGTGAATAATTCTTTTTATTCCCATTAACTGTCAGCACAGTTGGTTTTTCTTAAACCTGGAGCATAACGAGTGAATAATCCACAAGGTTATTGCCTCTGTCTGTTTTCAATAAAGCCTATGCAAGTAGGAAAACACTGTAGAAGTTATACGAACATTGAATTACTGACTTTAAGAGGTTAAAAACTTTATTGAAATATGTTATTTAAGAGAATATCAAAGGACAGACGTGTTTTATGGTATATAACATACCCACTGTTCTTGACATCTCTTAGTGTCACTCTGAGCCACTGTATTAAAAAAGTAGTGGTTTTAAAGGTTTCATAATATTAAGGCATCCCTCCCCCTGAGAGGGTTTTTTTTTTAAAGTATTTAATATTCAAATCTATTTCTTCTTGAAGACAGATTGAGGCCAGCCTGGAGTCTCTGTCATCCTCCGCTCCAAACAAATCATCGGCAGGGGAATAAAGATGAGCGGTGTTACATCTTTGTTATTCTGTTGCCTCTTGTATAATTGACGGATATTAACTTCCCATCAAGCAAGTCTAATTATAATCAATCCTCCAATAAGGCTCACAATTAATGGAGCAATTTGATTGGTTAAAGTTTAACCCCAGAGCCTAATGAAGACACACATGCAAACAAATTCATCAAGTTAACAAAGTGTCACCGAATAAACATCTGGAGAGGGATTTTTGTTTCAGGGTCGCTGATGGAGCAACTCTTTGTTCATAATGACCTTGAATGCACTTATTCTACACATTAAGTTGATGCTCTTAGTTGGAGTTATTGTCATATGTTTGCACAGCAGTAGGTGATATTTAGCTCACACTGAAACTTTGCCAGTTTTTTTGCAGACATCTGTTTCCACAGTCACACATCAGCTCAGGAAATTAGCTGCAGCAGCTTGTTTGTAAAGCAGGTTTCTTCCCTCTTCAGTCACATGACATACAGTATTACACGATGCTCGTCCTCGAAATGTGACTAACAGCTGCAGTGAAATTTGGAAATACACCACATGCAACAACATGCCTGAGAAAAGCTGGAAACCCATTTTATTAAAGTTCAATTGAGCTTAACAAGCATTTGTCCCGTACTGGGCTTGTTCTCAGCAGAGAGAAGACAGCATTTTGTGTTTTACCACTTAATATTGTGGTTTTTTGTGTTTTCCTGACAGAATAATACCTGTTAATTATTGTGATGTTATTAAAACTTCCTCTGGAGGTGTTCAGGTGACTTTGAGACATCGACACATGCTATGTTAACTATGAGCACAATCTTTCCCTGACGTTCTCCAAGCAGTTTTAGTTGCCTAGACTTAACCAACCTGTAACGGGTCAAACTAAAGTTTCAGAACAAGAAGACAAGAAGCAGCTGATTCTGACACTGATAACAATAATATGCACGACTTTGCTTAACCCTGCTTTAAACTCTTTACCTCCACTGCTACCTGGGAGTTGCCCCATGCAACCACAGGGTCTGACAGCAAAGGGTTAAATGCCCTGCTCAAGAGCACCATGAAGAGGCTCCCTTCAAGCAGATTTAGTCATATGAACCAGCAACCTTTGTCTTACAGGACAACTTGCTTGCTGAATTTTCATTCTTCAAGATTGCCCTTTGATGTTGCTAACTATAAATCCTGCCTTCACATTTGCTGAAGGACATTTTCTCTCTGACATATATGATAAATAATCCCGCCTTTTGAAGTAAATCCTGCATTGTAGCTTGGCAACCCGACGTACTGGAGTACCTGTAAATCCTTGCTTCAATGAAACTGGAAGGAATAAAAGACAGTGGCCAGGTTTGATGTCAATGGCTCCCCGCTCACTCAATCAATGCCCCGGGCCCAAATGAAAGATGAAAGGCCGAGAGAGAGCGAGAAGCTTTTTTAGCCAACAAAAGGATCCCTGTGCTCCCAGACACTCCTGCAAACATCGATCTGTACCACAGAGCTAAAGCCCCCCAACCTCCACAAATGGATCTGATCAAACTCAGCTTCAAGTCACATGTTTTATTCATCATTTTGTGATGCTATCCCTCGATTAGTTACTACTTTAGTTAATGCTCTTATTAGTGGTGGCGAGGAGGGGACCATTTCTATACATAAGCACATATACAGAAGACCACAATGCATTTCAGCCATATGATGACATGTTGCATTATATTCACACACACTCACAGTTGGCTACATTTTAGATGAGTGCATTTTAATAGCAGTTGTAAATGTAAAGACCATAATGGACGTCGTTAAGCAGATGAAGTATCAGATATAGATCGCAGGTTTGCACCAGGTGTAACTGGGAACTTAAGCTACCAGTATGCTTCATCACAAGTGTTTGGCAGATGGTGGAGCAGCTTCACAACAGCACTCACCTTTCCTGTGTCAGAACTCTGCGAGCTGTGTTTGTAACTCCGTCCGTCAAGCCAACACTCACATCCACTTCACATCGTACGGAGGTGAGAAACTATATCTGAGAAGCACTTTTCACATATCCATGCTGGATCTTTTCAAGCCTGTCCCGGCCTCGAGGGGACCCCTGGGGAGGTGCAGAACACTCATGGTGCTGGAGAGCAATGTTTTGATTCACATACATGATCACAGTGTGTTACACACATGATGTGAAGGTATGCATTCACATGATACAGACGGCAGTAACAGGTGAAGATGAGAAAAAGAAAGAAAGAAGACTGCAAGTCAATGTTATCAATTCAAGTTCCACACAAAATTTGCTGGTGCAAAGCATCAAATGTCATCAAGTTGTGAAGGCTGCACGATGTGCTTGGACCATAATGTTTCCGCTGTTAGAGGATTTAAGGTTTGATTTTTCCTTTGACATTGACTACTGCATGTCGTTGTATTTACAGCGTGATGTTTCTTTATGTTAATCTATAATAAGCTATGAATCAAAGGGTGACATTCATTCCAAAGCAGATGTCATCATATCTATTTTGTATCATAGGTACAAATAAAACTTAACGCAATGTTTCAGGCAACTCATAAAAACCACTTATTTTTCTAACATTACTTATATTATGATGATACAAATATCTCAGGCAAATCTGAGAATATCACCTTGTAAAGACAAGGTGATATTCTCAGTGTAACTTGGAGCTTAACTGAATATGAACTCACTGTAAACAGCAGCAGGAAAATGAGTTGGATCCCTACAGATGTTCAAAGTTTCCTCACAGTTAAATCAGGTCACTGTGAATTCAGTATTGACAAGTTCAAGAGTTCAGCTATTTTCTGAAAATCAAAATGCAAATGTGTGACCGATCCTGAGAATTAAAGGCTGAAATAGAAATCAGGAAGGGAAACAGAACTGTAATAAAGCTGGTGAAATAGGTGAAGCAGCCTCCCGGCCCTCCTGTGTGTTATAAGTACATGGGTTTGCATGTCATCCTCCACGCCAGCTCGTCAGATAACAAGGTCCTTCCCAGAGGGCAGCGGGCCGCGTGGAAATGGAAATGAAAAGTCTGAGGCCGAGTGCAGCAAGGACACATGAGATGTGTTTCTCTGCAATGATGCATAACATTCACAGCAGGGAGGAGAGAGGGGGGTGAGATATATTACAGAGGAGGGGGAGGGGGGTTTAATAGAGTACCCAAAGAAGACCTGGTTCATAGTCAGCGAGTTTCATTCTAAATCTATTCACTGTAACCACACTGCTTTTTAAGGGACAGAATGTACCTTTACATATAATAAGCTCTTTACTTACAGTGGAGATAAGTAGAGATAAGACGTCTACCTGTGTTTCTCATTTGCTAATCCAAACAAATAAAATCTAGATCTTAAAAAGACAGAATGCTTTTTTACAGAGTGGGTTTGTGTCCCAGCCTATTTCTGGGCCGAGCTTTATATTTACAGATATGAGAGAACCTATCTTCTCATAGAGCTCTCAGCCAGACAGCAAATAAGACAGCCATTAAGTATTTCTTAAAATGTCAAACTTTCCTTCAAATCCCACCTGAAAAGATCATCAGTTTGTGGGAGACGTCAGGTTACACAGGTGACTGTAAAACCCTGCTCACAAGCAGCAGAGCAGTAATTAGCCTCTGAACCGTGGACATGTTTTGAACCAAAGCGGCATATTCAAGTGTATGAATAACATAAGATGCTACTTGGGGTTTGTTCGTCATTTTATTGGAGCATTAGCACTGATGTTGCACGAAGAGAACAGGCTGGTCAGCTTAAGAAACCAACTTACTCTTAAATAAAATGATGTCAGACATGTGAATTTGCGCTGCAATATCTGGCTCCTTGTTGCAATCTCTACATCAAACATAATAGTAATGAGACGACACACACACACACACACACACACATATATATATATACACAAAGTTTTTTTAAGTACTATGAAAAGTAAAATGGCCCCGAGAGAGAGAATAAAGCAAGAAAAAGGCCAAGAAGTTGTGTTCCTCCAGCAGAAATCAGGCTGTGTAACCAGGTGTTGGAAGCTCTTGCCCCAGTTCCAAAAACTGGATTTCTTGTGTACATGACATTTAAAAAATCAGGTTACTGCAGAAAGATAACGGGTAGGTGGTTATTTAAATGCATGGAAGCACTAAATGTCGTACGATGGTAACTCTCAGTGTCTCCTCTGAGTCACAGATTATATAGATTGTCGAACATCCACATCCTCCAACATGGCTGCCAGTCATCACTGTTCTCCTCTTCCTCCCTCTCTCCTGCTTTTTCCCGATATGATGCGCGGCATTCGACAGAGAGTGAAATACGATTACTTTTCATTGCACCATGTGTTGATTGTAAAATGAGTGCACATGGATCAGATTTTCACAGCATCTGTCTGCCCATGAAACTGAATCCAGGCAGTCTGGGTGCAAGTGTGTCAAAATTCTTCTTCTGATGCGAATGTCTGCTCTGCCCTTTTCTTGTGCCATTTACAGTACATGTGTGATTTTCTGCCGTAAATTGCTGTATTTTTCTGCTGTATCGTCCTCAGCAGATGCAGTTTGTCCAGCTGTCACAGACATGAACCTTCAAATTTCACTCTTCTAAGCATTTAAGGACATCTTGACACCGACTCTTTCAGTGAGCTGGTTCTGCTGAAGAGGACTGTGTGAGACTATTGAAAGAACCATCGCTATTACCACCAACGGGCTTTTTAGTGAGATTGTTTTCCCAACTACTATTTCCAATACCAAGAATGAACTATCAGCTTCAAGAAGTGACTCGTTTTTGTTGCACATGCAAGATTTTATTTCATTTAAAGAAAGACCGTTTGAAGTTGGCCTTTTTTAGCTCGATCTGCTTCTCTCATAAACTCTCGCACTCACTTGAAGGTCAAGACTGTAGCATATCTCTCTCAACCATCATTATGTGCACTGTAAATTTAAGGGAGTGTGTGACAGACTGCTGTGACAGTCTGGGAGAACTGAAAGCTATAAACACCAGCGCATTTCTTACAACTAACCTGATCTGCCTGTAAAGGGCTGAAAAGAGAATAATGTTATGACAGCACCGCCTGTGTCTGCTAAGAGGAAAAAGGTTAACTGAAGGACACACTAGGACGGCGTTTCGCAACTCACGACAACACAATTTCCAGCGGGAAGGACATTTTCATCTGCGATCCGCTTCAGTTCGCCACGAGGGGAAACGCTGCATTGTGCTGTTGTCGCTCTTTGATTAAAAGAATGTCATCTTCAGGTAGTTTGCGTCTGCACACAATTCGAGAATGCAATGAGTTAGTGCTGATTGCATTTTTCATGAACTCTTGTTGCTTCACTTAGTCCAACAAATGGCCCTCAAGTATGGCACTTAGAAACCAGTTGCATCATACCTCCAGGCGGTAAATCTGGAGCTGAGACCATGCCGCTGCTGTGTAGGTGCTTTTTTTTTCTCTTTGTATGGCTTAAGTGAAAGCTTACATAGTCTTAAATGCCTTGTGAACCTCATTGTGTGATGTCAAACACATCAGCTACATAGATGTCAGCGAGAAAAAAAGGAGAGCCTTCTGTTCTTCATCC
This sequence comes from Pempheris klunzingeri, assembly GCF_042242105.1. Lineage (NCBI taxonomy): Eukaryota > Metazoa > Chordata > Actinopteri > Acropomatiformes > Pempheridae > Pempheris > Pempheris klunzingeri. Next base: position 2,541,986 of record NC_092035.1, read on the forward strand.
TGTGGAGAAATATCAGCTGCAGATAAGGTGTTATGGCCTCCACAATACCGTTTTGATGTGTTAATCCTATTCTCGGCAGCGCTTTCTCCACAGGCAGCTTATGTATATTTCCTCCATTAGCACCTCCTTCCTATTTTGGGAGCTCAGGGAGTCATTTCATGGTAACCACATTTGCTTAATTACATAAGAGAGACAAAAAGAAATAGAGAGAGAGAGAGAAGTCTGGGCGCTGCGAGGCAGACTCCAGCGCTGTTCTTCAGTTCAGAGACGATGCTCTGACTCGACTCCAAACGCAATTAATGCTGGCCGAGCGCCGAGGGCACTCCGGGGAGATAAGGAGGATTGTTGTGGAGGACGAGGCCGGTGTTCTGGCGCCTGATGGCTCTACCTGCAACCCTCCAATATCCAGATTTTAGCATGAAAAACAGCCTCTGACGCTGGCTGCTAGATCTCATTAACCTGTGACTTGTTTTGTAATGAAGTGCTGTTTTTTAACCAACTTCCTCAACCTGCCTCAACTACCACTGTTTCACTTAATGATTTCCTACATCTCCCAGCATGACCTGGTGCCCTTTCTCAAAACCAAAATCTGTCTGTATTGGATTGTGGTCCATTTCTCGCTCTTGTGCACAAAGAAATCGATCTCTGCACCTCTTCTTTGATGGAGTCCTCCCTGTTGGATTGCTGGTCTTAAGGTGGGGAGCGTAAGAACAATGAAGTATGGAGCATCCATCCGTTTACAGATATTGGTCAAACATCCTGATCTGAAGGCAGCAATCAAAGCTCTGTTCAGTGTGCTGATAACTTCTAAAGAACATTTTCTGCTCTCAGACTGGAGCAGCTGGAAATATCTAAAAAGTGATGTTACATAATCTGCAGCACAAAGAAATAAACATGTTCCTTTAACTACCCATTTAACTATGAAATGGAGCCAAATAAGGTAGATTTATCACCACTTTAAAAAGATATTGGTAGAATAACAGTGATCCATTCATTATTCTTTTATTTACATCCATTTATTTAAGGGTTTCATAGTCAGTAGTATCATTACTGAATGATTTGTATCAGTTAACCGGGTTAATTTTAACTCATCACCATCATAACAATGAACTTGACTCTCTTTTTTAAACAACTTATAATTCAAGACCAAATAGCAGATTGAATGTCTGTTCAAGATGGATATCTTTTAAAGCAGAGTGGAGGTAGAAGTCCTAAAATAAATTAGGATCAATAGCACGACCACATTAAGTACATACTGCATCCAATCTGTCTTTTCCTGGAAGGATTCGCACACACACACACACACACACACACACACACACACACACACACACACACACACACACATGCACACACAGATTACGTTATAGTATAATGCATTCACCGTCATCTTTGTCTGGTCTGTCTCACACACACACACACACAGTTTCTTCTTAGAAATAGTAGATTCATACAGTTTAACTCTTTGTTTTCCTTGTACTTGATATTATTTTCCTACACACAACAGGTGTGCCACAGGGATCTATTCTAGGTCCTTTTCACCATTTCTATCAATGAAGTTGTCTCTTCCTTGCACAGTTGCCCAATTCATCTTTATGTGGATGATATTATTTTGTTTTTTATTATATCTACCTCGAGTTGTCATCTTGGAGCTTTCACCACAACTGCCTCAGACAAAGTACATCTATATACAACTAATTTGCAACAGCAGATACGTTTAGAAGCAGACATAATGCTGGCTATGTTTTGAATTAACATACAATAAAGATAAGACAACTCTCTAACATTAACCAAAGTGTTTCTATTGCCTAAGCAGAGAGACAGATGGGATTCTGGGATGGGTGGTGAACCTCAAAACTCTGGTGTCACACTTTAATTAGAAAAACAATTTAGTCCCACATAGCTGTAATTTGTAGGAGACCGGGTTGTCCACCAAACTTCAGCAGAGATGCAGAATAAATTCAGCTGTACTCGCTTCTTTTGTCCCCATGCATATTAAAGTTGTTATTTTGTGCCACAAGTTTGCACTTATTGAGGTTTTCTTGTGGTGGGTGCAGCTCAGAATGTGCTTCAAGTAATAGAAAGTGACAGGGAGGAAATGAAATTAGCTGCTGCTTATGCGCCAAAAAATTGAATAAATTTGACCTGGATTTTGTTTTTGTTTGCTCGTTTAAATTCTTATTTTCCTCTCATTTTTTATATTCATGGTAAATAAACAGACCAATCCTGAATTATCGTAGATACAAACATCATAGACTTGGTAGATTTGGTATCATCCACGCACACACTATCTTTCTCATTTAGACACACACACTCACACACACACACACACACACACACTATCCCCAGGTGGATTTCTGTAGTCTCAGCGGCCGTGTTCATCACTCCACTCTGCCTGGCTCCAACACGCTCTCCACTTCATCACTGTCAGAGCACAAGTCTTCTGTGTGCTCAGTGTGTGTCTGTTAATGCGTACGTGCACATGATTTTCTGTGTTTGTGTGCCAGAGTGAGTGTGCATTCCTCTGCATGTGTGCACACATGCGTGACTTGACCCACACTGCTAAAACACACCCACCCAGACACACAGACACACCCCTGCCCATTTGATGCAAACACTAACATTAATTTCAATTACTGCTGCCGTCTTTTCGAGGTGCCAAGCGAGAAATAGATGAAAACAACAACAACAAAAAAACAAAACAAAGCCGGCGTTTCTCCGCTGAGGAAAGCCAATCCCTCCATACTCGTCTGACGCCCGACTCTTTCTATTTTAGGTCGACTTTAAGTTTTTAATTTGGATTGATTACAGCGGCGTAGGTGTTGCAGCCGCTGAGATAATGAACGCTCTGGGAGAGGGAGAGCTGCAGCATTATTAATAAGACACTTAAAGGTGAAATAAGGAGAGGAGGAGAGTGAAAAAGAGGCAGATGAATGAAGAGAGAGGAGGATGGAGAGACGAGGAAGAGTGTAGCAGTTAATAAAGAAGTATATGAGAAAAGATAATGGGTGGAGATGGAAAAGAATCAGATGTAACAGGCAAAGGCCATTAAATTTAGTGCAGACATCCACGGCAGCACACCGACATTAGCATTTAGGTCAAAGCGATGCTGTGATGGGCTCCGCCCTTACAAAGCCACTAGTACTGATTCTTAAGGTTGTTAACTCTCAAAAGAACGCTGCGTAACATACATCGTATATTTAACATATCTACATGGATGCAGATGGAAATGTTCAAATAAACCGTATCAGTTTGTTTTTAAGTTTGTTGCTGTTAAAGCACCGTATTTGCCTCGTGCTTCTCGACACTCAAAGTCTCCTTACAAATACAGAATCAATCATTTAAAACAGGGATTTGTATGGACGCCTGTGTGCATGATTGATAGGAGACTCAGTCTATCACATGACTACGCTTCCTTATCTCTCAGCTCCTCTGAGAGTTTTCTGGCACCAATAACTGGCAAAGATGGTGGAAATATGGTGCATCAGAGACTCAGTGTCCATATTTTTGTACAATTTATGATTTAAGAAGGAAATGCATCAGATGTATTGATGTGAATACTCCACTCACACTGCAGCCTATTTTAAAAACTAACCATGAATCATCTTTCATAAGCTCGTGAAATTGTATGTTGCCTATTGTGTGTGTTTTAGACGGGAGAAAAAAGAGAACAGAGAGGAGTCATAATAAATGCACTGCTCCAGTATATGCATCATGTCCTCTATGAAGCTACTGATTTACATACAGAGAAGAGAGACGGAAATAGTACACGACTTAGTGTGATGGAGAAAGACGTAAAACAAAGACAGGTGCATAAAGAGAGAGGAAGTAAATGAGGCTCTGCTCAGACCTGCTGCATTAACATGCATCTTTTGTGATGTGATCACAAGCAGACAACATGTGACAACATTGTTTTTGTAGTGTGTTTTTGAGTATGGGTACGTGCAGGGGTGCATATTCAGCCGACGTCCTACTGTCAGAACTAAAGGATGCTATAGAATAATCTCCGACATCTGAACCCTGCTGTGTATTTAGAGATGTTTCTGCCGGAGCGGCACGTCTGCCCGCTGAGTCCCATTAATCAGCACGAGTGTCGAGTGAATTTCAAGTCCTTCATGTCTCTTTTCCACAGATCTGAAACCCCGTATCTCTGTTCTCCACCTGTCTGCTCACCCAGAGTTTGTTCTGTGCTTCATAGCAGTAATTAATGTTGTGAATATGATTTGAATTGTGATATTAAAGATAGGATGATAGTGTTAAACAGAACATGATGCTGTGATATTGTCACAGACACAGAGGCTTTTAAAAGGGAGCTAGAAGGGAGATTGTAAATAAGAAGTTGCACTTGTGATCGATCACCCAGGATGCATGTTAATACCTGGTATGAACGGGGCAGGCATAAGATGGGGAAGACATTGAGGGACAGAAGATGGAGAAGAGGAAGGTGTGTGATAATGGAAGACATAACACTCACAAAAAGATGAAAAAGGGTAGAAAGCAATAGGAAAGAAGATGAAAGAAACTGGGCGCCTTTTTTAATGTCATTAAAGATTGAATTCATGTTTTAACAACTGAAAGCTTAGATTCTTTTTATCTTTTCTCATCATCTCCTGTTAGAAAAGAAAAACCCAATCAGTGCATTGATATGATGACCTAAAAAGAAAGCCTGGCTCATCAAAAGTCGATATTTTGGAGATTAAAGCTCCTCACCCACCAGCAACAATACAGCGCTCAGAAAAAGAGACTGAAAGAGAGGAGCTGGAGAGCGCCGAATGATTTCTGTTACTGTTTCAACAACTTTACCTGAGTAAGCGCTGATGCACGGCCAAGCTGTGTGTTCGGGAGAGGCTGGAGACACAATAGCATTAATAAAAGTGATCCCTACGGTGCTGCAGATGTGTTCCTCATTAGTCTCTGCTCCGCTATACAGAGCCAAAATTGATTATCACTCCAACACCTTCCAAACTATGAGATTTGTGTTTTTGCAGCAGTACAAAAAAGTCTCCTGATAAAGCTGAAGCAGAAGGCTGAGAATCGATTTTTGCTCTGAGGAGTTGGTATTCGTCGAATTGTTCCCCACCTCTAGCCAAAAGTCTATCCTCGAGGATCTGAAGATAGCGTCTTAAGGCTGCAGGGCTTGTTCAAAGGTTCTTTGCGGAGCCTCGAGGTTCGTGGAAGAGCATGAAAACCGTCTTGGGATCCCCAACAAGTTCAGAAGGTTCTTTGAAGAACAGCTTTTGCTTTTTAGATGAAGTTCGAGTCCTGGTAGGGAAAATCCATGATTTCTTTTACCGGCTTACACATTTTTTTTCACTTTATTTGGACGTTCCACCGTTGCTGCTTAACTAAAGATGAATTTATGGTTCGACCGAAAAGTCACAAGACAGAAATGATGCAATGATGCCATGTTGGTACTGTGTTGATCTACAGACAAATGCAATGGACCAGATTATCAATCAGAGAAAAATGGATTTCTTCAATAATTTGACAATTAAATCGTCTCCATCATAAAATCTTTGGGCTAAATATTCAACAGTTCGGTTTGCGATAATAAAAATCCACCTTTACTGTAAATACAAAAAAACTAAAGGTTGGAATTCACCAAAACACACAACAAGAGTCATGTTTTTACAGTTATTGATTATTGATTGTATAGATCTAGTGACTAACTGTCACCTGAAGACAGCATTGCATGGGGCCCCACGAATGATGGGGCCTCCAAACCACAAGTATTCCTCCAGCACAAAAAAGAACCAAAGCCGCCAAGTGACACTTTTCACATGCTCCCACACCACATGTCCATTTTCTCAAGCAGTCAAAAACAAATTTATAGCCTTACTGATAAGACGCTGGTCATAACGGCGCGGCCATGACACGGCGTTATCAGCAGTCGGATAGACGGCCGCTGTGTGTGCTCTCAGTATCTGTGTGCTGAGACAAGTAATAACAAAGCTCATCCATAGGAGAGGCCTCCATACACATCCTGTGCAGCTCAAACAGGTCAGCAGTGTGAACTCTTCAGTCAAGTGGATCTAACTTTGGACATGTATAGTACAGCGTGTTTTATTTGACTCTTTCAGCTACCCATTACTTCCCAGTGTCAGTCAGTGTGTCTTCTAGTCTCTGCTGGTCTCCTAATTTGAGGATAATACATGCTCTTGCAGGGATTTGATGGATACTTTACCGGTTCAGCTCTGGCGACATCTAAACAGCTGTGCTAATGAGAGCTTTGTTGCCACAAATCATTTAGGCTGCTTAAAGTCCAACAGACAGGCCAGAGCGGGCCGTCATCTGATGGTGGCTTTATGCTGCAGTCGTGCAGCACACTGTACATTAGTATTTATCACACAGTAGTGGTTGACGGCTTCATTTAGCTGCCAGGCTGTCACAAGATGAATTGCCTTTGTAGTCTTATCAGTAAATATGTGCGAAAGCACCTCTGACATAATCAATAAGAAAAATATGACAAATCCTAACAGAATAGTTCAGCTAGGAACTCTTTATGTAGTATATCGATAAAGTTATATACATAAACAATCCAGTGTGTTAAATATTACAGTGGATACAGTTTTCATGTGTCGTTAGTGATGGATGCAGCTCATGTTGACTGTAAACTTATCAGACTCCTGTTAAATATTCTAATGGTACTTGAACACATCTAAACAGACCATTTAGTCTTATAAAGTAAATAAGGAATTTACACCAGCAACATGTATTTTCTAACAATGTAAATGGGTCAGTTCTATCTATCGAGGATGTTTATTGTTGTTTCCCCTCAGAAAATAGTTCTTGATATAAAGTGCTGGCGGTGAATTCTGTGAATTATCAAGTGTTGATGAGCAACGCAAATGCAATAAAGTTCCCTGTTTTCACGTTTGGGATGATGGTGGCTTCACTAAACAAACCTGCCACCTGAGTTTCTTGTAATGTGGGTGAAGTAAATTGGAAAATATTTCAAGTTATAAACTCAGTTGTTTTAAAATAGAAAAGCAGATTTATTGTAGTCTGCTGTGAAGATACAGAAACGTACAACACAACAGCTGGGATTACCATTGTCAGAGACAGCAAAGACAAAAGTGGTTGTTTCTGTGTGTGTGTGTGTGTGTGTGTGTGTGTGTGTCTCCCTGAATATGCTGTTGAGCACACACACACACACACACACACACACACCTGTCAGTGCTTCACCTGATCCTGCAACAAAAACAGCATCTCGGGGGAGCAGCAGCCGCATCCTGAACACCAGCAGCTATATATAAGACATCGTTTGCATCAGACTACAAGTGTGCAACAGCTTCATTTTGCTTGTTTCAGTGCTGACAACAACATCTAGGAATATCTTCTCAGTAATACTTTACTTTTTCACTTATTTTCACCTATTGCATCACACCGCTGTCCTTGAAGCATTCTTACTTTCCTTTACATCAGGTTTCATCAAGCGGACATGCTGTGCCGCCACACACACCAAAACTCTTCACCAACCTGAAAATGAAAAGGTTTTTTTAAAAACCAGCTCCCTTTACATTCCTCTGCATTTTGACAGCGCCATCCATTACGAATTCATTCAGACCTGACACCCCAGAGGTCTGGGGCCCCCCTGTTTGCTCAGCAGGGGGCCCTGACACCTTGCAGAATGATTGCTGGTGGTCTGTAGTCAGCCAACGGAGGGTGTCTTATTTCAAAGGCAGAGAGGAGAAGGATTTGTGGAAGCCTTAAAGCCCTGAAGGCAGGCTGGCGCCTCTTATCCTCTATCCCAGTCAGAGGAAGCAAAAGCCTCCTGCCGAACCACCCTGTGCAGCAATTACTGCACAGAAGCAGCCAAGGATGGATGGATGGATGGATGGATGGATGGATGGATGGATGGATGGATGGATGGAGGGATGGATGGATGGATGGATGGATGGATGGATGAGGGATGGATGGATGGATGGATGGATGGATGGATGGATGGATGGATGGATGGATGGATGGATGGATGGATGATGGAGGGATGGATGCAGAGTGTGTCTGCTGAGTCCTACATCATCTCTATCATCATCAGTTCCACCAGTGACCTCTAAAGGTGGCTCTTTCAGTTCAGAAATGTAGTAAACTGAATGAAGAACCTTATTTTGTCCATAACTCTAATGTTTCGCTCATAGTTACAGATTGAGGCAACAGGTAAAAGAACCCAGATGCAGACACACAGGGATCTGGGTTCTTAGAGTACCTGGAACTTGGATTTAGTAGAAAATCAGTGCAGAGACAGAGACGAGGACATGCAGCAGCTCACAACACAAGTAACAATTACGCAACAAGTGCAACAAGGCAGTGAAAGACAGGCAGAGCAATCTGAAATCTCAGTTCTTGCTGTAACTCTTCCTCAAAGCCCAGTACAGTATTGCAAATGTTTTTTAATTAATACATCATCTCGTTGTTGGCGTATTATAAAACACAAAACTGTCACATTAACTGTGGTTGGAAGCGCTGTGGAGAAATGTTGATCAGCATGTGTGCTGGCGCCTTTCCTGGTAAAATCTGCTCAGATCAGAGCCAGCAAACTGGAAGTTTTACACAGTGTTTGTACCTCCATGCACTGAAATCAGCAGCGTAAGCCCCGTAGTATCACACTTGGCTCACTTGTGCAGGTTTTACTGATTCAAACAAACAGCAGGCCTTTCTCAAATGTCATTTCAGTTATATTTCGGTGCTGGAAAGACAGCGTATAGAAAGTTACAGATTTGACATTTAGCTCTAGTTCTAATTAGCAAAAATGTATTCGTACCACCAAAGTTTTGAAGTACACAAGCTGAAAGTTTTGGCAGTCTCTGCTTCACAAGAGAAATCACACATTCTGGGCTCGCTGTGAGCTAAAAGAGACGCGCAAATGCAAATTGTTTTGTGTTCATCTTTATGATTATATAATCTGTAAATTGTTGGATTTTGTGGATCCGCTTTCAGCACCCAGATTTTTTTTTTTTTTTATATGTTTTACACCCAGGAAACAACTCTATAGCACCTTGAAGAGTCAGTGGGGCAACTGTGTGAGAGAGGGAGAAACTCATGCAAACACACACTTACACAAGCAGTTGCCCAAACACACACACATGCTTTTAACGCTAACAGGGTGCTGTTGGATGTACTGTATGGTGGTGGGTCATGCCAGGACAGAGTGTTCCATCCGAGGTGAGATATTATACAACTGATTCAGATACATAACATGAGGCTCGACAATCCTGAGAGCTGAGAGTTGAATCCAGAGCGGATTCAACATTTTTTATTCCGTCATTGTTGTCCAGAAACACAACCATGAGCCACATCGCTGCACCGGGTGACATGTTCCCTCATTACCATGAACACACACACTCTAGCTTAGTTAGACTGAATCCCACACACACCATCCTGCTGCACCAAATACTCACTAGACCAACAAATATGTGTTGATACGCCGCTGAAATTAGTCCCCTGCAAATTCATTATTTTCTCTTATTTGAGTAGCGTTGGCCTGAAAAATACAGTGAACAGCTGTTCTAGGAGATTACTGGAACTATACTGTATATTTGTGAGTGGTTTTAAAAGACGTACATCTTCAGTAGGAACTAATGGACTCGGAGCTGAGAGGGTTTGAAAATCAGAAAGGATTAACTGACGCCAACACATTGATGACTGCTGATGTTCTTTTCATGGGAGTTGTTCCCAATAATAAAGATAAAGTTTATCGCCAGCCTTATCTTTTAATACAGACTCTGAAAGTGTGAAAAGTGTACATTAAAAAAGCTGAAAATGAAATCAGAAAAAGGATAAAAGTCTGTGAAGAAAGGGGAAGATGTAACACTGATAGATGTTCAGACTCCGTCTCCATCTGAAAAACTCACCTTTGGTTTTTTTTTAAAACTTAATTTGTTGGAAGATAAATGCAAGTCTGCATCTTTACAGAAAGAGAGAGAGCAAGTTGGAAATTAAAGAAATTAAAGGATGAGAATAATCAAGAAGCAAAAATAAATATATAGGATTGCAAGAGAGGAAAACAGTGCATTGCGTTTAAAGAGAGAGAGTGAATATGAGAGACAGAAGTGCACATCAATGAAGACAGAGAGAAAATGAGCCTGAAAGAGGGAAGAATGAGACAGGTTTGCACGGAAAAAGAAATGAGATGGGAGCCTGCATCCATCAACAAAGGAGAAAAATGAGCTCCACAAAAGAAGCAGAAATGTGTGAGAGAGAGCCACATCCATAAAGGAAGAGCAATAATTAACTCGGAAGAAAAAGAGAGCAAGGAAAGTGCAGAGAGGTCTGTATTTATTAAGAAAGAAAAGAGAGGAAAATAACATTGAAGGAGCAAAGAGGGAAAGAAAGGTCTGCATTTATAAATTATTCACAAAGGTGGATACGTGTGGCTGATAGATGGCTCGAAGACGCAGGTAAATACTTAAAGAGAGGAAAAGGGAGAAGTTTGCATCCCAAGAAAATGAAAATGGAAGAGAGAAAAATGGATTGAAAGAGGGGGGCTGATGGAGAAACAAACCACTCTGTTCAGAGGGGGAAAAGGGGAGAAATGAGGTTGGAGGAGAAAGAAAGAGACACTAATAGATTGGCTGTTTCCAGACGTCGGCGTACAGTATAAGAAGGATGGAAGAGACTTTTGTTGGTCCGGGCCCAGTGTGCACAGGATTTCATACAAGTAATAATTTATCCCCAAATCTCTCCAGCGGTTCTGGATCTGTGTTTCCCTCCCAACTGTAACAATGGAGTGTTTTGCACAGCGGCTCCTCCATAGAAATGTCAGCAGTGGCAGAGAGCTTCCTGCTTTGCAACACTTAAGGACAAAACCTGATTTTTAGAGATTAAATTTGAATCATTGAAACTGGTGGTTGCGTCATATAAGAGAGTCCTGTGTTTCTGCGTGGAGGTGATAATCAAAAGAAAAGATTTAAATGAGAATTCAGAGTGGGGAAAAAATTATTATATCAGTTTTATAAATGAAAGAAAGACACTTTTTGGGCTACTGGGGATTTTTCCTGTTGCAGTATTGTGGTTGTTTCAGTGGGACAAACTGACAGCAAGATCCAGATCTCTTAATACATCCAATATTTCTACACCAGCTGCTCCTCACACTTCACAACGCTGTGAAAGATGCAATTATGGTGCCGTTTTGGAAATGTAATCTGTTGTTTTAGGACCCTGACCTACTGTACACTAAGGACCAAGCCAGAATATCTCAGTCTCTGCTGCATCCCCCCAACTGTATGGTGTACAATACTAAATCTCCGGAATAGCCCTTTAACTTAATCACTGACTGTTCCGGTCTGAGAAAGTCCAGTCTGAGTGTAAATGTATGCCGGCCTGGCCCTAAACGGTCTAACATACTGTGTCTTTATAAATAAAATGTGTTTAAAAGAGTGAGGCTCTTCTTCTCCATTAGCGCTGACAGGTCCATCTAGCCTTACAAGCACGGTGAAGTTAGATCCATGCTGGATGCTTTGTGCCTTTTCAAACCTGTAAACAAGTGGAGCAATGCATGATTTGATGCAGGCAGGACAAATAACAAATTGCAAATGATGGACTGGTTTCTGTGCCTCCTGGCTGTCCGCTCTGGTCCTGACCGGCTGGGAGGACCAAGAGTCCAGGGCCTGTTGGAGGTGATACAACTCCCAGCTGGCCTGGGAGCAACCGATTATCCCTAAGCAGGAGGTGGAGGAAGATGTAGGGGGGAGGTGTTCGGGCAGGGAAATGGACGTGTGGCAGGATAGATGGATAGTTTGAATGTTTAAACAAGTTCAAGCCGAGGAAATGTTTGCTGCGAGGCGTTTTGGGAAATATAGGAAATCACCAACTGAATTAAAAGTTTAGGGAGGGTGAACAAAATAAATTACACTTCACTGAGAGAGTTTTGAGCCTCACGCACTGATGATACATAACAAAGAAGATTGGCTTTGAAGTTTGTGCCAGTGTGTGCTTCAAAACCGTCGTCTGCAGCTTTTTCTGCTGCCGTCATTTTTCAGCGCGCGAGGACAGAAGTCAAACATTTGGAGGAAGAAGAAGAATGAAAACAAATGACTTATTACACTGCTGACATGTGGATTTCTAGTATTATCAGCAGACTCTTCTCCACCCCAAACAATGAAGCTTTTAGTCAACAGTGACTATACGCAGTGAACATCACCAGAAAATATTTATGGAGAAATTGGTAAAGCGGCACGGAGGCGCTCTTGCGTCAGCGAAGCCGTGTGAAAATGAGAAAAGAGGAAGAAAAGACATTGAAGTACATTGTGTAATATCACCACATATGATTCATGTAGTATTTCTGACAGCTCTTGGCATGATGCATCACGTCCTCTGCTTCGTATTCTGCAGAAGGCATCCATCTCATTTTTCAATATTCAACCTTGAAGGAGGAGAGGATGGATGCCGCGGCCTTCCACTGCCTTCATGTAGCTGCAAACAGCAAACAAATACGTATCTATTTATTTAGATTTGAAAGCATTCATAGTCCGTCATGGCTTTGCAACACGTGCACCACATGCACACGTGTTTCTATACACGCCATCATGATTACAAACAGCCTTTGTCGATAGGTGCAGATGAACACTGGCATTCTGAAAGCTATTCTAAACTATTCCTGCAAGAGGAATAAAAGCCATCGAAGTCATCGTTTCCTGGAAATTAATAGCAAATGTTATTGATTTTTCTGCGCTATTACCTGCCAATATCTATTATGTTAATGGTGCTTTGTTTTTAGTGTCCTGTCTTTAGTGTTTTATAGATTGTGTGTCATCTGCTATTAGAGGGTTGTGCCAGTGACGCGCCAATGAGCTTCTACTGCTGAACATTAGCAACAAGGCTGAAAAAATTAAAGACTTAAAAACTTATTTTAATCAAAAACTAGTTTAAAGACGTGGAATTCTTGGGGGAACAATAGCACACGTGGTAAAGAGGTTTTACACATGCAAACACATTACTATCACTAATGTTTTCTGGGGGTATCATGTCCCAGAGCTTTCACACCTCCACACAAGATGGCCAGGGATGAGGAGGAGGAGGAGGAGGGAGAGGAGGAGGAGGAGGAGGAGGAGGAAGAGGAAGCTGCACTCTTCCTCCTTTCGATAGCACTGAGGCGAGGAGCAGATGGTGTGAGAGATTGGAAACATCGTCTGGAGTCGGACAACCCTGGGCTAATGGCAAGCTGTGCTGGCAGCGCTGTGTGAGGGGTTGGAATTGTCTTACTGTGCATAGCTGGCTTGCTAAAGTTCATTATTATACGTGTGTGCACATGTGTGAACTTCAGAGTCGTGTGTGTGTGATTCCACTCTGTGTTCATGTGTTTTCATAAGCTTTCATAAGCTCACATTGGATTGTGCGAGTGCTACTAATAAGGAGATAAACAGCGAGAGTTTGAGTGTCATTATTTCTGTAAGCCTCTTCAGAAATCATCTTTAAACCACATTAAAGCATAAAGGCAGCATTAATCATAATTTGGTAGATTCAAAATAAACATTTAAAGTGTCAGCATGTGCGATGGTAAACAAGAGTAAACGGGAGACAAACAGAGGTAGTTTATGTGTCACTATTAAATTTTCCTCCTGTGATGTATCCTCACAAGCTCTCTAAACGGTTCAAGTAACTTCAATAGAGCCAATTTGTCGCGCACATTCATCCCCGTCTGCCTGCCTGCTCCGCCTCGCTTCTTTCTGGGGGAATGTGGATCCCACCGCGGCACTCCGAAACACACAAGTTCAGCTCGGGTTCAGCTCACGCCGAAACAGGGATCCTGTCAAAAAAACCAGTGAGACATTTTTAGAACAACCATAGTATGTCAGAGAGCAACTTCCCTTTTCCTTACCACACGGTTACTCTTAGATCCAAACCTGCGGTCTGCAGCTATTACATCACTATTAAACCAGGATCAGACCACACAGCTTCATAATGGCTCAGAGTGCAACAGACCTCCATCTTAATAAACAACTATATGTTATTTGTTCTCTATCAGCAGGATGATGGAATTTGTCTGTTACAAATCACTGTTGAAAACGTTGTATTTGCGTTAAAATCACAGCTAAATTAAAGTTTGAGGACCTTTGTTGCCACGGTGACAATAACAAACACTCGTGGTCATGCTGTAAAAAGACTTTTTCACTCGGTGAAATCCTGATGCTGAGGACGTCGAGTTTAGATTGTTTTGTCAAACTAGTTTGACAACATCTTCACAGTTTTTCTTCACGCCACAGTTATGGCATTCCTGATTGTGGAAGCCTGTTTTTGGCCACTATTGCCTGATCATCTCTGTGAGTTAAGCAAGTTGCGAAAGTACCTGCATAAGCAAGCTAAGACTCATCTGGCAGGTCAGGACTTCAACCTCCTAAGAGTGTCCCCCCAACAACATGTTGTTTCACATTATTCTGCAGCTAAACATCTCAGACAAGACGTCTTTTAACAGTGAAGACAACCTCCGTCATCATCTTTCACCATAACTAAGCAGATTTAGGTGCCTACATTTACCAAGACCTCAAGCACGGATGGAGGAGAATGTTGGATCACAACATTTTTCTAAGCGTTCAAAAAACACTTTGTCATTTCAGTTATGAGGACGTGTTGTTCCTCTCTGATTTAAGCCCTGAGAGACTGCAGTTTGCTGAACAGCAACTGTTCTGCTAACACAAAGTGATTTGTCAACAGCACGTACACATTATTCCTTGTAAAAGAGTTCATGAAGATATCAAATCCAAATACGAGGATACAAATTAGGTATTGTGACTTTTTAGAGGGAAACAGATGGGACAAATTTGAGATGACAAGTTTCCACCTAAACATGCTAACATGCACCACACACACCAGTGGATCCAGTGGACAGCCACAGATTTATTGGCATCCAAAACAAGCTAATACACTCTCCTGAGGCCTTCTGCTAGAAACAGAAACATTCCTGGACATCATACCAGCATGCATTGTAAGAACAGGACAAAAATGGTTCATGAACTTTCTGGGTTTCCTCCCTGATTTCACAGAGGAAAATCTGTGCAAAGGTTCGTTGGATCTTTTCAGCTTGATAGTGTGTTGCCTGTTTCAGGAAATGCCAGGGCAGTTGGGAGATCCTGCAGAGATAAGTGGCGCCAAAGGCACCGCTGATGTCACTGTCTCTAGACCGAGAACCCTCCCTCTCTCCCTTCACCTCCTCCACTCTGACAGAAAAATGCCAAGTGAGGAGTTTGGTTCCAAAACAAGGTAAAGCTGCTCTTCCAACACAATAAAATCCTTATAACAGCGCAGTCAAGTGAGAAGCTGCAGACTACAATTCACAAAGCAACAGATGAGTGTTTTCATTGGTGACTGAGCCGATGGTTGTTTTTCAGATGAATCAATCAATCAATCATCCTTTAATCTCTGAATCACAAAACAAAAAACAGAAGTTCCAACATCTTTGTTTAGTCTGACCAATAGTCCACAACCCAAAGATACTTAGTCTGCAATAATGAGGAAGCAGTCTCTCATATTTTAGAAGCTGAATTCAGGAGTGAATCACAACTAGAATGAACCATCCTTCAGTTATTTTCTGTCACAAGTGGTCAGAAGATGATTAAGTGGTTCTTTTTTTACTTGTGAGTTACTGGATACCTTGAAGGATAACTCCCGTAT
Organism: Pempheris klunzingeri; assembly: GCF_042242105.1. Classification (NCBI taxonomy): domain Eukaryota; kingdom Metazoa; phylum Chordata; class Actinopteri; order Acropomatiformes; family Pempheridae; genus Pempheris; species Pempheris klunzingeri. The sequence goes on from NC_092035.1 coordinate 2,557,592, forward strand.
TTTCAAATCTGGGTCCTGAGTTTACATAATTTGAGTTTGTAGGTACAAAAACGTCGCCTCTGTCAGCAGCTTAAGTGGGTGGTGAAGCTGTGATGGCTGCAACGTGATCCTTTGGGACAACCGCATCTGATCAAAGTAGGTCCATTAAAAGTGCTTGTATCACCACTGACAGGCTCAGAGTGTTATTCCAAGTGACTGACAACATTATAGAAAGGATTCCTACAGAGAGAGACCTGGAAGACCCTTTTTTTAAACTAGAGACAGTTGTTACGATGGTCTTCAAAATCCACCAGACCCCATTGACAAAAACTGTAATTTTACCTTGCTGAGGCCAGCGTCTGGCCAACTGCTCTCTCGATCGGGTGGGTTGTTTGTGTCATTGTGTGTTACATAAATATTGTGTTGCATCCAAATGAAATCTCTAAAATACCAAAGTCACACAAACAAACCAACTTAGCTAGACAGCAGTAGATAAGAAACATCTGTGTAAAAGTACTGTTTTTGTCAATGGAATCTGGTGGCTTTGAACCAAGCAATTCAACAGCTGTTTCTGGTTAAACAAAAAGGATTTTACAGGTATGTATTTCTAGGGAAACATCATTTTCTAAAGAAAGTACTGAATTTCCCTCTTGGACAAGTTGTTCAGTATGGAACAACAGTGTTTTTCTTATCTACCACACCAAGGATGGATATGTAAATGTAACTGTATATAGTAGTACAGGTGAGGTGTATGTGTATGCTGAGGCCATGTTATTGCCTGTGTTTAACTCCCACATGAGGCCCCAGTGCATTGTGGGAGTGGGGGTGGCAGAGCACAGCCATCTGCTGCAGGATAACAGCAATGTTTTATCTAGGGAGAGAGGGAGAGTGAGGCAGACAACAGAGACAGAGTGAAACATGGAGGAAGACAGAGACACTGAAAGATCACATTCCATCAGTGTCAGAAAAACAAACACTCAAAAAGCACAGACTTCATTTGGAAGAGTTGTTATTGATAAGGAAATGTATGTGCAACAGAAAATTTTGAAATTTTAGGCACTACATGATGTGGCTGCCAAATAATTGAGTTCATCATTTCAGGGTTGAGAAACAGCTTGAAACGGTGTCTGTTCTGTGTGTGTTTGTGTTTCAGCGTCTCTCTTTTACCTGAAGGAACATCTTGTGTTTTTTAATACTGAACATCTTGTTACACATCCACTTTGACGTCCCAGAAGTGTTCACACATAACGTTTAAGCGCTCATGTGTTACAGTGTCCTGATAAAGCGCTGGATTTTAGGGGTTTCACCGAGCTTTGGGTCAGTTACAGTTATTTTCAAAGCCTAATTCATTAAGAGCGCCCTCTCTTCCTCTTGCCCTCTTGTCTCCGTCCATGTGTGCTGTTTGCTTCATGTAGATATGCAGTGCACAGTGGGCTGAGACATGGAAACTAATGAAAGAAATAAAGCAGGTTGGATTAGACTCAATTTCAGGATAGTACAGAGCATTCTTATGTAAAAACTAAATTGTGGCCAACGTTTGCATTATCCAACAATGGAGAATTTTGGAAGGATATGTTGCATTTTGCTTTTGGACTCGTTTCATTTTATAGCGGACTTGTACTTTATTGGATGGTTTACAGTGGATGTAAAGATCAGGAGGGTGAAGTAGCTGACGGAGACACACTTAATGCCTTTTTATGGTTAAGAAGATTATATAAAAGAACAAAAGGGGGAAATAATAAGAGACAAACACAGGGAAGGAAAGAGAGAGAGACAGAAACATAAAGAGAGAGAAATATAGACAGAGAGAGACAGAGCAGGTCCTTGGCAGAGCTCTGTACAGCTGTTGAGTGCTGTCACAGTGTTCAGAAAGGCCAGAACTATTATCTATGAATGTATACACACACACACACACACACACACACACACACACATTTTACAGGGATTAAGCAAGCGACGACACTTTGAATAGGCCTCCATACTGTCTGATTGGACACAAACAGGAGGCAGTAATTCATCCCCTTTTAGTCGTGTAAACATGTGTTCACTGAGTTTCTCATGACAAGTAGGTGTGAAGTCCAGGCTGATGACCAACTCCCTGCAACACAACAGCAAGTTTCCACACACACACACACACACACACACACACACACACACACACACCACATGGCCAGAAGTAGACGGACACCCATACAGTTTGTGTCATTCAAAAACCACGGGCATTAATGTGCAGCCTCCTCTCTTCTGGTTTCACGCTTCTCTCCAGGTTTGGTGGAACCTGGCTGCAGGGATTTGCTCCCATTCAGACACAAGAGCATGAGTGAAGTCCAGCACTGGTGTTGGTTTATAACTGGTGTTCCAGTTCATCTCAAACACCCCCACCAAACTGAACTAAACTTTCTCTCTGTGCTGTGAGCTTAGATGTTCATTCTTGATCTAATGGGAGGAATAAATGTGACAAAACAAGCCCATCAGAGCTCAGAGGTCCACTTAGCTAAGCTTTTAGAGCTTTTAACTCTATCTCACAGTTGTCATTCAGCAGATGGAGCTAACTAAGCTGTCAAATATACGTGTGCACATGCGTATATCCATGTGTTGTACAGGTTCCTAGTCAAATCTGAAAAATATGAAATGTGTTATCATAAAGTTCTTACTAAAGTTGATGAAAGCGACTTTAGATGCTCTCAGGAAAGGTCTGCTGTTTCACTGTAAAGAGTTTTCAAAATAAAAACTGGAGGAAACTGGAGCTGACCTGTAGCTCTCACCAAGGTCTAAAACAATGAGAAACAACTTCAAAACACTACTCTAAACATGTTGACCCCTGAAAGGAAACCCACCATGACGCGGCGTCTAATTGTGGCAGCGTCACATCACATCATCCAGTTTTAGAAAGCGCTGGTGTGGCAGGGGACAAAAATAAGCAAAGAAGCGTTTCAGTCAGCCCGAGGCAGGACCAGACGGGTCACTTATCCTCATAATGATTCCATCCCTGGTTCAGTCTGACCCTGAGTGATCTTGTGAACAACTATAACATTAATTAGAGCTGAGGTTTGATGGGAACCTCATCAGTTTTGCAGGGATTTGACCCGAAACCAAAGTATTGCATTTATTAAAAACTTGAACTGATGATAGCGCTACTTACTCATTACTCATATAAAAACAGCATCAGAGGACATGACATCCATCCAGTAGTAACCAAAATGGACCAAAATATGACTAGTGTAGTGCAGCCAGACACATCTCATCATAAACAGGTTGCATCATCTGAAACCTACTTACACTTTTAAATATTGTGATTATTTGCAGGATATGATTTATATTAAGTGGTACAAACGTTCATTTAGTGTCTTGGTGGCTTTTTCCAAATCAAAACAAGAGTTTAGTTGGGTTTCATTACCCTCCACTTTAATCCCTGTTTTGGAAATGGCCCTTTATGCGTGCATGGGTGCATGGTGGGTGCACAGTTGTCTTCCTAAAACGTTGGCAACAACTTGTCTATAAAGGTTTTGGGCTATTGAGTTACATTCCCCAAATATCGCGCTCTCATTGTGCGATTGCATAAGAGTCACGTCATGCTCGGAGCATGGGCCTCTTCAGCTTTAACGTGGTGTTATTTTCAAACTAGCCTGGTCATGCCGACGCGTATTTTTAAATTTAGAGCTGTCAGCGCCACGTCACCCCCGGACTCCCTCCAGAGAGGAAAATAAAGAGGAGAACGAGGAGAGGTCGTTCAGTTCAACAGCTTGGTGACTGATCCTAAACTCAACCATAAAACATCAAACTCCATTTTCTGAATGCCTGATCAGGCCTAAGAGGATCCACCGCTGCTGCTTGCTGACTTGAAATGACTACGCTGAAACATAATCCGCACGGAAAGCCTGCAAATCTGACTGTAAACAACTGTTTAACAACTGTTAAGAATGGAAGGAAAAACAAGGAGATGTACAGTATTAATCTACAGTAGCAACTTGGCAAAGGTCAAGATTTGCATATAAATGCTGCGCAGCAGGCCTTGATATGAGTGCATGGGGCACTGAGCTCTGAACAGAATTAATGAAAAGCATTTGATGCCAGGGATGTAAACCTCACAATAAGTTTGTCCTTCGTTGAGTTTATACCATACAATGTGCATACAACCTCTGCAGTGTGTGTCATCATCTGGTGTGGTTCAATACATCCATCCGGGACAGAAATATTCACTCCAACACAGGAATGCTGTTTATTTGACCTTCATTCAAGTGGAGAAGATCGCATGTTTGTTTTCCAACACCCACATGTACTGCTGTATGCAGCCATACTAGTATTCAACCAGTAAAACTGCTTTTCTCTACTTCCGTTGTGCTCTGATTTTCTGTTCTGAACCCATCAACCTCTCAGGCACAAGCAGCTGACTTTGCGGCCTGATGTGTCCAGGCTGTGCCGCTGACAGCTCTTGCATGTCTGTGTGTAAAAACAGTAGCTGCTGCAGATCACAGCAGGCACGCTGGGGATTAAGAAGACAGTGATACCTGCCTCCATGACATAAGAGTGAACTGTCGTCAACGACTGACCATGTAACCGTAGATTTAGTGCGTTCTTCTCGCCTTCGGCTGATTCCGTGTGTCCTTCTGACCTTGAAACCTTTAAAGCCCTTTCTCCTCGGCTTCTTCTGTGCAGCTTTGGAGATTCGCGGTTTCAATTCAGCAGCTACAGCGATGAAGGCTCATTTTTAACTCGCTAATGCCTCCTCTTCTGCGGTTTGCTGTATGGGTTCACGCGAGGACGAGGAGAGGCAGCTGAGGGGCCAGATGAGAACGGTAATTAGGCCGGTATCCACCGAGCTTTGGTTACAGGTGCAGATCTGCTGCAGGGATGAACAAAGCTGTCAATGGAAAAGATCATTCATGCTGAAACAACAGAAAGGAGGGAGGGGGAGGTTGGCTGGCTCCTGCTACAGAGAGCCAGAGCCAAGACAAGATAAATCGCTCTGAGTGGCATCGCGACAAGCTGAAAGCAGGCGTATAAATCATTTTCCTGGGTGCTTTAAGAGCAAATGGAGAGGCTTTGAATTTAGCTGGAGAGCCTCTGTATAGACAGACACGACACCTGCCAAACTGCCCTGCCACTGAACTACCTGCTGATAGTCATTTTAATCACATGTGTTAAATTAAACAACAGGGGCTTCTCATGCGAGGCTCACTCTTAGTGGAGCACAATGGAGAAATGGTGTCGAATTGCTCCCTTGCTGAGTTTGAAAGTGATGCTGAAGAATCTTAAAAAGGATTTAAACAGTTTTGGCCCACGAGGAGGCTGCTGGTTCGATATTGGACCGCTGCCTGGTGGAATGCGCTCTGTAGGAAATGTTACTTCACTGTCTCTTTAATGTGACTTTGATTCTATTTTTGCTCAAGTGCCTGGCTGCATATTTTCACTTCTTATGTTTGCAAAACAACTTCTGAGTCTCAGTGGTTCAAGTCCATTTAGTATCATGACAAAAAGTGGAGGAATATCCATGCAGTGAATGTGAAGCTATTGGCAATATTTCAGGTCATCCCCAGCGTGTAGGAAGACACACACACACACACACATTCATTTCCTGGTCTGTTTCTCCTCTTTAGATCGAGGCTTCTTCATTCCAATGAAGGTAAATGTTTTTTGTAGTATGTAGTGTGCTTCCAACTTTGTGTCAGCGGTTTGGAAAAGACCTTTTCCTGTTTCAACATGCCCGTGCCTCCGTGCACAAAGCCAGGTCTATAAAGAAATAGTTCTCCCAGTTTGGTGTGAAGGGACTCGACTGGACTTAAATCCTATTCAGCACCTTTGAGATGAACTGAAACACACAGCCAGGATCCGACGTGTGGTGGACAGGCTGAATCCACAAGATTAATGCTCACTGGTTTGGAGAGAGATGTTAAAGAGTGACCTCACACCTGGCTGAAAGGTAATGATGTCACAGTGTACTGACCACACCTTGGAGTACACTTCTACATCACTGCAGGAAGGTAACTTTAACACAGATGTGGTTGTAATCCACATACTTCTGGCCGTAAGGCAATGACGTCATTCTTTATTAATCATGACAACTGGGCATCAAAACGATTTAAAATACGTCAAAATGACCTTAAATTCACAGAATATCGTGTGTGCAATTTAAAGAAATCTATTAGCCATTTCAAAATAAAATAAATAATACATATTACTTATCAAACAAGTGTAGTACTCAGTAGAAGTGAAGTACTCAGTAGAAGTGAAGTACTCAGATCCTTTGCATAATGTAAAAATACTCCATTACATCAAAAGTCCTTTGATCAATAACCTATCAAAGGAAAAATACATTAACATAAAAAGTATTGTTGCTAAATCTGATTAAAGTATCAAAAGTAATGAATTAAAAGTGACTCATATTTTTTTTTTTTTTTTTCATAGTTAGTAGGATTTTACTATATTTTACAGTATTTCTTACTCCAGCGGTTTACAAGACAAATCAAGATACATCAAGTTGAATAATGAGGTTTGGAAAGAAGAAAGGTTTTTACAGCCAATGTGTATTGATTTCTTTTTACTTTTCTTTTATCTTTGCATTCTTTCTATTCCATTATAATATTGGATTATTCTACCTATGTGGGCTTGAAACTGTTATCTATATGAAACCATGTCAGAAATCTAGAGGGTAAATTAGAGACATTAGATACAGATGCACCTTAGAACAAACACTAATTGCATGTGTCTATAAATTTGGAATGGCTCTTCTAAGTTAGACATATCACCTTTAGAAAACGTTACAGTAGCAGAAGACGAGGCAGCGACAGCCTGATTTGAGGTTTGTATGGGAAACTCCATCCTTCCATTCATCATTCATGTGTGCATCTTTAAGTGTCCACTTGCCCTTGGTGTTGTCCTGCAGCTCTCTGCGTAACACGCACAGCCACACATCACAAGCACACACCAGCAATTAACATTTCAATGCGTGTGCTTGCAGTTTTAGATGTATTTACATCCTTTGTTGCTCTGCAATGCACTTTGCGAGCACCCTGCTTTTTGTTAAAAGCACTTTGTCGATAAATTTGACTTCCCTTGACACTCAATACTGAGTCCATTAAGCCGCAGAGCCACGGGGTTACTCTGTACGCAAGGGCCACTGGTTCCAGTAAGGTGTATCTGCTGAGCTCTCATTAGCAAGCATCATCATACGTAATTCTGGCACGTGTAATGCCATTAGAGGGGATTTGGCATCTGATAGTTGAGTAATGGGATTAGCTGGGTGGTAAATCTGCAGGACCAGAAGTGTAGGTCTTTCCCACTCAAAGGAAGACAGATAGACACACAACCCAACCTGCCTTTTCCACACGAGGGTAATGCAAGTCATCCGTTTGTCATGGCTGAATGCCTACCAACACGTGTTCGGTTACTTTTCATCTTGCATGGCTTTCTCTGTTAAGGAAAACACAACAGTGTTTGAATACGGAGCACATTTGCAGGCGCTCCCCTCTGGAGCTCACTGATAGCGCTGCACTCGATCGTTCACGTGAGACGCGACAGAAGTAGCTGTGCCAAGAATGACAAACTAGAGCAGAGAAAAGTTCAAACCCTGGCTCCGCTCTCACTTCCTCACAGCTGGCATGGAGTGGGTGTCCACGTTGGGTCTTTTATTTTGGAAAGCTACAGGACTGTAGGGACTGTTTACTAGTATTAATCCTCATTTTATGTCTCTGAGCTCCTCTTTTGTTCTTCATCATTAGACCACTTCATTGTAGCTCAACCCAACTTAACACACACAGTGCATATATGTGATCCTGTATTAACCTTTAATTCACCTTCATGCTCTGTTGACTGTTCATCAAGGGGGACTATCGACACACTTCCTGTTTGTCATACAATGTCACTCAGGGGCAAAAACACGTGTGGTGTGTTATCTTATATATCTGGGGTCAGTGAGACTCCCTGTCAGATCTCTTATCAATAAAGCTAAAATGTTCCACGCTTTGGCAGTTTGTGTGTTAATAATGTTAGCTTGTTGATTTTGTGGTGTTTTTAGCAGCATTATTGAAGTTAACAAAAGCCAGCGCTGGTTTCAGATGAGTGGAGCATCTAAACTTGACCTTTTCTCTGCCAGACTTCAGCATTCACAACTATTTCTTTCCATTTTCTATGAAAGTGAAAAGCCTCTGAAAGAGAGGACGCTCTGACTCTATTTGACACAGACTGCCGACCAGCCATACAAATAAGTTTTTAATGAGGAAACACTTCACCATGCAGTTCAGAAAACGCTCCTTAACGGCAATATCAATATTTACCTGCATCCCCGCAGCCGCTAGGCTTTCAGTGACTTCGGAGCGAACTGACAAAGAGGCAAAAAGGTGTGAATGACGACACGTAAACGGTTCGACAAGAGCACAGGCTCAGAGAGAAGTGTGTGTTCTTTGCTGACAGGAATGTGCGTTTAATCTAGGTAGGAACAGTGTCTTCACTTGCTGAGAGGCTTCATGCTACAGGCTGCAAACCACATTCCTGTAATGCAACACAGGGCACAATTAAATACCTCTGAACATGTAATTAACAGCCTGTTTTATATGTGATTTTGATGTGTCATGATATATATATCATAATAGAAATATCTTTGAATATTTACTTGTGCTGTGAACCTGTTTTGTCATATTTAACTGCTGAAGCGTGAACAGTTATTTTTCCTTTGAATCCACACTAATGTAATTTTGTTTTTTTGTTTGTATTTTGTTGTTTAATCTTAGGATCACGCTGTTAATAATAATTCGATATGCTTTGTAGCTTTATCAGCGAATGAAACTGGAGACCAACAGAAGAAACATAATGTGATTCATTTCAAACACATGGCCCAGACAAAGAAGGCTTTACATGTTGGCTTCTGCTTTTCATGCAAAGTGTTTCCTATTTATTCCACATAAAACAGAAAAGTCCATCATATAACTGGGGAAATAACACACGCCGATATCATGTGGTGACATTCATGAATGTCTTCTTGTATTATAATATCCTGCGAATGTATGAGTGACAGTCGTTAACGCTCCTGTGGTTCTGCTATAACATTTTAATTCACTGATATTCTCGCTAAGTCTTCAGCTTTCAACACAAATGCTAAAATCTTATCTTCAGCCGGGGGGTTATTTTCAGTTCGTGCAGAGTTCACACTAAATTCCTGTAATTAGTTAATTATTTGTGATGCAAGACAAAGGAAACAATGATCTGCTTATACGCTGATTTAGTGACAGTGAATACTGCAGTATAAAGTCAGAAGCAGGTTTTTTTATGCATATTTCTGATATTTTCAGTGAGTAATCTGTGAACTGATCAACGCCCACCACATTTCCACGACAGTGATGAAAGTTCAAAATGGTTGCCAGGGGTAATAACATCTTCAGGAACTGAACTCTTCACCCGGCCAGCGTTTGTACCTCAAGCTCTAACCATTAAGCTATGTTCAGGATTGTGTGTTTTACTGAAGATGAAGGCCAACGCTCCAATATAGAACAGGTGACTCAGCTTCCAGCCTGGCAGAGAAATCCCCTGAGACCTTTGACCTCCTAATCGTTTAGCAGCGCTTATGGTTGGAGATCTGCTCCAGGCTATTAGAGAGATTAGTGTCATGCAGATTTGGGAAAGGGCCAAGCCTATATCTGTACTTCATGGTATTCTCAGCATTTATTACTGAGCACCCAACCCATGTTGAAATGTGATACATGACTGTATAGTAGCACATACTGCAGCGTGCGGCTATATGTGGCCGCAATATGTGTTGACCTACATGGAGTGGCAGGCTATGTGTTATGAGCATGTTATGATTTGAAACAGGATATATTTTATGGTTTCAACCTCATGAAACGCCACTATAATTGGCTATGGGTGCTGTTTAGGATCTCCTACATAGCTTTTCTTTACATTTGCTGTATATTTTGGACAGATAAAATACAGATTTGCTTAATAATATGATATATAATGTATACAAATAGAGAAATTGTAGCCTGCAATAGCATTGCATCTGCAGAAATATGTAATAACAGTGTATAGTGAAAAATGTTTTTGGTTATTTATTGTTCTGAGGCGACTCTCACCGCCCCTCTTTTCTTGCAACGGCACAAACCGGCGTACAAAACGAGCACCCTCACCGAATTAAAAACAATCCCAGCTAGTAAAGCAGTTTGGTCAAGCTGCTTATAGTGGACCAAGCTGCTACCGGAAGTGGATACTTATGCCTTCAATGCCGTAGTAAATAATAAAACTGGAGATACAAATTACAGCATATTTGAATAGGTAGTATTTGATTATGGTGTTTGCTTTATTCCTGAAAAAAGACCTGATTAGAGCCCTGCAATTCAAAAATCCCATATTTAATGCAAAATAAAAGTTCCTGACAGCCTGTCAGTGCCCATTTCATGATGGCAGGAGCCTCTAAAATCAGCCGCTGGGCCCCCCTATTATAAATCAAGCCATAACTACACAGTAAACTAAAATAATGACGGCCATGAGCTAGATTTTGGCACAGGACCCACCTTAGCTGATGTGGAAATGCAATTATCCAAACAATAAAGAGAGCAACAAAACTCCCACAGTCCCCACATCTGTTAGATTATAAAAATATATGAACCACCCTTTGATCTCAAAATGGCAAAGTGTTGGATTTTACCCCAATAACAACACCTGAAACCACCAATACAGTCTACGGACGCCGTGTGGCGTTTTATTTTGAAATGCCACGCCGGAAGCTCTGCGTCTGAATCCAGCCGGCTTGATGCGGGTCAGTGACGCCATCTTGAAATTGTCCCGACCAGAGGAGGCGAGGAGGAGACGGATTTGGGAAAACCAGCTCGTCCTAAACTCGATAGCTGCATTAGCTACGCGGATTAACAGCAGCCGTAGAGGTTATTGCTATCATATGATAGTGTTTCCACTCGGTGGTTCGAGTCATTTCGACGTGGGGGAGGCAGTTTGGCACACTTTGGAGACGGCTAACGCACCGGAGAGAGCCTCGTAATCGGTTGTTTCCCTCTTGGAGCGGACGGAGCTGTGGTCGTGGCCGGGCAGCCCCGCCGGACGATCGGACGAATCGGAGGCTTCCACACGGAATATAACAACAGCAATACACCTTTTGAGGCTCCCGTGTCCGCGGGAGGGGGGTGGAAGTGCCAATTTCGACGCCGTTTTGTCGTTTTGAAGCTATGCGACGCAGCTCGTCGAGGAGAAGTTTGATTGGAGAGCGGAGTGCGCTTGATTTCCAGTCCGATGGATGTTAGCCCTGCCCGGCTGTGGCTCGGCTCTCCGCTCCGCTGGGTTGAAAATAGCAGGTTAAACCCCACCAGGCACAGGTGAACACGTCTGTTCATGACAATGCTGCAGACCTGGCACGTACATGACAGCCCTGGCTTCAATGCCAACAAGTCGCCCTCCATTGCCTGTCTGTAAACCTGGAAATACCACCGACCATCCCCTCCTGCTCTTCATCCTCCTCCTCTTCCTCCCCTCTTCTTTTTTTGGACTAGTCAGGCTGGTATTACCTGGGATATTTTGAATTCAGGCTCGATCTTGATATTTAAAAATGTCCTTTTTGCAGAGACAGTGCTCCCTGGAGCAGCAAGACATTTAATTTGACTCAGTCGTTTTGAGATTTTGGTGTTTTTTTTGGTTTGTTTTTGTTTTTATTCTCTTTCTAGTCAGAGGATCAGATTCGGATGGAAAATGGGAGACGCCACCAAACTGGCCTTCGCTGTTTTCCTCATCTCCTGCTCTTCAGGTGGGTGTGGAGGGGGTTATGCATGGCTTCTTGTCAGCTGTGGAGAATTCAATGCACTGCTTATTGTTACCTCTGCAGAGTGCAAAGCATAGCTTGTTGTTATATGTGGAGAATGCAGTGCAATGCAATGCAATGCAACACTGTGGAAAGGAGGAGGGGGGGTCCCACTCTTCTACTCTGCCTCCCTATGTGTGCCCTTTCTTTGCATCCTCCATGTGTGGATGTGCATGATGCTCACTGCACATGTTGCTGTTGGGAGGAGTGAAGCCAAGATGGGGCCCGGGGACCTCCAGGGTGGTGGGACACACCGGCACAGGGTTTGAAGCTTCATTTAATCTGGATAACACAGAGGATAGTATGAATAAATGTGACTCTCTTCAACTTGCAGCATCAACTGTTATGTAATTACAAAAGTCAGATCTAACATTAGCTGAGGCTGATATGAATAAACAGGTTAAAGTCTAAAGCCCATAAAATAAACAACCACCGTTGTATTTAGAAAACTAATAATCTGCCTTAAAATGCTTTTATCATACATCATGTAATCACAACTAAAAAAATGTTGCTCAGTGATACAGGAGTAGAAACTGGCCTGAAAGGTGATGGAAAGTTTGGTTCAGATATAAGAAGGTGGGTAAACAAGTTGTAGGTTGGTTAAATGCTTGAGTCAGCGTTATAACATCGACATTTTCAGCCTCATGCTGGTGAACAAGCTGTAAGTGTGCTCATGCCCCTGGGGTGGATGTGTGATGAATGTCAGCGGGGTTGGTAAGGTGAAGGGTCAGCTGGGGAGATCTGCTGCTCATCACGCCAGCAGATATTTGAAGTTTTTGCTCGTATTTTTTAAGAAATGCTGTTAAATAGCATTGTGATAAGAAGAGAAAGTTGGTTGGAAGCTAATCACTGTTTGTTTTCTGTGTAATTATACAAATTAGATGTTTTTTTCCAGCTCAGGGGCTGCAGGGAGCTTTTAGGTGACAAATGAACCTGTTCCATCTCCTCGAATGAGACGGTCCAGCCTCACATGACACCTAAATGGTTCTGGGTGGGTTTTTCTAATGGGTCTGAACAGACAAGTATCATGACACATGACTTTGTTGTGATGTGTGATCACATAAGAGAAAGGTGACAAATGGTAAACTAGTGCTTTTAATTTCCTTTTTTGTTTTTTAACAACATGTCCATTGTCTAACAAAGGTGGCCTCACTCTCAGCAGTGCTTTCACATGACGTTCTCTGTTGGTTTGATGAGAAAGTGATTGACAGGAGGCAGAGCCTCAGGTAACCACAGATTTTGTGCAGGTTGGAAGCTTCATTTGTAGAAGAAAACAAAAATCTGACCTGCAGGCAGGATTTCTCCTAAGCAGAAATTGGATTATGGGATAAGTGCATTAATATAAAGCCAGAGAATGGAGTTTCTTTCAAAATTGCCTATTGTTTGCATGCTTGTGCAACTTTACAAAACCGGTTTTCTCTGCTGTTTGGAGGCTAATGGCAGGGAATGACCTGGCTTATAAGATGTCCAGCGTACCTGTGAGAAAGGTGTCCCGATTCAGGTGTAAGACTTGGAAAAGGCGAAATAAAATCTCAAGTTGCAGCAGAATTGCCCTTTTTAGAGCGAGCCCAGGGGCGACTTGGAGCATTTGAGTAGAAATTAAAAGGCTTCTCAAATACAGTAATAGTTGGGGTTGGTTAGAGTGCAAGCCAGGTGCTGTCTCTGTTGCACAGTGCAGCAGATGATTATTCCACTTGCTCATTACTGTCTGAAGTGGGGAAATGAATGGCTCCTACTGTAAGTAGAATAATAATCCTCTATGAAATCCAAGTTGAATTGGCACAGCACAAGACGACACCAAGAAACCTCTGATAAGGCCAGGGCACTTAGCCCAGAGTGGTTTTATTTGATGAGGCCTTTTGCAACATGCCAGAAAATCCAAGATAGCATTGGCGTTTTTTATTCAAAGACTGCAAAACACACAGGACCCCATCTGTGTAAAGTTAAGTACCAAGTTAAGTAACGCTGTCTTTTTTTTTGTTTAAATTAAATTCTGCTGTCGCTTATGCACATCTAACCAGACAGGAAGTGATGAAACGATAAAGCTCCTTAACAGCAATGACTTGGCGCTTTATCCAGCGACCAAATCCCATTCTCAGTATACAGTGATATGAAACTGAGCTGGTTTAAACAATTTATTCAGTGGACGCAAAATTAATAGGCTCATCTAATCGTTATTTCCTTTTAACAAGAAGGTTTCATTCTTAAATTCATCTTATATGATAGCAAATGTGCCAAAACAAGCGCTGAGACAGTAACACGAAAGGCTTTGTTGTTATCTGACGTTTTATAGATTATCAGGCATTTCATTGATCATGTAGAGTTATTAGTGTTGTTAAGCATTAGCATGCTATATGCTGTTCATGTGATTCCCTTTACAGGATTTCAGAATACCAAAGAAAATTTCAAGTTGCCTAAGTAAGCCTCCAAACCAGACATAACATGCTTTTCTAATATTCCATTATTTTGAAAGAGAAGGCGCCTGTGTTCACTAAACAGGAGCAGAAATGTGAAATTTGACCTGGTTTAATGTTGCATTCAGCAGCGGCCCAGTGTGTCGATCCATGCTGGCATGTCTAAATGCTGCTGTAACACACGGTTGGGTCAAGGTCGTCTGCCAAAGTGTTGATGTGACAGGATAGTAAATGGGCTTCTTGTGTCAGTTTTGCCACTTTGGGTTCAGTTTGAAAACAAGCCTCTGCTGAAGTGGAAAGGGACATTTTCACTCTGAGGGAAATGATGAAGTGATACTGCAGCAGCCGGACGCCGACGTCAGGTTCGCTGTTTGAAAGCCGACCTTTGCCTTAGATCTCATGTGAGCTTGAACTGCAAATTGGTAAATATTTACTGTGTTGCCTCATAAGTTATGGCATGTGAGTTTGAGCTGAAGGCTGGGAGAAATGCAGCGCTGATTAAAAATCATACATCTAGTGAAGATTAATTTTTAGCGCCGTTTCTCTTTCTTTTTTTTTTTTGACATGATGTGAATGCAACTCAAGTCATGTTTTGCTGGTAATTTGGGGAAAATGGCTATTTAGATTTCTACATGTGGACACTGAGGGATGGAGTCTCATGCTCTACCTTCACATTTGGCCTCCTTTTTTGTACACTGCAGCAGTTTCACACAGACATTGATCCTCTTGCACACCAGTGTGAGGTTACATCAATATGGCGAGGATGAAGCAGCTCTGGGTTTTTTAAATCCTCAGCAGCACAACAGATCTGATGATTCAGTTTCAGCTCTGCTACACATCAAACTCGTCTAGAAATGGTATCTGAGCTCAGTCGATCGTAAGGCCAGGGTCTCGGTGTTCTGTCCCATTGAACCGAGGGAAACTAACGTTCACCAGCTGCATTAACAGGACGAATGTCAGGGTTGGCTCCTCTGCTGCCAGATTAAGCCTCTCTGTCACCAGGCGCTCCTAGCTCAGTGTTCTACACTCGACCCTGACCTCTGACCTCCTGGCAGCGGGCTGAAAGCGATACGGAGACCTTTCCCTCCAGGGAAAATAACCGTATCAGATTATTTTCTTTTTATTGTTTACGCACGTGATATTAGAGCTCGGCTTTTCACCTCAAAGTGTTAAATATTTTGTAGATGCTGAAATATGAACAAGATCTAAAAAATATTTGAACGTTTAGTGTTCTCACTACTGATGAATATGTGTTTGTGTTGTTTCTCTTAGTCGCTTAATCACTTGAGTACAATTCAGTACAACTTCAGACAAGGTGAAACTGTTGCCTTATGCTTCACTTGGCAAATGACACCCCTTCCCAGACCAAGTTAATCATTAGAAGACATGAGGTGTTCTGTTTTTTTTTATTGTTAAACTAAAAGCCCAGGAACACTTTAAAAAGACCAGAAAAAATAGCCATCAGTTCAGTTATACAAAGCAGGATAAGCTGCTTTAATAGCTGACTAAAACTAACTAGCTGAGTTGATTATTTACTTTGTTATTTTTTCACTTAAACAGCGGAAAGCGAGAAAATATCAATTTGTGAAACTTTTTTGCCAGCAATACTGAGCATTTTAGAAATAGCTGTGGCTCAAAA
Organism: Pempheris klunzingeri; assembly: GCF_042242105.1. NCBI lineage: Eukaryota > Metazoa > Chordata > Actinopteri > Acropomatiformes > Pempheridae > Pempheris > Pempheris klunzingeri. The sequence continues at coordinate 2,573,418 of NC_092035.1, forward strand.
CGCTGACTTTGTCCTCTGCTGTTCAGTACAAGGCTCCTGAAACACATAAATACAAAGTAATTACTATCAAAAGCGTAAAACCAGGAGCAAATGTGGCCTAAATTCAGTAAAAATAGGGTAATTTAATGCACACAGTGTTTGTTATTCATCACTATATTGAAACCATTTTGACTGTGACTCAGCCACTCCTCCTAACCACCCTGTGCCCCTCTGCTGCAGTGTTTAGGGTGTTTCCTAGAGTGGTCAGAGGCCAGCCACCAGCTCTGTCCCATTTTCCCCCCTATCTATTTCTAATATGTTCTCTTGCATTATGCATTAGGTTCCAAAAGCACAGGTGTATTTGTTAAGGCCAGATGTAGCCTCGATTTCCCATTGGGCCCAACTAGTCAGACTGCTTCCTTCCAGGGCCGTGTATCATTCTGTGCTTTAACATCATAAAAACAAGTACCTGTTCACAGCCATGGAGGCAAAATGGTTACCAAAAACAGCTTGTTGCCAGGTTCGGCTGGGGAAATTATGACCCTCCACCAGTCAGAGCTCTGGTTAAATTTAGATGGCCAGGTGTTTTGTGCTCTGTGCACACTGCAAGCAACATGGATCCTTTTTGTGTTCCTTGTTTTGGCTTTCTGGTTGCATTAATACAGAAGAAAACTTTGTTTGTATCTGTATTTGCAGTTTTGGTGTTTCCTATGAGGTAATTGCAGTTTTGATGCACAAAAGTAGTGTTTTTATGGTGTTAAACCCATAATAAGCTCCTAAAAAGGACTTTGGAGCTTATCTTCGACCCCAACAGTTGGCCAGAGCTTTCTCTTTTTTCTTGCCAGCAGAGGTTGTGGTGAACACGTGAATTCTGATCAACTGCAGTAAACATAACTTTAATGAAACCAGAAGTGCAGATGACCGTTTGGGAAGTCACTATCACTAGTTTGCTGCTTGTTTACAAGTTTTTCCCGTCACTCAGCTACATTGACAAAAAAGTGGACTTCCAGTGATTGATTGTGATAATCATGTGTGAAATGTGTGTTGCGTAACCTTTTTAAAACCACACAATGGTGTTTTATCAGGTCTGGAAGGCCCAGGGCCCCCTGAAACACACTCGCCACATAAATGACTGTCTAAACTTTCACTACAATTAAGAATCATCAAAACACCATAATTACTATTTAGGGGATTTTCTCCAGCAGCAGCGATTTGTTTCAACCTGCTCCTGGTATCACTGGGCTGAGTATTGCCACACAGGACAATACTCGGAAAAAGCACCACAGAGGTTAAGCTAAGTAATTAGAGGAAATCATTTGAAAGCCAGTTTAGTGTACTTTTCTGAGGCTGACACCATCTGAGGCAGTAAATCTTGGATATTCCAAACGGGTCAAAGCAAATGCAAAGGATTATTTGCAAATGCTGTAAGGCTCCGAGTCTTTTTATAACAGCCGCGTAGAGGCAGTGAAGGTACTAAAATAACATACATATTTAATTCAGCTTTAACCTCCTTTGAGGAAGCAGAGGTGTAGGCTTGGAAGAAGACAGATGAAGACAGTTTTAAGCTGCACTGTCCCTGGATGGAGTAATGATCCTGATTATTATGCTGAATATTGTAATCATAGTTATTAATCACGTGATAATCAGACTCGTTCTCTTGACCTTTTCACATCCACGTTGTATTGTTTATGGTGGCTCCGGTTGGTGTGAGTTAAATTAAATGACACTTAGAAATTATGGCTGGTCATGTGCTTTAATGGAGCAAAGTATCCGGTTTCGGTGATCAGAAATTTTACTCTGTGACTGTACCTGATTAATTGTGCACTTGTGGGAAGCAGGTGGGTCAGCGGGGCCGCCGAGAGGCCACCGAGTCCGAGTTGTAACCCAAAGGTCAAATGTTTGACATCCGCTACAGGCATTCATCCTGTCGGCGTGTCCTTGAGTAGAACCCTACCTGCTCAGCTTATTGTAAGTCACGGCGGATAAGAGCATCAGCTAAAAGCCTAAAATGTAAATGCAGACCGAGCGCACCTCTGTAATGGGAAGTCGATGAATTGCCCCGGTAACCATTACTGACTCAAATTAAAACAAATGATGGGGAAGATGGTCAGTCCAGGGTTAGAAAGGCATCATCACCTGTAGTGTGGAGCATGTATTTTCTTGAGATATTTGGCAATTAACATAATGAAAACGTGGATATACTAATATTTTGGATACATTATACATACATGCAAGATTATGTTATCTTCGTTTAGACCACTTTATGTGTCGGTACCCCAGAGAATGGTCCAGAATGGTCCTTTACTGTAATTAATGCATCCTGCAGATGTTGCTTTATGAGCTTGGGAGAGTTTCAGTCTAGACAGGCTGGCTGCTCAGACGGAGAGGCCCTGCTTTGATCCTTGATTAAAAACTGCGAGCTGTACATTCATCATGCTCTTGTTTCAGGCTCTCTCAAGGGTCCTCGCCTGCTTTACGATCCCTCCTTCCTCCTCCTCCTCCTCCTCCTCCTCCTCTTCGTCTTCGTCCATCTCTCGCCAAGATTCCTCGCTGTCATGAAGGTCGCTCTAACCTCTTATCACCGAAACCACTAAAGGGTAACGGTGTCTCGGGCACTCGCAGGGCCCGGGTGAACACTGTTCGCTGGTGATATTTGGGGTTCATCATCCTGCCATTATTGTTGCTGTCACTTTCTGTTACTATCCAATAAACCTCAAATGTCATTTAGGATTCACTGAGCAGCAGCCATGTGAACTGCAAAGACACCAACAGGTCTTTGGTCCGACTTTAACTGTCCTGCAATCAACACAAATAACACGTTTACGAAATGGAAATGGATATAAGCAAGTCAATGAGTGCAAAAAAACCCAACGGTGTGTATTGAGGATTGGAAAAATAGAATTATTCGTCACTGCTCTTTTTGCCTTGAATACGAGGTCTTTTAGCTCTTGTAGCTGGCTTGTCTTTTTCTTTTTGATCCCTGTGGCTCACTTGTAGCTCAAACCACCATGTGAATTTCCAGTGAGGCGAAGAGGGGATTTGTTCGGTCTTGAAACTCTTAATGGTTGACAGCTCGTTCTCTCCAAGCAGTATTGACGGGAAGGAGAGTTTTGAAATCTCAGCAGCGCTCTGTAATCACTGAGTCATCATTGGTATTGATAAACAGAAGTATAAACCCTGCAGATATATTGTGGTTATTCTCTGCATCAGGGGAGTTAAATTCTTAGCTGCACCTGTAATATAATCTCAATTAAAAATACACAAGTGTTGGTGTTTTATTTTGGCTGTGAGGGGCCTCGTGACTAGTATGTGTCATTAGTTGACACTAAATATAAAGACGAGCCAGGAGTCAGCGAGGTCGTCTGATGGCTGGATGGATGAAAGAGGGGGATTTATTGACTCCCAACGTTTATTGGTTTGTCTTGTACAAATGCGAACCTGGCGAGTGCAAACAGTGAACATAATTGAACGGCAGACAACATGTCTTAGACGGCCATGTGAGATGACTCAGAACGGGGCGGTCCATTAGCTGCACACATCGGCAGCAGCCTGTGATCTAGTGAAGGCTAACCTTGACCACAGTGTATTTCCGTACACTCTTAGTTCTCCAAGACTTTCTCTCCTCTTCTGGTTTCCAGTGTAAGTAAAGTTGCAGACTGTTGAACACAATATCATATTTTCAGTCCATGTACAGTAATGGCTATTGCAATATGAATTGTGATACTGTTCTTAAAGGTTTTATTGTAAGGCTGCAGTGCCGTGTGATGGGTGCTTGAGGCACATTCAATAGCTTTACAGCAGTGGATTATGGGAAATCTCTCTCACTGAACTGGACTCAACTCACAAAGGACCAATCTCCTCATATATATATATTTATATATATATTGTAGTCGCCTCCTCCTGCCCTCCTTGAATTCTTCAGCCATTGATTGCTTGTTTTAAAAAAAAATGAATTGAAATGCCCATGCTGCAGGCTTTGTGATACTGCAATATCACTGCAAACTCAATACACGGTTCAGCTTTAAGCCCAAGTGGCACTTAACACACCCTTGAAATAAATCCAAACAATTGAAGCACAGAGGGGACGGAGGGGAGCCGGGGGGATGCGGAGGGGGTTTTTCAGATCCTTCTACTGTGCCCCACGAGAGATAACGAGGAGTTTTAAATTGCTCGTCCTGTAAAGAATGTACGGTATGCAGAGGCAGACTGCAGCCCAGTGCGCACGAAGGACACGGGCCCACGCTGGTATTTGCTCCTTGTGCAAATGCTACAGTCGGCAGTGATTCACGCCGAGAAACCCAGGCGCTCTCCTGACCCGTCCGGCAACCGGCTCCATCAGCGCTAATTGAGGCGGAGACCAATGGGCGTTTGTCGTTCAGGCATACCAGCGGGGATTAAAGGGATTGGATTCAGTTGCTGAGTGCTGTGGTTTTTAATGCCCACCCCCCCCACCACCGCCGCCATGTCCCCTCCTCCTGCCCGTGGAAAGAGTGCAGTCTTTGTGACCAGCTCACCCGAGCCAACCCGACCACCCCTGCCATGTCACGACACCATCTGATTGAGCATTAACGTAGAGCTCAGCGAGACCCAGGCTGCTCTGTAAAGTGACTGTCTACTGTAAATTACTGTCTGGCTGTGACTAGACTCTTACCTGTCTATTCATTCAGCCACAGCAGCACGATTACTACTCCTCATGCAGAAAATTTGAAATTAATAGAATTACACAACTTTCCCACTAAAATACACAATTTCATGCAAATAGCAAGACTCGTCTGTCTCTGAATCCATCTGCGCTCCTATCTTTCTCCTACATACCCTGTTTAATAATTGTTCAATATTTTTTATGATTATTACCTTCAGATACTTCGCACAACCAAAACACTGATTAAGCACCAAGGCTCACTTCCTATTAAACTTTCAGCAGTGGGACTTGAGAATCTGCCGCGAGCACTAAAATAGTGTGCAGTATCCACTGGGGTGGTAATCTTGCTGTGGGCCAGTGGTCTCCCATGTTGGCCCCGTTGCCTGATGCCTGTGATAGTCAAATAGCTATAAATGGTGTAAAAAATCTTTATCTGAGCCGGCCAGGAGCTGCCCTAAAGGCAAGTGGTGGGATGCATTTCTAACCAGCAGTGCCCACGTTTTTGAGTCGGGGAGAAAGGATTGATGGCGGTGGTGCAAGAAGAGAGATGGGATGTGGAGAAGTATGCATGTGTTTTTTTTTTTTCTTTGTTTCCAACATAATCTCAGGATCAGGATTTTTGAACATGATTTCTTGTGTCCATTTATGTGCCTGAAGATGTGCATTTATTGTCTCCAACATGGTTATCTGTTGGCTCATCCTGCAGGGAAATTAGACAGACAGGTGTAGCTTTTATTTTTTAGCCTATAAACATGCTAGCAGCAATTTCTTATCTGTTTAAAAGCCACCTGTAGAGGAAGAGCACAGCATTGGCCTTAAATTTCAACCCGATCCAGATTTCTGTGATCCACGACTTATAGCTTACAAAATTTTACTGCCTGAACCCAACTTGACCCCAAAGCCATGTCAAATTTTTCAATTTCCCTCTCTCCATGTCTCTCTGACACACACACACACACAGTCTGAATTCAACTGTTGCTCTTTTGCCTCTTCATCTATGGTTCTACTGCACAACACAAGAGAAGTAAAGCAGAATATTTCCAGGATGTATGGCAGACTTCTTTTGGACATTTCACTGCTTTGATTCAGTGGGTGCCGTCAGGTGTTCATTAGAAGTTTTCTACTTCATGTATGTGGCTATTCAAACACACAAAAGCTGTATTTAGTTGTGAGTAAGTTATGGCGGGGAGAGGTGTCAAATTGCATCAGCAGCAACAACAAGCATTGCTGGCAAGCCAAGAGGCCGCTCTTCAGACAGCATTTTGACCCATGGCCCCAGCCTAACTTCTTTATTCAACACTATTCAGAAATCATCGCTCACATTTGTTTTTAGCGCCAGTCGCACATATTCCCACATAAAACCAGCGCCCCAAACAACCATACATCACCTCAAATCTATTTCATCTCTGCCCGGACGCAGATGATAAGTTGATCCTTAGAACAAATTCCATCATAACGAACAATCCCTGCTCCTGGCAGGCACACAAAAAAAGCCTTGATGAATGAGTTGTTTACCTACTTCGGTGCATGCAGTGCCGAGTGCAGGCCTGGCCCGCCAAAATGCCACTTCATTATGAGGCTACAGAGCAGAGTGCAGCACAGCCTGCCCCTGTGACCAGCCACACAGAGGAAATTGGATATTAGTTCCTGTGTTCTTCAGCAGTTGTCAGGCAAAACATGCCTGATGGACAGTTCTTGCGTCTGAAATGTCACATTTTAATGCAGTTATTGATCGATGATGAACTCACCTGTACTACTTTTCTGTCTTCATGTCACTTCATTAATTTTTTTTCTGCATCTCCTGAGCTAAGCACACATCGCCATTGTGTTAACACACTGCACGACCCAGAGATCGCCTGTCAGTGAAACCAGAAACGTAAAGGCATTACTTCCTAAGAAAAAAAACTATCTGTGTGTTTGGAACAGCACATTGCGAAGCTTCATAGGTTGAATCATTGTAGTGTTAATACAACTGGCAATGGAGACAAGCCAAGTATACATTTATTTATGCAAAGCTATGATTTGTGTTCAAAACTGTGAGGGTAAAATGTAGCCTCTTTGGCAGGTGTTGTTATTTCTCTCCTTACAGTTAGTGTTGCTGTTAAAACTCGGAGGAACAAAACTGTTTTTCCCTATCTGCCACACAAGCTCAAGGATTCCTAAATTAATCAGGCACTTCATCTGTTTCACCAGCCAGGTTTAGTTTTGGAGTAGAGAGAACAAAACCCAGGGGTGTTGGTTGGATACCTGCCAAAGTGGCTCAGTCGAAATTTCTCCAACATTTGGCAGGTAGTCTGTGGTCATTTCCCACCCAGCATGCACCTCGCTGGCCTGGCCTCAGATCAGACCAGAACTATCTCTGCTGTGTGGCTCTTACCTCGTAGCCCGCTCACTCTGCTAATAGAGAGACGTGCCAATTCACAGGATCTGGTGTAGCTCTCCCTTGTGATTTTTGTTTCTTCTTTGGAAGTCTGGCTTGTGTCTCAGATTGAAGTGGTGGCGGAGAGAGTGTCATTTGAGTAAGAAAGCGAACTTGTGCTATTACTCAGCTCAGCTTACTTAAGAGTCTCATAATGGAATCGCTTAGAGGAGAAATTTCTTTTGGTCGTGTTTCACAATTGAAGAGAGAATTGCAGAGAAATAATGGAAATAAGCAGTAATGCAGTGTTTCAGTGCAGCAGAACTTCCCAAAGAAGAAGAAGAAGAAGAAGAAGAAGAAGAAAGTTATCAGCTCTTTGGGGGACATAAGAGTTTAAAACTGCATATCAGGACTAAGACCATGTCCAGACCAACAAAAGCCCTAATGCAACAGTTTACTGTGTAATTATTGAGCTGGAGGATGAGATGATTGTCTCAGAGTATCATAAACTGATGATAAAACTTAAACCAGGCTTGTATTTTATCCTCTCACTGCTGTGCATCCCCTCGTCATGTTCAGTCTGAACACCTGTCAACGCTCCAGCAAGCTTTCCACTCACAATTTTTCAACACTCGTTAGCTGCTCCATTTTACACAAACAGAAAAGTATGAAAAAATAAATTGAGCGACTTCTTTAAGACGGCACATTCTGGTCATTTGAATGTAGCTTAAGAGCATCCTGTGTAGCTTGTTTCCTAACCATGTTTAGTTAAATAGTCTTTGCATTGCATGGCTGAACGTTTAAGCTCTGAAAGCTTGAAGCGACGCTGCAGGTGAACTCAGGACCAGCTGCAGGTTGGCTGTTTGTCAGCCTTCAGTTCTATCACAGTGCATCTCGCTATCAAAGAGGAAAGCATCACCCTCAGCGTCAGGGCCTCCACTGTAACTCTCAGAGTCACGTTCTCTGAATTGCCTCCACCTAACACGACCTCTTGGCTGCCATACAAAAGATCGAATTTTCAGAGCCGGCTGCAGATAATCAGAACTTTCCTCCAGTTGCTGAATCTCTGCCAAGTCCACAATCTTTTTCATCTTTGTCATTATAGTATCTCTAGTGAATCACATCCCCTGTTTGCAGTCTAATTGTTCTTTAAAGAATCCCATCTAAGTGCTTTATCCGATCCCTCTGTAGTTGTAGATATATCTTGCACCCTTACAGTTTATTTCTTGTGAGTTTGGTGGGAAGTGGAAGCTCAATCACTGTGGAAAAAAGCATCAGCTAAATGCCCGAAATGTAAAATTTAAAATGTCAGAGTGAATTTTCAGAGCCACCAGGCAGCTAGCGAGGGGTGAGAAGCAGTTTTTCAAAAAGCCCCAGCGGATCGAGAAGTGGGTCGTGTGTTTAGACGTTTTGCAGGGGAGGCATTGCTGAAATGTCCGTAGCTAAAGTAGGTCACGGTTAACCTTGATAAATCTCTTGTATGACTGGAAGAGAGAAAGGAGCCCCCATAAAATGCTTTGTGGACCTTTTCTTTTCACAAGAAGAAGGGAAACTGTGTTGGGGTGAAAACATGCATTCTGTGAGGTGATTCATTCAGCAAGACAGTGATTGGAAAGACTTGTCCCTTGGTTTGTCACTTGTGAGCGAATATTCACCTTGGTGAAGTAAAGGACAGACAAAGCTTTTATTTAGAAGCAGACGATCAATTAGATTCTAATCACTTAAACTCTTTGGTTTATTGTCGGAGTTTCTTACAGTGACACAGGTTTGTGTAGACTCCATATGAAGTTTTCTTAGCCCATTTACTCCCACATTAGCCGACCTTCCCGCACGGTGTCACAGTCAACCATTGTAATCAATTAACTAGACATGTTCATAAAGACTAAATAGCATACCACTGCTTTATTCTCCTTCCTCTCACTGCTTTGTTCCCCTCTTTTGTTTTTACTTGTTTTATTTTGACACTGTGACATTTTCCTTTTTAGAGTTTAATGAATGAAATATATGTTACCTGCTTCATTACTCAGAAAACGACCTTGCGCTAACAGGCGTTGCTATTGTCACCCAGCGCTGTATTTCTTTCTTGATCATTCTCTCCTACGAACCTTATTACGGCAAACAAAGTGAGCCTGTGCCACTCATGTTTGACATTTCCATGCGTGAAATATCTTTTGGAGACAAAGAGGCTTCTCTCTTTATTGCCTGGATGTGTGCCTGTGGGTGGAAGCCCTATTGTATGTCCTTGCACAATCACTCGTGTAGGCTCTGCACTCGGTGACATTATCCGCTTTAGTGAACTCTGAGCTGCAACTTAGTCAGAAGATTGATTTCTCTGCTTTATATCCTTCATATCCACCTTACTGCTGGGCAGCTCTTGCTCACCTTTGGCATACGGCGCTATAGGCAGCCGGCCTGTACTGTCACCTCATTTCAGAGAAGTGATTGATTTGAGCTCTTAACGGCTGTATTTACAACGGAGCTCTGTATTTGCAGTTCACATGGCTTGCAGCTCTTTCGCACACAGTGTAATACCTGAATGAAGGCGTTATCAATAGAGCTGTTGAGGTGTTGCAGCTTGCCTTGGCTAAAGAACAGACGACAGGCTTTTTGTTTTGCTTTTTAAATTTGACCGCTGTCATACTTAGGAATACATCAGTTTCCTGTTAGTTTACATAAGGTTAAGTTTGTCTCACCGCGTATAACTTATATGTATGTACTCTAAGCCTTTCCCTTTGGGAGGAGCTCAGTTTGCAGAACTTACAGAACTTATACGGATATATTATGCAAGAAGGACCCTTGAATGTGCTTTCAACATAAATGTGTGTCCCTGGTGTCTAGAGAACCACAAACTACAAGAAAAGCATCCTGCCACTTTTTTACTCCATCTTTCAGTAAAAATGCTCTGTTTAGATTTGGCCCCACTTGTGACATCACACACAGGGATCTGTTGATCATGTGACCTCCTGTAGCCCTCCAGCAGGCTGACTGTCCACCTTGCTTTCAGCCATAGCTATGTGGCTAATGCTATAAGAAGCGTGCAAATTGCTCTGTTACTGACTGCAAAAACCCAGACGACAGCATTCATGTCCTCCCACCATCTGTGGAAGTGAGGACCAGAGGAGGCACTATGTCGGAAAAACTTGTGAAATGTACTCCAAGTGACTGCAAAACACGACTGCCGTGTGTCTACCATTATTTTATTCCAGACTGCTTTCATAAGAAGGGCCGCTAACAGCAAAAGCTTCATGTCTGCTCTCTGTCCGGTGACTTCAGACTGGAAGTTTTTATGTTGTTTTGCTGTTCATTTAGCAGGTTAGTCTGTGGAACTTGGCGTCAGCATGTTGCACGGCTCCACACCAGCTGATAATAAAATGGAGCGTTCAGAAAGAGCCTGAAAAGAGCAGCATGCAGTATGAGGAGAAATAATGTGTTTTTTTTTTAACGTAACAGCATGCACACGTATTCTAGCAGGACCCCAAATACAAGCATGAACCTGAAAATGAGCAGAATGTCACTTTAATTCGTAGGGATCATAAATGTCACGGTAGAAATCAGCTCATCTCACAGCAAAACTGAGCACATGTCCGTAACTAAGCTGCAATGATTAGTCAACTAATTAATTAGTGGATTGACAGAAAAAATAATGAGTAACTATATTAATAATAAATGAATCATTTTGGTTATTTTTCAAGCAAAAATGTCTTTCTAGCTTCTTAAATTTGAAGATTTGATGCTTCTGTTTGTCTGATTTAATATCTGAGGGAAATCATACTGGACATTTTCACTATATTCTGAAACGATTAATGGACTAATCCAGTAATCTGCACGTGAATCACTAACACTGTTAGTTGCAGCCCGACTTGAAACCATTTCTTGTATTATAATACAAACACCTTATAGTGACCCTCCTGATGAATAACTCTCCAAATACGTCAGTAGGTCTCTACATGTTTTACAGACAAAAAATAGTTCCTTTACCCTGGTTTTATTTATCACACTCCTGTTCTCTAGCAACATAAACATACAGTGTTTGTTTCCCCTGCTTTCCATGTGCGGCACACTCATTATTATGAGCTGCTTGTAATGAAGTTGATACAGGAACTCGGGCTTATCCCTCTGCTGCATTCATTGTAAATCACTCCGAGTAAAATGGAAATGCATATGCCGAGCACCTCGATGTAACGTCCATGGGGATCAGCGCTAGCATGGCTAATGCCGTTACACCAGAAGTGGCTAATGAGCTAACCTTCCGCTTTACCTCTGCATACCTCTCCATAATTATCGCCTTCAGCTCCCACGAGGGCCAGTGAGGGGAACGACGCATTCATCCCCATCCAGAAAGAATAGAATCCATACAATGGAGACTTAAACTGCTGAAGGGCCTGATGGAGTGGATAAACTTAACAAACACAGAGTCGTGGCATTCATCACGGTGGAGCAGCGTCACACTGCAGGAGGCTGTTAGAAGACGCGGTCTTAAAGGAAAACCTCAAACCTTGTTTCCTCTTCCTTTGTTTCCTTTGTTTTTGGAAAACATTGTCTAATTACCTACTTTTTATATCCGTCATATAACTTTTATATTTTTAAATTTTTGTCTTGCTCTTTGGCATCTTGGCAAAAGTTTATGATGGAAAAACTTTGGCTCAATTTTGCCGTCTCAAGCACAAACTTTCACAACTTAAAACTCTTATTTATCTCACTTTAATGCAGTCAGTGTAGTAAAATGTACTTTTTTATCGGAATAAACAAATTTTACAATTTAAAAACAAGTCTAGAAAGTGATTTGTTTGCATTAAAGGCATTTCATTTTCAAAGGGACTGCAGGAGGGAGTGAAATTAAGACCACATGAACCACACATCTGATGAAGTCATCTCCCCTGTGGCGTTTTTATGCTTATGTTACACATTCGGGCAAACTCGAGCAGATATTAATACACTCTTTATGTGTCTGTTCACTTGTGTTCATCTCTGCTTCCATGTGTACACACAGTTTGGTCCGTACGAGTGCGTGTGCTTTGTTTGAAACATACTATGCGCCTGCTCGGCCTCCTCTCATTTGTCAGCTCGGACTATTTTCCTCCCCTCGCTCTCTTTCTCTGCTTCGGCCATTTGCTCCCGATCACACAGTTCACAGTTGCACCTGTTGCTGTGAAATAGTTTGGGGCTTCATGGGAAATGGATTTGAAGAGAGAAAATGCCGTCGGTGCTGCTAAGAGGCAGAGTGACCTCGGCTGCCAGTGAAGTAGCCACTCTGCTCTCTTCCATCTGCAGCTGTTAATGTCGTTGAAAAGAGACCTGCAGCGCTTCCAGGACCCGGGTTGGCATTAACTGGCTTTACTTAAGCAGCCATTTTACTGAAAAATACATGATCTTCCTAAAGGTAACCTCCATTACGCAAGCTAAGCCCTCATTCTGGAAGCAACCGTGACTAGAGAAGCGGTTAGGACGGGCAGGACACTTTCCCTCTGCGATGTTGTTTCACTGGCAGAGGAGAGTGGATAATGATCACATAAATTGGAGCATTATTCTTTATTTGTCCTGCGCTTTTCCGTTAAGTTACTGAGTGCTTTTGAGACATTAAAAGCAACAATAAATAAAAGTCCATTAGGCCAAAGAGTACAAATCCTCACAGGCTGCAAGAATAATTAAAAAAGGGAATTTAAAGTCAATTAATCAAAGTAATCAATTAGATCACAAAGCGTATTTGTATAGAAATATTCTGATCCCTCTGCCCAGGAGGGTTTCAGTAGGCACAACACAGCATTTATCTCCCACAAAGAAGCCATCTAAACATCAAAAGACCCCAAAAAGACTATGATTGACGTTATGGTGTTTAAACAGACAGACATTTCAGCCCAGGAACTCTAAGGGACTGAAGGAAATGGAGATAAACGGGGCATTATGCTATGTACCGCTTGCTAGTTCACAAGTGAACAGACATGTTGCATGATTATGGCTGCAGGCATTCGGAACAGTGTTTTACTTTGCTAACTTTTTTTGACCTATGTCACGACCCTGAGGAGGTTCATGGCCATTTCAGACACATGCATTGCCTCTTTTCTCAGGGTACGGTGATGTGTTTTTCCACACAAACAAGTTAAGTGATATTTTAATAGAGACAATAGAGAGGAGTAAATATATATATATATATTTCCCTGCTTTTAATGTACCAAAATGATGTGTAGGAAGCAGTCTTGGTTTCCTGTGTGTCTGAACCGTTGGGTTTGCAGTGCCAGGAACCAAGCAAACGGAGGCTGACTATCTTCAGTCTTGTCAGCAGTCTAAACTGGACTAACTCTCTGACAGGTGATGAGAGGCGGCAGCAGCAACGCTAAACTGACAAGCTGTCATGCAGTATTTTCCCCTGGATATCGGTTTGCGAAAAGCTGCTGCCTGTGTTCATCCGCAGGAAATCAGAGTCTCCTTTATTTTGGCGGGGAGGGAAGTCGATTGGCTCGCTTCAGTTGTGTTTGTGAACGGGATTTTGGTTTCTCTGCTCTATAGCCTTATTTTCTCAGCCATGCCTGGCTGGTTTTTATTGTCCATCTTAGAAAAGCTTTCATTTTTCATTGGTGTATTGACTCTAAAGCACTTGGGAACACTGATAAAAAGAAGTACCACAGAAGTGAATTTTATTATTACTAAATGTTTTATTGGACTTTGCAATATCTCATGCATTGAGGCTGTAAAGACATGTCCTTCCACCAGTTATTCCTTTCTGTCAATGACAGAGGAGGGAAACCATTTCATCTCCCATCCACAGTGGCTTGTAAATCCTCAAATTTAAAAGCTTTTGAGGGTTTATCTGGCAAAATGAGTAATTGTTATTCCCCCAGGAAAAGTCAACAATTCTGTCTTAACAATCACACTTTCAGCTTCAGAGAAAAACTAAAGAATCTCCTCTTCGCCCCCTCCAGGTGCCATCCTGGGACGCTCTGAGACACAGGAGTGCGCCTACTACAACTCCAGCTGGGAGAAGGAGCGCACCAACCGCAGCGGCATCGAGCCCTGCTATGGGGAGAAAGACAAGCGGCGGCACTGCTTCGCCACGTGGAAGAACATCTCTGGTACCGTGGAGGTCGTCAAGCAAGGCTGCTGGCTGGACGACGTCAACTGCTACGACAGGTACGCGGGAAGCGGCAGAACACCTGAAGAAAGACTAGAGCATCACCAGGCCAGAGTCAGGCTGTCAGCAGGTCGTCTGCTCATGGGCGTCTTGGCAGGGACTGCTGCCCACTTTGAATTTAAAAACCGTCCAGGATAGACTGGTTTTAATAGCTTTTTATGTATCTTTTTAAGTTCCTTTTTAAATTCAATTACAGGCATCATCAATTTTAATAGTTTTTTATGTATCTTTTTAAGTTGCTTTTTAAATTCAATTACAGGCATCATCAGGAAACATTGAAAATAAACTGAAAGGGCATCAAAGACTATCGATTTATTCATTCACTGAGCACAAGCAAGTGAACATTTTTTGGATTTCTGTCAGAAAGCAAGCAGTCAAAGTATCTCAAACAGGACAAAGCCGGCACATCGTGAAGAAGGCTCGTCTCTCGGTGCACTAAAATGCACCTTGAGCATAATCTTTGTTCCTCTGTGTGCTTTCTCCGTATGAATGACTTGCACAAGGCTACATTTTTTAATTACCACAGACTGAGGAAATATAAATTGCTTAGCAAATCTCAACTGAAAATGGATTCAGTCTGAAGTATGCGTCCAAATCCAGACGTGTAAACAGATATTAATAGACGGTATTATTATAGTTCCTTCCTTGCTAGAACATCAACGTGGCATCAGATGCTGGTTTCAGCCAGTTCTGCCTGTGTTTTCGTTTGATTCCCGAGCGTTAAGTTGCTGTAGATTCTGCAGCCCGCACAGTTTGGGTACCTCTGCTCAGACGGCGCCGTCTCGCCTCCCTGGAGAGTCCAGAGCAAGTCGAGGGCGGCTGCCACTTCCTTTGGCTTTTATCTGATGACTGTGTGAGTGTGAAAGAGAGAGTGAGTGAGTGTGTGTGTGTGTGTGATTGTTAGTGTACATGTGTGTTTGTTTGCATGTGTGTGTATTGGCGTGTGTAGGAGTTATTTTATAAATGTTTTTCTTTCACATCTTCTGCGGCAGGGCGGGAACGGGGAGGAAGGAGGGGAGTGTGTGTGTGTGCTAGTGTGGAAGTGCTTGTGTGGTGGTCCAAGTGTGTTTGTGTGTGTTTATGCTTTTTAGAAAACATCATGTCTTCTGCAGTGAGTGCATGGAGAAGTGTGTGTTTGTGTGTAAGCACAGGTTCATTTGAGCAAGAGTGTTGCGTCCGTGTGCGCATGCAGTGTTGTGCGAGTGTGTGTGTGTGTGTGTGTGTGCACTCACTTGCACTTAAAAAATTAAACTGCCTCCATGTCCTTTGCAGAGAGAGGAGAGATATGAGAGTGTGTGTTTCTAATTTCCACCTCCATGTCCCCTGCAGTAACGAGTGTGTGGAGAAGAAGGAGAGTCCCGACGTTTTCTTCTGCTGCTGTGAAGGCAACATGTGCAACGAGAGGTTCCTATATGTCCCTGAAGCGTTCTCATCCAACGACCTGCACTCGACCGCCTACAGTACGTAGTGTAACATGCATACACACACACACAGCAGGGGTTTCACCAGGTTTGTGCAGCAGCCATACCTAGAATTGATTGTCTGTGGTCTGGGTTGTTTGTGTATTTAGGTTTGCTCGATAAGTTAGGAACAAAATCAGTCACAGCTGGTAGTGGGAAAAGTTACTTTTCAAAGTAACTAGCTGACCTGGAATATTTAACTTTTTTTCTATCATTTCAAAACATTTACACAGCATCCAGGCTTTTACTTTGAAGACTTAGTCCTCCACAACGTGTGTGATGTAAGGTACATGTGGTTAAATCCACATCCAGGCTTCTCAGGCACTGTACAAGAGTTAGCACAGTGCCTGCTGTCACTCACTGTAGTGGATGCCTAACATCTAAAGTTGCAGACAAAACAACTCAAGCAACAGATAGAAAAATACTGGAAGACAAGAATCAGCTGAGAACTAAAATATATCACTGTTTTGACCATCACATAATATTTAGTTTGCGTTCACCAACCAGTGGCAATTCCAGCGTCCTCCCCCTTCACAGCTAAATTGTCCAACACTCCAGTCTGTCTCTTTGTATTCCTTTAAATTTGACTTTCTGAAACCTGCAGACACCCTGTAGAGAAATGCGTTTTGCAATCCCTGTGACAAATGCCTCGAGAGTCCCATGATGCAGCTGGTGCAACCCCCTCGGCCCCTACCCGTTCTTTCCCTCCCTCTCTCCCCGTCACCCCCACCCGAGGACGGCAGTGGCGGTCGGCGTCCATGCGTCGGCGCTTTGACAGCACTGCCGAATCAAACTGTCACACCTTGTGATGGGAGGACAGGCTGAGCCAGCAGGCGTCACCCAGCAACTCTTGCAGGGGTCGGACACAGTTCAGAGCTCTGTTATTTTTGGCAGGCGGATTACGTTATGTCACGAGATGGATTCGCTAATCCTGCTGCGTGTGTGTCTGTCTGTGTGCGTGCGTGCGTGCGTGCATTGATATGATCCCTAAGCACAGTGGCAGTAAGCTGTAAGCAGGGTTAGTGCTGCACTTAGAGATGATGTAGCACAATGTCAAGCCAATCGGGCATCTGATTTTTTTTTCCCATTCTTTTTTTTCTCCCTGACAACGTCCATCATCTTTGATATCTCATCGCTGTATTTTTTAGATGAAATAAGCAGGTTATAGTATTTATAATGTATGTTTTTTGCCTTCATTCCACCATCCTCTCTATCCTCTCTCTCTCTCTCTTCCCACAGCAACCTCCAATCCATTTTCCCCGAAGCCCCAGCTCTTCAGCACTCTGCTCTACTCTCTGGTTCCCATCATAGGCCTGGCCGCCGTCGTCCTCTTCTCTTTCTGGATGTGGCGGCATCACAAACTGGCCTACCCAGCTGCCCTCGTCCCCACACATGTAAGTCTTACCAGGGTGGAAAAATGCAAACTTTTTGATCACTGTGTTTTGTTTTTTTTCTTTTCTCGTCTTCGCCTTTGGTCCACAACGCTCATCACTGTAGTACACAGTAGTTTCCAGAGGTCACCTGTCAATCAAACAGTGTGGCAGGGACTGTGGTGTCCTCTTTCTTCAAAGTTGCTGTTGATGCAGTTAGAGTTCTTTTTTTGTCTGTTCAGCCATGGGGGCCATTGCGTGCCACTTCATCTGTTAATTGCAAACAAAGGGGAAATGTAAAACGCATCAGTTCCCACGTGGCAAATGATTTCTTTCCTGGAAACACGTACTGTCAGTACAAACGCAAAAAAGCTTGGAAATAATGTAGGAATCACCAAGATGTAAAATACAGGATGCACAGACTCAAAATCACAAAGCATTTCCTGCAGAAAATGTGTAATTTAGCTCTGGTTGGTTTATTTTCCACATAAGTTTACTGCTCATTAGTTACTCCTGGAATAAAAACAGATTATTGTTGTATTGTTTGAAGTTTGCAGCATGACACAGTGAAATTACTGTGCTCTGCCTTCTCTATTTAGCCAACCTTCAACTTCACCAGTGATCTAGTTTCGCAGTGGGCTGAAACAGCCTTGGCCTTTCCTGCCCCATGCAGCAGAGGGACAGAGCTACAGTCAGCCAGTACAGACACACTGTGCGGAGAGTTTACACTGGGATAATTGCTTTTTCACTCTCTTCTTTCAAAGTTGTATAGAAGAATACGCGTGGTTCTGTCTGTTTTCTTTTTCCACAAGTGTCTTTCTGAGCAAACACTTCTTGCTTTTCATGCACCAGACTGGCATCTGAGGAGATGACTGTACTTTGGATGGTTCATATTTTTTCAAATAGGCTTTTAGTCATACAAAAGTGTCCAATTCAATCTTTGAAATTCTTAAAGCTTTCAATTTTATTAAGTGCTGTTCTAGCAAAAAAATAATGATTGGCTTTTTGACCCACATCTGGTTGTGTACTGCTTCACCTTTCATTGCTACTTTACATTCTTTCCTTTCCTCTTCTGCCATGTTTGTCATCATCATGCTTTGTTGGAAAAATCTCCTATCTGCACTTCTGATCATCTTCATGTCCTCACTTGAATCGGCCTGTTTACTCACCTTTTGCAAACCCTTGGAAACGTTCATATCTCTGATCTTGTTGGACTGAGAATCGGGCTGTTTTTCTAAATGCCTGATTAATTTAGTTTTTTATGATTCTGGGGCAGTTTTACCCCGACAGCAGCAGAGCTTTATTCTCTGCTGCTCAGCAGCAGGGGAAAAAGAAAACCCATGCAGAGCTTCCATCGTATGGAAGAGGAGTCAGGGGCCTCTGCATTATTGATGAGGCTTTATATAGGCAAACAAAACTAAACACAGAGATGCTTGCAGCTCTGCCTCAGAGGATGGTGGTGGTGGGTGGGTGGGGAATGCGGGGGAGGGAGTGAAGAGAGACATGCAATTCTCTCAACTTAGTTATTGTATTTGCACAGCACTAAAGCATAGCAGGGAAGAGATAAAAAGACAGGGACACAATATAATCAGGAAACAAATGCTGATATAGCCTGGAAAAAAAACAACAGTGCTAAGAGGCTTATGAAACATCTTACCTGGGAACAGATAAATGAATAAACAAACAACATAAAGCAAAACAAGATCATGACCAAAGACGAGTGGATCAGATAACTAATGATGACACCGTGGAAAAAACCAACAGCTAAAATATTCATAAAATCACAAGGGGAAGAAAATGAAATAAAATAGCCAGAATGGAACAAATGAAGTCATGCCGGATGTGTATAATCGTGTGTGTGCAGAAGTGTATTAGTGCATGAATGAGTAGGTGAACAAGGACAAGAGTAGGAAAGGAGGTCACTCGTACAGGAATGTGTTTGAAAGTCAGCTCATATGTTTTTCTAGAAGGAGATGATGCAGTAAGCCCCACCCGCCTGCTACTTGAAGGAGGCTTAAACAACATATTTGCGATCACTATCTGATACACATTAGGTCGTTCTTGGTCTGTGGCTTTTTGTAATTGATTACAGCAGGGTATTTTAATTTAGATGATGGAGAAAGCCAATCGAGAGCAGCGAGATGGATGTGCAGCAGGAGGGCAGTGTGGAGGGATTTATCTGTATGGGTTTTTTTTTTTGTTTTTTTAGTTGTTGTTGAAGAACGTGTTTTGTGTTGCACCACAGGCTGTGTTAAAAAAAACAAAAAAAAACAGAGGTGACTGCGACAATCACTCAAACAGCTCACTCTCGCAAAGTCATGAAGGACGGCTTCGAGCAATTCTTACGCCGCTGAGAGTGAAAACACAGTGTAAACCCTGCCTGCTCCACCACAGGTTACTGAGCTAGGCCGTGCAATAGTTACCTCCACTTGTTCTTTTAGCTCTTTAGATATTCATATTCAAGTTACACTTATGCCGTTAATCTGAGCTTAAAGTGGAGGCACATCCACATTGTAGGAAGAGTTATGGAAGTACAGCCCTCTGTTTTTCAAGGGACCAAAAGAAATTTGAGACTTGACTCACAAGCTGTTTTAATGGACAGGTGTGGGCTATTCCTATGTTATTTCCCGACCAATGAAGCAGCTAAAAGGTCTTGAGTTGATTCCAAGTGTGGCGTTTGTATTTAGAGGTTGTTGCTGTGGAAGCTCTCAGTGCCAGTGAAACAGGCCATCCTTGGGCTGCAAAAACAAAAAGATGCACCAGAGAGAGAGAGCAGGAACATTAAGAGTGACAAAACCAACAGTTTTCTACATTCTTAGTAAGAAACAAAACTGCCATGGTAAGGAAAAACGTCTCCACAACATCCAGATAAGTGAAGAACATATCATGACCCAAGTCTATAATAAAGAGAAGAGCAAATATAGAGGGTCCACAACAAGGTGCAAACCATTGATCAGCCTCAAGAGTAGGAAGACCAGATTAGATTTTGCCAACACATGTAAAAAAAAAAACCAGCCCAGGTGGTGTGCAGGAGCCAAAATAACAAAACCTGTGTCTCTGTCTCAAAACATTATGGAGTTCAGAAATGCTGGCTTAAATATATAATATCTGCCTGCTGCTAAAAGTGACTCGTTGCATGAAAGCAAAGTTAATCCCACACGTACACACACACACACTAGCATGAGAGTGGTATCGATCTTCTCATTCAATTATTGGCAAGAAAATGCCGAACTTTTCCTTTAAGTCACTCCCTATGCAAGCACTTAACGAATTGCGGACAGGTTTTTAGCAATTCACCGCATTAAAACACTTTGTCAGATGAAATTTGAACCATTTGTGTGTATTTTGAAATGAGAACATCAGTTGCATGGAAATAATCTGTCATTGTGCTTCATATCGACTTTCAGCCGCTCAGTTTGAGTTCAAAATCAGAAGTTATTTCACATATTTAGTCCTCCAGGTGGACCATTTATGCTTTATCATGCTTGTTCCTGTGCTATGGTGCATTCACACAAGCATAATACATTGTACTTGGTCATGTATTTTTAATATGATAAGAACAAATTGCCCCCACCTGTTGCTAGTTGGGTATAAAGCGCCCAGTGTGTATGGGAAGTCATTATACATGTTCATCATAGGTGTTGGTTGCAGCAGACCATTTCTGTCCCCGCTCCTAACATCCATGTGCCAACTACAATGCTGCATCTTTTGAAATGGGCAGAGCGCTGGATCACACTGCACACATTTAATCTAAATCTGTAATTAAAATGAGTAGCAATGTGATTATGTCATAAACGAGCAGCTGCAGTGTGAACAGAGCCTCAGACGAAGACATAACATACCCACAATGCTCATTTCTGAATTTCCTGAGCTTGTGTGTTTACTTTTTAGTGTTCCTATGGCGGTGCACCTCTTTATACCAGTTGTTTTTCATGTTTATAATCCAGCACCTGAAGCTACTGTTGCACAAAATAGAAATTGGAAATAGGATCATACGCATAAGCACTGACTTGTGGAATTTAAACAGCAATTCTGCAATTTGTGCACATTTTCTACATTGAGTTTGGTGACAGGTTTCTCTGCAGAGAAGGTGTTTAAAGTCTCTGCCATTGTTTTCTTTTATAACGTAATGAAACATGCAGTCTTCATGACGCAGAAGTAATTGTTCCTTCTTATTGATCATTAAGGATTCATTATCACAGCCCTTAAACTTTATGATGCAAGGCACTGAAGAAAGAAAGAAAAGAAGCAACAGAGTGAAAAGCGCCCCTGCTGTACTTTCACATATAGTTGTCACTGCTACATTGGGTCAGACTTGAGGTGGGGGAGTGTTGGGTGGAGTTCACAAAGAAGAAGGTGGATTTATCACATTTGATTTTTGAACACACGCACCATATAGACGTAGTGTCCCTTTAAAAAGATTAAATCCGGTGTGAAATGCAGAAAAATGATATGCGGCAGAGTAACTATTGCACACTGTCATTATGCTCTAATCGTGGTCCATCATGGACGGCATATTTGCCACCAAGCCTCCATTATTCACACCACAGTGCGAAGTGGAGGCAAACTGGAATTGATTCTGTCTGAGTACACAGACCCACCGCTTTCACACGGAGAGGCCTGGAGCACTTAAACATAAGTCTGGCTGTTTTTCGACCTGGACCCCATTTTCTTATCTCTATCCATCTCACAGATTGATTCTGACCAAAATCTCATCAATTGCTTTATTATGGAGCTACTTACATCTTGTTTGTCTGGGTGCAGACTCCCAAAGAACTCCTAAAAGGCCAGTGGACTCCAAACATGCCCCCCTAATCTCTGCCTTTTTCAGCGCTTTAATTGCTCCAAAATTATTTTGCCACATATTAAACAAATTAAAATTACATGACACCATAGATTTAGTTAAAGCAGCTGTGATTTTGACTTTATTGTTGTTTCACCACCTCTTTTTCTTCATTTGCTGGGCAACTGCAGCTGGTTTGCACGTGTTGCTGTGTGAGCGTCCATTGAAATGTGTACATCACAGAGCAGCTTAGGAAAGACCTACTTTTTCTGTTTGGGGTTTTATTTCCCCAGTGATGGCCTTTCATTTGCTTCCTTCACCTAACATTTGTCATCCATTTGGCTGTGTGTCAAAGTCAAAAATTAGATAAGTGTTTTAGAGTTTTAAAATTTGAGCGTGCTGCATCTTCTGTTCTGTGTAAAAGGATTTTTATATTTCTCCTAGTAAGGTGTTCAAAAATGTCATGCTTTGGTGTTGGTACAGAAACTGGGGTATGTTATCAGCATTAGCAAATAAAGGCAAAACATTAGAGGCCTTTGAGAAAGACATATTTACTTTGTTATGCCTTAAGCTCCTCAGCTGAAGGGCTTTCATTCACTTTCTTAACCCCACGTTTCTGAGCAGTTTGATGCATCTGTCATCAGGATGCTGTTACTCTTTGCATTCATGTTTGTTTGGTTTCAACGTGATCTAGGCACATTTTCTTTTGATCCTCTTACACAATCAATCCATTTTCAGTTGCTCTGCTTGAGAGCACCATCTAAGTTCTTTAAAATGTACCATCTTTTCCTCTGGTGTCATGCCTGTTAACGCCGTCCATGATTCATGTGGGATTACAACCAGCACAGACAGACCTGTGGCCCTTCATGTGTCCCAAACTGTAGCTCTCACTGTCCTGGTCTGGAGCTCAGGAGGGAACAAAAGGTTGTTCAGCGACGACCCATCATCTCCTACCTGCCTCTATTTCATCCACTAACTGACAGACAATAATTTCTCTGTTTGCTTCTTATGTTCCTTTTCAACAAGCACGCCTTTCACATTATGGTGGAGGTAAGAGCAGTTCAATTGAAGTTGAAACACTATTAGTTCCCCTTCCCCCCTTTTTTTTTGGGTTCAGAGCTTGGTATGAATTCTCCACCTCAATCCCAGACCACCATTTTGTTCTGCTCTTTGCTTTTTTTCAACAGCGTCTTGTTCACTCGGTTTGCAACACATTTTTGTCCGTTGTTTTTTTTTTGTTGTTTTTGTTTCTGCCTGGGTTTACTGCATGGATGGATTTCTTTTGTGTTCCCTGCTGAAAATGTATTGTGCATGGTGGATAGTAGCCAATATGGCTCCGAATGCAGCCCCCTTTTTTTGTATGAATGTCCACCTGTAATGTTTATGTAACATATTGTGTGTGATGTGACCTAGTTTCCAGAATTGTATCTGCCAGACCTGTGGCTCACCGTGTTTCTCATGCAGAGAGACAGAGCACAAGTGTTTGAAACTGAAACTGCAGCATGATTTTCCATCTTAATAACAGGCTGAGGAGGAGCACAGATACATTTTGCATAAGTAGGAGAATTGCTACTTACCTGGAACATTTTTCAAGTCAGAGAGTGTAAATTACTTAAGTACAAGAGGAGCGTAAGCCTTTGCAAATGTACTTTGGCTCGAGATTTATCACACTGGAGTAGAAGTACGGCTGCAGACATCACTGAACATTTCCATGTAAAAAGGAGCAGGTAGCTCAATATATAAAGCTCCGACTCTCTCAGAGGCTTTAGACCCTCTGCTTATTGTCAGTCCAGGCCTTTACGTTAGCTCTTTTTAAGGGCATGTCAACAACCTTTTGTTTTTCATATGAGCTCAAGTTTTGTGTGACCTTAAGATATGAAGTTCAGAATAACGGCCCATTGTATATTTACATCTAAAACATCAAACCTAGCATTTTACCTCTGTTGTGTCCACCTATACTTCTAAGCACCGAAACCCAGGACAAGCCAAACCAGGCCTAACGGACCCAGTCTGATGTAATAGATGAAGGTGTAACCCGATTAGGCCATGGGAGATGGTTGAGGGTTGGGAAGAACGGCGTGAAGCAGCAGATTTTGTTTTCCTGTTTCCTGTGGTCTGCTGACTAAGTGTAATGCGCCCCGGTTTGAGGCCACGGCGCCCTGCGATCGGACAAGGGATCCGGTGACTCCCGGGGGAGGCCGGGCCGGGCCGGGCCGGGCCGTCTCGTCAGGCCGAAGCCCGGAAGACAGACAGGCGTTTCCAGGAACAATGCAGACACAAAGAAAAGAGCCCTGCACTAACTTGTTTGCTGTGAGGATGCTATGTTGATGGGTAACTACCTGAATGGTAGTTGAAACATGATATCAAGACAGAAAAATTAGGAAAAATCCAGGTCACCAACACATTTTTAATTAAACTCGCCCTCTTCTTTCCTCCCTATGGAAAGTTCCACAGCTTACATTCTCATGTATACAAAACAACATTGAAACAGATGTAAAGAAACATTCCTGTGAAAGTATAGATTCATTACTAGTACAATGTGTTCTTAAAGATGTTTTCAAGGTGCCAACTTGGGACCGTTTGGGCCGCTGTGTAATCCAACCTCGGCACCATCATGGGTAATTTTCCCCGTCGTTTGGCTGGCATTCGGTGTGAAAGCAGTGCGCAGAGACAGCAGGTCTGTCTCACAGCTCTGTGTTAGAGGGAAAAGGCTTTAAGTAAACACACCAGTTCCCACTCCAATCCTCCGTTCCCCCTTCCACTGCCTGGCTGCTAGTGAAAGACACAGACACCCTGCTCCATATTTCAACCCGAAAAAACCAACAGGAAATTGTTTTTCCTTCATTCTTACAAAGCTGCTTGTTAACAGACATGTGCAGCTGCTACTACGGTAACTGTACTATTACAGCGTCCACTCAGCAACACATTGGACTGGAGAAAACTTCTTCTTTCAGGAGCATAATAATAATATAATAATAATAATAATAACCAGAACTGAAAGGCTAACTTTAGCATGCTAACATGATCACAATGACACCATCTTGCATGGTTGGAAGCTAAACACTAACTACAGGTATTTGCAGGTATTCAGTCTCCAACAGTAAATAGAAGTTTTGACTTGATAGTGGCTTTAGGTAAAGAGCCAAAGTTTTTACAGCTTATTCTGGTGGAGGCATGAGTGTGTACACAGGTTAAATGGCAACCCATCCAATAGCTGTCGAGGAATTTCAGTCTTTACCACAAATTTCAACCTCATGGGTGCCACAAAACATCCGCTTCACTTGTCTGTTTAATTTGCCTGTTTCCTGCTAATTTAATTTCACGGCAGTTTAAAGAACAGCATTATTTATGTAAAGTTGTGGTGAACTCAGGAGAGTCAGACTTAATTAAAGTATTTCTTTCTTGTTTTCGTGCTCACTAAAGGCCAGAGTTCACGATCAGCTTTCAAATCGATAAAAATCAAACCCATAAATGCCACTAAATGATGTACAGTTTGCTTCTGTAGCCACAATAATCTTGTCAGAACAGGCGGTGAAAGCTGAAGTCACCTCTTCCTGTTTTACTACCCATGCAGTTATATAGTTTTTGGCTTTGCCCTGAAACACAGCTTTAGCTCATTTCTCAGAGAGGGAGGACGTGGATATCGCCAATATTTGTCTTTTAGAAAGGTTGGGTGCCAAAACCTCGACAGTATATTGAGGAGAGCGAAGCTGTGTGTGCTGAAATGTACCTTTTTGTTATTTCTCACACAACCACAGAGAAGTCACTGGTGTGAGTGTTGTTTCCATCTATTACATTAAGTCAGTCACTTGCATTGGTAGCAAGCCTTGTAACCCAAAAGGGCACATTTTATGGGAAGTTAGAAAAACAGACTGGGATTGACAAGCACTTTTGATATATTGTTACGGTGTTTGAGTGGATCCTGTGGGCCTCGGGCTCTTGAAACGTGCTCCAGCCTATCAAGCGCCTTGTAAGCCTTCAGTTCAAGTAAAAACATGAACGTTGCCGGTGTTGCAGGGGGAAAAGGCTTTCTCTTTTTTTTTTTTTTTACTGACAGCAGCGATACAGAGTCATGGAACTGAAGTTGAGATTTTGCAGCAGCATATCTGGTTCCATCAAAGGCCATCAGTCATGTGCTAGTCTTTCTCCTCTACCTTTTATCCCCTTGGAAATGTGACTCCCTCATTGCATGCTTCTTTTTAACCTTCCCGTCTCTCTCTCTGTGTCCCTCTATCCTCGTTCGCTCTCTGTCCTTCTCTGTGAAGTCACATGTGAAAGTGATCAGCGTAATCCCGATCACCAGCTGTGTTTAACCTACTTTAGATTTGGAGCACTTGGCTTCCTTGCTTTCACTTTTGTTTATACGGGATTAGCATGAACACACAGCGCACGCATGAGGTTTGACCTGCCAGGGTTAAACACGAAGGCTCCCAACTGTTTCTGGTTTATTTACCATTCATTCATTCCCATCAGCCACACGTCATATTCACTCATGTTACAATCTTGTGTGTTTGCTACGTGCCTTGCTCAGTGTTAATCACGGTTTCAGATCTTTCCCCACCCTCAGAAGTTCATTGGATTCAAACTGGCAACCTTCCAGTTACAGTCCTGCTTCTGTAAACCCAAGAAAGTGCAGCCCTGAGGGGTTTAATTGAATTTAAAATGAATTAATCCAAACCCTGCTTGGTATGCTGTGTCCTCACTGCCAAAAAACTTTGCCGTAATGATAATACTGAACTTAAACTCGCAGTGCTTCCTACACCAGGCTTCCCAAAGTGCTTTAACAATCAAATAAAGCAAACAACAGACCCATAAAATAAATAAAGTATGAAAAACAAGGTGGCACCACAACGTAAAAAAAGATAAAGAAAAGAGGCTAAAAACAGTATGCAGGCAAAAAACAAATATAGGAGGACATCATCACATAAAAGCATGAAAGAGTCTATAAATGTAATTTGTAAGATGTGATTTAAGATGTGAAGATGATAGTGATTCTGCTGGCCTAAGCTCCTCGGGCACATTGTTGCTGAGCCAAAAGCTCGGTCACCTTCAGTGTAAGCCAGTGCTATTTTAATGCCCTGCAAAAAAAGAATAAAGAATAACACACTCCTCTGTCTTTTTTTCTTCACCCTTCTCCCCACAGGATCCCGGTCCCTCACCCCCGTCCCCCGTTTTGGGACACAAACCGCTGCAGCTGATCGAAGTGAAAGCCAGGGGGCGCTTTGGATGTGTGTGGAAGGCCCAGCTGCTTAATGATTATGTTGCTGTTAAGATCTTCCCGATCCAGGTATTGTCATGAACACTGCCATTAAGTTTAAGATGTTTTAGCAGTCCGATAAGCTCCTAGATCTGTTAAGTCTGTTTCTGTTCTGCAGGTGATCACTCATGTAAAAAGTACTTCTTTCAAACTTTCTGTTGTATTTAATGAGTTCTAACACTGTTTACTTTTCTCCTACAAGCTATATGTGATACTTTTGTTAATTGGGTGTCGTGATAACAGAAACAACACCTGTATCTGTCTCTCTGTGCTCGTCCAGGACAAGCTGTCGTGGCAGAACGAGTATGAGATGTACAGCGTGTGTGGCATGAAGCACGAAAACATCCTCCACTTTATTGGCGTGGAGAAGAGGAACAACAACCTGGACCTGGAGCTGTGGCTCATCACCGCCTACCACGACAAGGTACGTCGTCAGGGATGGACACGCACCACCAGCAAAGTGTGAAAAGTATTCTTTTATTTATTGATTCAGCCTTTGTTTCATAACATGAGGATAAAGCAGTGGCTAATAGTTTGAGGATACCAACGCTGATAAAGGCTTTTCACACATCGATTATGTGTGCGGGAGGTTTAAGGGCCCTCCTGCATCCTCTTCACAAGCTAATAAACACTGTGGGCAAAAAATAAGATTAGAAATCAACCTCAGAGCTCGGTTTAAACCTGAGAGCCCAAGCTAAACAAGCTTTAAATCAACAGTTCTTACATGTCGCAGGGACATCGGACAGGGAAAGTGTGGCTGTAGCAACAATGCAGAGGGGTGAGAGGATAAAAGGAAAGCTGTTAGTGACGAAGACTGAAATAAACCAGTCCAAATACGTTTCCACAGCTGCACAGTAGGTTATCTGTAAAATCCAAACGCATTCACAAAGCAAGAAGGTAGTGCCACAAGTCCAAGTTCCAAAGTTCCTGTTTACTAGCGCACATGTAAACAAATTCTCCGATTTTTCTCTGAATCCTCTGATTCATCAGGTTGTTTGTGTCCAGAGTTACAATGGCTGATTGTGCACGCATCTAAAAAACCTCCAAGACAGACAGCGAGGGAAAAACATGCATGAAACTTCCACATTGTATTGATTGTGTACGGTGCCTTAAGAGCAAATCTATGATTACAACACACTTCTTGTTTTCTCGTTCTTAAGCCTCGTTCTTCCAAAAGGTTGACTTGAGTTTTGGTAACCCTGTTGTGCTTCACTCACCCTCTCAACCACAGTCTTTGTAGCATTCAGGGCTCTAAGTGCCTCTGTGTTTTGAGGGTCATTACCGACAAAGTGGAGAGTGATTCTAGCCTTGTACGCTTCGCTTGCTTGAATTTCCCAGCCAGACCAAGAATTTGAAAGAAAAAAAAGCCCAGCTCTGCGTGAATAAAGGTTGAAAAATTAAAGGTTGTGGGTGTGGCAGTGAGGCTTTAACCCAACAATACAACTCTTAGTAAGCCACTTAACCCTGCAGCAGCTCTGCAAGTGCTACTCTGATTTGTAGAAGCTCTCCAAGTATAAATAATACTGAAGGAATTTGCTTTAAAGGAGTTTTGGGAAAGGTCATTCTACCAGCAGTATATCACAGTTTAGTGCCTTGTCAAGCATGCACTGTAATTACTTTTTAAGCGGTAACTCTGGCCAACAGTAAGCTTTTCCTTCCTGCCAGTTTCTCAGAGCAGGTGTCGAAACGTTGAACCCCTCAGTTTGGACTGAACCGTAGCTTGTGTAACACAGCTGGAACGGTGATTGCAGAGTTCAGCGTCTCCCTGACAGCTGATTTATGATTCGATGTTTGATGCATCTAAGCAGCTTTATCTGTTGAGATTTGCAGTATCCTCAGCATGCAGTGGCTTGCTTTAAAGAATACAGGGCTCTCTAAAACTCCCTGTATTTGACTCTTTTCATATCTTGGACAAAGCTAGATTAATAGCTTCCAATGGGCGTCTTTGCGAAGGGATACAGTGTGATTGGTCATTTGCATTTTCACACTTGAAATCTGAGGTATAAACACACCGAAAAGCATTGATCTCAAAATGGGACAACTGAAGTGATCAGGTTTGATTTTTACTCCACATCTATTGGAGCTGCCTGCCATCCAGTGGTCACTCCGCCAACTACATCTGCCTTTGGCCTCACCACAAGTGACCTTGTATCATATTGACATAAATTATGTAAG
Organism: Pempheris klunzingeri; assembly: GCF_042242105.1. Taxonomy (NCBI): domain Eukaryota; kingdom Metazoa; phylum Chordata; class Actinopteri; order Acropomatiformes; family Pempheridae; genus Pempheris; species Pempheris klunzingeri. The sequence goes on from NC_092035.1 coordinate 2,602,569, forward strand.
AACAAAGATGCTGTTGAAAAGGGAGGGAATGATACAGATGCAGCTTGAACCATAGGACTGAAATCAAAGCCAAATTATATTTCTGTTTCATTTTACTGTAATATTTAATAAAAATGCATGGTTTAGAATGTGATCAGTATCTAAAAAAGATTATTTGGCAGCTGTCTGGTGATGAAACGGAGCAAAAATGCTCTGAAAATCTACGTTAAATGTTTGCTGATAAAGAGCCTGCATGTTCAGCAAAGCTTCTCTTGATAGATGGAGATTAAAGAAGAGTTATCAGACTCCACAACAATGAGCAGATAAATGAGCAGCATTCATCACAGCTCTGCTATTCACCAGGAACAAAAACTGCACAGGAAGTTGGCTCGGTGAAAGGGGTGACCTAAGAACTTCACTGTGATTTTAAGAGGACGCCCAGTAGGCTGTAAATTTTATTTATCGCCCGTCATCGCTCCAGAAGTCCGATGTCTTCTCTGTGGGAAAAGTTTCAACGTGGAATTTAAAAATCAAGACAACCCTGAGTTTCTCTCCTTGTACTTCAGCTGACTTCAACCGTGCTGAAAAGACATTCTTTTATTAATCCTTTGTGAAATGCAATACTACCCACAAGCTTTAGTGAATTTCCATCCATTAGGGATATTGCTGTTACCATGGAAACGTTGCCCGCCGCAGCCACCACCATACTGTTATTAAGCATTATTTATTCTTGCAGTCATTTAGCATTATTGTCGAATCACTTCCTCGGCGTCACCCACATTCCTGGATGTGTTGAGCAGCTGATTTCACTGTGGAAACAAATATTTATACGTGTTTAATAAATGTTTAAAATTATTTAGGTCCTCGTTTGTCCTCATCATGTCGATTGTCTTCACAGCTCAGTTTTACACCTACCAGTGTTATTGAAAATGTCTTTATGGAAAATGCAGTGGGAACTCTTCGTCTCTCTCTCTTTACATACACTTACATACTTCTCTCTCCCGATGTTTCCCCAGGGCTCGCTGACAGACTACCTGAAGGCAAACGTGGTGTCGTGGAACGAGCTCTGCCACATCGCTCAGACTGCAGCCCGCGGCCTGTCCTACCTCCATGAAGACATCCCGGGACACAAGGACGGGCACAAGCCTTCCATCGCTCACAGGTACGCTGGCGTTATCAACGTTTGTCAAGACACTGGGGTCATTTTGATCTGCTTTGATAATGGCTGCAGGATTTCTACCCTGAAGCTAATCTCCATGTTTCTTTCTGTGTTTTAGGGACATTAAGAGTAAGAATGTGCTGTTGAAGGCTAACCTGACTGCCTGCATAGCTGACTTTGGCCTTGCCCTGAAATTTGAAGCAGGAAAATCAGCAGGAGACACACATGGACAGGTACGGTTTACAGATAAAGGTTAAGATATTAACCACTCATCCACCTCTCCACCATGTTTGCTGCCTTTTTAGGAACGCGGTACTAATGGCGGCACTTTAAATGTTTTAGTACTCCATGGAACCCCATAGAGTGCTGTGTACTGTAGGGAATGTTACTGAGTCATATTATCAATATTGATTTGTGAAAATACCTCTCAGCGCCTGTGGGTGGCGCTGTGGGCCAACAGTGTAGTAATGGGGCTTTATCAGTTCACACAAATGTTCCTCCACACTTTAATCTCATCTGTTGTGTTTCAGTAAACCCCAAGTTCTGAGTCTAGAAGAGCCACATTCACATAACTTCATTTTCTGAATGGTCTTTTGAACTCAAGCCTCAATATCAAGCATCATTCCTCGCCGTCTCAGCCCGTCACAGCTTTCTTCTCCCACGCTGCTTGTGCTTGATTTTCTGTCCATGTTTTTGTCCTGATGCTGACCTTTTACTTTGAACCTGTAGGTGGGAACGCGGCGCTACATGGCTCCTGAAGTCCTGGAGGGCGCCATCAACTTCCAGCGTGACTCCTTCCTGCGTATCGACATGTACGCCTTCGGCCTCGTCCTTTGGGAGCTCGCAGCGCGGTGCACCGCCGCTGACGGTGAGGCTGATGCACCGTTTATTTTGCCTGATTCGTGCACAAGTTACTCCAGAGTCGTTTTAATTATGGACGTGTGGTTGTGTGCTAACAGGCCCTGTGGACGAGTACATGCTGCCGTTTGAGGAGGAGGTGGGTCAGCATCCATCTCTGGAGGACATGCAGGAGGTCGTGGTTCATAAGAAACTGCGGCCCTGCCTGCGAGACTGCTGGCAGAAACACACGGTGAGCGATGAGTCTGTTACTTCAGTTTGATTTTGAGGCACATAACCAGATGATGTTTCTGTGAAGGCGGTGTTGCACTGAGGAGAATGACTGGAGCTGTCATGTAGTTCTTTTCTTCTGAGCGTCTAGAAGGTACTGCACCTTTTTTTGAACCTCTGACAGGCAGTAACGTGGATGTGCTGCTCCCTCTCAGGGTCTGGCCATGCTTTGCGAGACCACCGAGGACTGCTGGGACCACGAGGCCGAGGCTCGCCTGTCCGCCGGCTGCGTCGAGGAGCGCATCAGCCAAATGCAGCGCCAAGCCCCCATCATCGGCCCCGAGGAGATCACCTTCGTCACCATAGTGACCAATGTGGACGTCCCGCCCAAGGAGTCCAGCTTATGATTGGCCGATCAACCGGATGAGCTTGCAGAAACACGGATCAACACGAGGGGATGAACAGCCGACCCTGGTTGGTTGGCGTAGAGTTGTTTTTTTTTTTTTCTTTCTTCCCATTTTTCTTTTTTCTTTTTTGGTTGTTGTTGTTCCTTTAAGTGCGGGCCGCCGCTCGCGTTCAGGAAACACCCTGCGCCCACCTCACCACATCAGTTGATATCCACCTCATTTTGATATGTGTGCCTGAGGATTTTAACATTTTATCGGTCGAAACTCTGTAATCCCGAGCAAACGATTAAGGATACTACGACGACAAATGGCGTCACAGAGTGGAAAGCGCTGACATGCTGGGGCAAACACTTTTATCATGTATTGTTTTTATATACATACACTCGCATAGGAGGGTGACCTGTTCTGCCTGGTTTTCTACGGAGAGAGAAGATCTGGCAGAGAAATTTCACAGAACTCTCAGTGCATTTTAGTGTAAAAAAAAAAAAAAACGAAAAGAAAAAAAAAGACGAGCACCTGGCTCTGGATACATTTGCTGTTTTCTCGTGTGCGTTTTTTTGAAGAAACGACTATCGTTCTGCCAATAAGCAACGGCTTTTGAATGTTTATAGTGTAATGCTGCTGTACATAGTGTATTATGGACCCAGACAACTTGGTAATCAAGCTTATTTTAAAGGGGTGAGGGGGGAGGGGGGTCCATTTTCAAGCATTACGACGATAAAAACCATAAACCTCCTTCAACCAGGTATACCTCACTTCAGATGGACACAGTTTAAATTAGTCCCTCTCCCTGTTCACAGTCATAGCTCACACTTTCCACCACCTTGGCTCTTGACATCCAAACAATCTGCTGTCAGCCGTGACACTCATGGGTAATGTAGTCAGCAAAGCCTCGATATACATGGCCATACACAAGTGTTTCTCCCTTTTTCCTCCCCTTTCTCAGTCTCACGTTTAGTTTTGCTCCACTTTGGTTTTTGACTGAATAACAACTTTCTCCTTTTTGTTAGTTTAGTTTTTTTTTTTTTCTCTATGAGATTTTCTTCTGATAACGGGGGGAGAAAAAAAACGCATAACCCCACGATGAAGTTGTCGTTTAAAGTGATTTTTCCGTTTTGGTTTGCCGTGTCAACTGTCAACGGTGTTATAATATCTATCGCTGACAAGCCTAATTTTGGCCGTGAGATCTGGATATACAGTATATGTATTTATATCTCTCTGGATTAGCGCTGGGTACCGACAAATGATACCTTGGATGTTTGGTGTCAGCACCAAATCAAGAGGTATTTAAAAAAGCTTCAATATTGTCAAACTCTTCGAGCATTTTCTTCTTCTTATCATTTTTTGAGATCAGTCACGAGCGGTCTGATTCTCTTCAGATTAACAACATGGATCATCCGACAGGTAGAGGCATCAGATTTGAAGTGCAGTTCTGAGGAGGAGTCCAGGGGTACCCAGCCCTACTTTGGAGTTATACCTGTATTTAGCTGAGCCAGCTTGCTTTTGATTTGATTGCAGACATCTTTTTTGGATTACTATCAAGAGTTTCTGCTCTCTTTTGATACACCTCAGGAATCTTTGCTACTCACCACCTCCTCACATCCTCCACCTCTTCCTCCTCATCCTCACCTGTCTCGGACTGGAATACCTCCTCTCTGCTGATTCTTTACGCTTCCTGTCTCTCTCTCTCTCTCTCTCCTGCCTCATCTCTACTTCTAAGGGTTTAGCCGTGCCGTCATGCCCAAACACAGTGTCTCCACTGTCTTTAAGTCCAGTCTAAATTTAATCTCAACACTAATCCCTGACGGTTATTTTGTGAGCTTTCTTCTGTCTCTAGAACCTGGTTGAACCTTGCCCTTCGCTGTCCAGGTGTTTATTTTAGTCCTAAGTGAGCAGAAAGAGTCTAAATCTGCTCAGTTAGTTGGTGAGTATTTATAGAACCAAACATCTGGTCTGGCCTTAAACCTCAGAGCAAGTTAGTTTGCCAGCGTTTCCACTTTTGTTAAGCCAAATGTTGCCCAAATATTACTCCACACGACTTATTTGCCCCATGTGTGCACGGTCTCGACAAGTAAGCCAAATAAGCTCGAACTCTGACTCTGTCCAACTAGATTTTCAGATTTAGTTTCCCTGTGTTGATGCTGTTTTGTAAGGAGACGGTGCTGGACGGACACGTTAAGAGACTGAACACAGAATAAGTAGTTGATTTAAAAAATAAATAAATAAAAAGAAAAAAAAAGAAACGTCCTTTAGGGTGTAGTTTCATGTTCCTCACGCAGGGCTGAACTCGATGTCCTGCTGACACTAACCAAACGATCGCACGGCTAACTGCAGTTAGACGAGTTGAGACGAGGAATCTCTCTTTCTCTCTTTCATCCTGGTGCCATTTCTACGTATCCATATTAGTTACTCTTGTAGATGTCAGGCAAAACGGATGTATCTGTCATTGTTGTGATTGCAGCAATGACATTTTTTGAGTCTTTATTTCCTCTGAGGGACATTGAACACTGGTGCCGGCAGACCTGCAGTCTCTCCTCAAGCTTTGGGCCGGTTTCACAGGACACAGTTTAAAATCAAGCATTTTTAAGTCAAGTTTTGTGGTTGGAAATACGTAAAATCATGAAAAAGCTTCTTTTTACCAAACCATTTCACATTCAGGGCAATACATGATTATGCTTTCTTTATAACATTTTAAGCTAAACAGTACTGCAGTGCTTCAGGAAATAATAATATTAATAATAATATTAATAAAGGAAATGTAAAACACTAAAGAAATGAAATTGATTAGTGATTATTTCAGGACAGGGGAGTCAAAGTAAATCCTCAGTCTATAATTCAGCACTTATACAAACCCCAACTATTCTACAACGGCACATTTGTCTTTACAGGGACAAACCAGCTTAATATTTACACTTAAGCTGACCAACAAAGGACTATTTCCCAACAAGTAACAAAGAAATAGAAGTTCAGAACTAAAAAAAAGTTCCTTGAAGGTGTTTGTGTTGGTTTTCCCGCTACACTTTTAAAACGGCGAAGATCAGGTGAATCAGGAGGAAGTGACAGTAGACGTATGACAAGTTTGAAATATAATTTCAGCACATAAGACTACTGCAACAACACTGTAAACCTGAAGGAAGTTGAAGCCATCGTCTTATTTACTTATTGTAGCACGAGTACGATATTTGAATCAATATCGCTTCCTTTTGCTGCTGCTGTTTTTCAATTAACTACTATTCAAAAACAGCCATTGTTTAAAGCCCTCATGAAGCTTAAGCAGTCAGGGACGATCAGTACTGCAGACCCCAGCAGCCCTTCAATAATTACTACCTCACTCGCAGGGATTTCTTTGGGGTAGAAAGTGTGGCAAACAAACCAAAACTGTAACCAGGTTCCTCCAGTAGAAAAAAAGATTATATTCCCAGGTTCTTCAAAAAGTTCTTGGGGATTAGTTCCAGTTTGGAGGATCGTTTCTCTTTGTAAATTTCTTCCCATGAGTTTGAGATGAACGACAGAAGCAAAATAAGGCTTAAAAGAAGTTTTAAAAAAAAAATGTTTTGCCTCATTCTGTGAAAATTTTACCATAACAGTACTGTAAAGATGGAACAACAGCAGAAGGCTTCCTGTTAAATGAAACGATACGCTGAGAGGAGGTAAAAGTGTGTGACCTTCTTTTTTGTCCCCAAGTTTGTGTCCTCAAACTTGCTCACCAGTATTTCAGCAGCCAAGTAGACTTTAAGAACAGCCTCCAAACGTTGGTTGGTTACCTGCCAAAGTGGCTGGTAGACTAGACAAACCTATCAGCCACAGCAAAAACAAAAAAAGAAAAGACTAAACACGTGCCAGCGCTTGGTTGGCGGCCACATCCCAGTACTGTAGGTAGACGGTGAAACATATTCAGTGTTCGACAGCTTGAGTCTAAACTGCGCTTGAGAAACCGACCCAAACCTACAAATACCATTCAGGGATTCAGTACTATGCTTTTCTAAGTTCTCGCGAGTTATATGCAACCAGTGCCGCCAACTACCCTACACTTCTGTAGGATCAGCTGCAGGAGTGACTTTCAATATACACACACACAAATAACTTGTAGCATTTTAATTTTTTTTTTAAATCCGTGACCTTGCATATTGATATGTTGTATTTATTTTTTAATTTACAGGCCTGAGGTTTTGGGGATCAGAGCTCGGGTGCAACTCGGACTAAAGTTGTAAGAGTTGGCACGATTTATGGTTGTTGTTTGGGGAGGGGGGGGGTTTGCGGGTGGGTGTTTGGTTGTAATTCAGGAAATACTTTCATTAATTCAAAAAGAAAAGATATAAACTGTAACGTGCTTCTTTCTATTCAGTCTATGGACAAACGACCGAGAATGAATGTTCTTCAGACTCCTGGATTCCAGTATTGTGTGTACTTTGATGGATTGAGCCCGGCCCTGTGTAACTTTAGAGGGCTTTGCGTTTGGCTGGTTTCGTGTGATTGTGCCCTGTCACTGTAGAAACTAGTAAAACCGACGCACTCGGAGATCCATTCATACACCTCCTTTTAGGTTTTACCTGCTGAAGATGTGAACCGGTGCCTGCTCCAAGGGCAATGAACTAGCAGGCTTGACCATACAGGAAAGAAAAGATCAGCGAAGGCACGTTTTGTTCATTATGTGGTCGTTAATTGTAAAGCTCCCAAGCAGGATTTGACCCTTAAGAGCACCAACGTCTGCATCTGGCCCTCCTGCACCTACAGTTCCAAGACAACACTCATGCATGGGCTCCTCAATCTCTAAGAGGAGTTTCAGTTCAGAATAAATTCCTGCCCCTATTTGTCTTGTTGTTTGTTAAGACAAATCACAGATGAGCAAATCCTCTTCGCTTCCCCTCAGGTCTTGACTATCTTAGCAAACCTACGGTCTAACCTACGGTCTGAGCATTGTCGTTTGAAGGTGTATGAATGGGTTTTCTCAGCATGCAGGCTTTACCTTTTTCTATCTCAACTTCCTCCAGCCCAGCACCTCACATTGCTGTGCATATAAACTACCAGTGAAACATTTGTGTCTTGTTGCCCCCCACTATTTTAAGCAGTCTAGGATCTGTACAGACATGAGAACATAAATACCTGTATCAACTATATACTCTGAGCTGAATCTTTATAAGTGCGTGTTGAACTTCAGTGTTTCCTCTACATTCATTTATACTTTTCTTGTGTTTTGACTCGGCAGCGGGGTTTGGCCCGGCTGCGTAAAAATTGTCCTCCACTAAGCGAAAAGTAACTTTAAGTTGAGCTTCTGTGTAAGCTAAAAGCTAGAGGCTCATTGGAGTACTTTGTAAGGCATCCAAGAAAGCACTTAAGGGTCCCTCAGCAGAAAATAGATAACGAATGGCGAACGCTCAGACCAGGGCGTTCCCCAAGGAGCCTACTCGGGTCCCCTGGCAGATGAATTTTGAAGAATCCCAAAAGCTCTTTAAGAGCAGTTGCAATACTCCATATGTGATAATGCAATCACCCACTACAGGTATTTCATTCCAGCATCTCAATCTCCTGCTTTTTCCCACTGTTGGTAAGAATTTTAGAGGAAACATTGAACTCCAATGGCCTCGCCGCCAGGACTGTCTTGGCAGCAGGATATGTCTGGTTGCCAGGCCTGAAATTTCTACAAAAAAAAAACAAAAAACACTACAAGCATTTTTTTGACCCCACATTTTCTCGAGGCACTCGAGTCACAGCGCTGATCCAGGATCTGCCAACGTAGCCTGTGATGGTAATGATGCTCACAGGGTTTCTAGTTTTCAAGGCTGGAAGAAATCGATAAATCTGATCATCTTTGGTCATGAAGCTTCAGTGGGTTGTATAAATCTAAATCTAAAATGATGAAAATGTCTTGTTTCTTTACTCCTGATACATGTGACCGAGAAATAAATGTGAAAATCGGACAAGAAACTAAGGTCTGGAATTTCAAACTGGAAAATGTGTAGAAGTACAACAGCAGCATCCCACTGGGTGTTATTGAGCAACAGTGAGTGTTTACCAGCTCCAGGGGTTCTCACCTGACCTCTGACCTCTGTGAAGGGACAAGGGGGAATTGGAGAAAAGAGAATTCCCTTTTGAAAAGTATTATAGCATGAAAAACATACAGAAACCCTGGGTTCATTACCACAGAGGAGACAAAATTGATCCCTGATCAGCGCTGCGATTCTCGGCTACTATTAGCCGGCCATGGTTTTTATCAGCTGAAGTGATCCACGTGATGTAAATAAATGTGTTTTTAGATTGTGAATGCTGATGTTTTTCTTTTTCTGACTCGGTTTACTTCATTCCTCTTTATCCAACAACTGCAGGAAGACGTTAGAAGCCCGTTTATTTGGCAGGTTCCCTGAAAAAGAACTTCATTTAAGCCCCAGTAATTATTATTTGAAGCTTTGTTCATACGTGTTGGATTGCTTTCCTTGTAGGGTAAGTTATTTCACATGGAGCAACTTCATAAAACATAAAAGAATAGTTGAAATCAGCCTTTAGGGTAAAAAGTATTCAGATCAGCTAGAGTTTGAACTGTTGAAATGTTTAGATGTGACAGGATAGTATTCTGTAATCTACAGGTTTTAGTGCAGAACTCCTCCATTCAGGAAATATTATGAACGTTTATTTGATCCGGTTTCTGTTGAGGTCAGAAACCCTTTGTGCTAGAAAGCAAATATTTTAATGAAAAATACCAGCGTTTAAGATGTCATCGGCCTTCAGCTGGAGGTGTCCTTCAGCAAGACCATAAACATGTGTGAGGACAACTCAGGGAGAATTAAGTTATTGTAACAGAACATTTTTATTGTTGCATGCTTTTGAATGAAACTGAATCATCTTTGCAGGAGCGAGCGAGGACGAGCCAGAGCCTGTTTCCTGCATGCATGTCCAGTATGTACTGTCTTTTTTTCTGGCACTTCATGTAAAGAAATACAAACGTCAGTGTTATCCATCACGTCATGATCAAACAGAGATGCATCACAAACTTTCAGCCTGTTCTTCCCGTCCAGGCTGATGTTGGCTGCAGACTTTCACCACAAGATGGCAGCATTCAGCAGAGGGAGCGCCGACACCAGCCACCAATACAACTCCCAGCATTTGTTTTTATTTTGATAGATCATGTACAGACGGACAAAACTGAAAACATGTGATGGTTCATATGAAACATGAACTACATTCAACAGTCTGACATTACAGATGGTTTTAATTTTATTCCTCTTTTCAAAAACTAACTTTGTTCCTTGGTTCCTCCAGTCCAGTCCAGTCCAGTCTCTGCACAGCAGACTTCAAAAACTTCTTTCTTCTGGGTTATTTTCCTCGACAGAAACGTCCAAACGCATGCAGTGTCCTAGCCAAACGCTGACATGGCCCACTGCTTGACATCAGTGGGGCATTGTGGGTACTTCTGCAGGGCCTCCATGATCTGACTGTGGTCCAGCATGAGTCTCATGAGCTGGTACTCCCTCTGGATTTTGGCCGAGGAGCTGTCGACCGGCCGGATCAGCTCCAGCTGCTGCAGGTGCTCGAAAGCCTGAGGACGGACGAGAGGTCGAGTCAGGGAACAAATCAAAGTCACGTCTTAAAATTGGACTATTTTTATATATAATTACAGACTATTTATCTGAGAACTTTCTTCCCATCATGGCTGCAGAGCCTCTGAAACAGCACATAAAACACCACAGGCCTCTGGATGCTTTAGACAGACCTTCATGATGACAGGCTGGTCAAAGTTGTACATGGAGTTCGACTTCCTCTGCAGGAACTTCTTAAACTCTAAAAAAAAAAACCAGCAGAGACGTAGCAGAATCAGCTTATCTTATACACCAGCTTTTGTTGTTGCATTTTTAGCATCAGGGCTAAACTTTCATCTCCCTTGTTGATTCTTTTTGTTGTTTCTGTCATTTGTACCTTCCTTTCTAAGCTCTTTGGGGTTCCTTTTAAACTGCACCTTTTTCCTGCTTTTAGTTTGTAGCTGCATGTTTCTAAGCACTAAAAAGTCACAGTCAGTGTTCGTGTCATCATGCGGAGCCGTTTGAAGGTTGAACAGCTCTCCCGTGTCACTGAGGGTTGATATTTTTTCCCTCCCGTCTTTGAAATGTCAGCGCGTGTTGCTTTTCACAGCTCCTCCGGGTGTTTTTTTGATCTCCACTTCGTTTTCTGTCAAACCAAAAAAAAAAAAAACAAAGAGGTGAAGTACCCAGTCGTACCGTTGTGAACCATTTGGAGATTGAACGGCTCTCCTTCGTAGACGTCGTTTAGGTGTTTCATGGCGATGATGAGGCACAGCTCCAAGATGGACAGGCCTGGAGGGAGAACAGAAAACACACATATAGCACATGTGATCTTAACAGAGCGGATGAGAGGCGTTTCTCTTCTGTGTTTTCACCATGGAGCATATTAGCTTTGGCGTCGCCAAAACACAGCCTGCTGGCCTCCAGCAGGTCTGCAGGTTTGATGGCAGGTTTGGCTGCAGACACACGACTCAGACACCACATCTGGGGAATGAAGACACAGAGAAAACAATCACAGCTGATATTTTACATGCAGGACTAACAGCTTGCATTGAGCTTTTAACAGTTGGGCGTGTTGTACCAGCAGCATGTGCATCGAACGGAAGTCTTTGCTTGAGCTGAAGTGTCTCTGTAAAACCTCCTCAACGGATTTGTCCTCACACAGAGTCTGAAAGAGGACGACAAACAAGAAGAAGAATGATCAGGCTCAGATCTGATTTACTCCCGTCTGATTTGAGATGTTTAGACTGAGCAGACGTCGCTCCCGTCGCTTCACCTTGATGCTGGCGTCCCACTCTTGTGCGAACGTGCTGTCAGGGAAGTCGTCCGGCAGGCTGAGCTGAGCTCGGACCTGCTCCAGGTACTGAGGGAACGTCAGGCTGCTCAGCAGGTGGATCTGACGGTGGGAAAACCGCGACTTTACCCGTTTCTCCAACAGCTCCAGAACATCCTGGACAGAAGTGAACCAACACAACAAATGTCACCTATTAAAAAACATGGAGGAGCCACCAGTGTCACGTTGGGATAATGGAGTGAAGCTCACCAGCCGGCAGGTGATGCCGACCACGGCGACGGGAGCCTGGGCCGACTGGGAGACGTCAAACAGGTTGTAGAGCAGAGTCTGGTTCTTATGGTGAGCGAACAGGTCGAACTCATCCAGGACAAACAGCACCGGGCGGCTGCTGCTGCGATCACCTGGTGTGAAACCCAGAAAGCAAACAGGTGTCACACACACACACATAGAAAACACACACATACACGCTGGATTATCACTGATGAATATTCTAACCTCTCTTCAATGCCTCCAACAAGAAAGCCAGATTCTCTGCAAAACTTCCCTGAAATGAAACAGAACCTGGTTTTCAGAGCCGTTTTGTCGCATCAATTATAACTGAACTGTCTTTCCAAATACTTACAAACACTTTGTCGCCCACAACGTTTTCCAGGTGGAGTTGCCGCGTTATTTCTTTGAGCGCTATTCTGTCATCAGTCTGCAGGAGACCTTCAGCAAACAGACGAGAAATACGTCATCATCTGCACGATTATCTGCACTGTTTCACATTTTTAATCATCATCATTATAAAAGTCATAGAAGTTTATTTAAGTCATTTAAGTGTTTATTCTACGTCCTTAAATTGTGAATAAATCAAAAGAGGTTTGGTGAAGGGTGAGTACCATTGAGATGAACCTGTAGTAGGTCTGTCTGCACTTGTCTTTCCTCCAGCAGATCCCTCAACACACACTTGAGCAGCTGCAGACACAGAAGCACAAACACAGACAGCCTCAGACAGCAGAGCCCTCCCAGGATTTAAACACACGTCGACGCAATTCATCATCTTCTAAACCATTTTTTTACCCATAAGCCCATTTTAAGCATGTGCTCCGTCTGCAGAGGCTCACCATTGTCTTTCCTGCTCCCCTGGGACCGACGATTAGCACCGAGTTACTCTCCCCATGGACGGCTGTCCGCTTCAGCAGCTCCAGGAGGTGTCTGAAAGCACAGTGTTTTGACTACAATACCCATAATGCCAACATTCTTCCCGCTTTTCCCCACTTAGAGTAAAGTGCCTGCAGTAACAGCCCCATCTGATGAGCGGAGATGATGAAATCCTCAGACAACAACACCTGGGATGCCCGTGTTGTGTTCAAGTCGGCTTGGAACTGGAGTTTTTCCAGTCTCCTAACTGGGACAGTGCTGTCAGCCAGGTAACTGGGTCACTGAAACTCACACCGAGTCCCAGATTGTCTCTTTATCGCAGATGACAATCCTGCTACCGTTTCTATTTAAAAATTCAAGGACTTTTCTTTGATTGTGTGACCGTAATATCATCTTGCTCCTTCTAACCACAACTCATCCCTCTATTAAGATGATTTAGTGTCATTTGATGTTATTTCCAAACCATTTGAAACCAGTAAATCACCTAAATCTTTATCAAAACTCCAGCTGAAACAATTTATCAATGACAGAAAACTAATCTGGAGCCTTTTTGATCATTTCAAATCTTTTATTCCAGTTCTCACATGTGAGGATTTGCTGCTTTTCTCTCTTTGATGTAACAGTTAAGTACTTCCCCTCTTTGTTTCACTATTGTGTGACATTTTATTGACCAAAGAATTAGCTGAGAAAACAACCAGCAGGTTAATTGATAAAGAAAGTAATCGTTAGTTGCAGCAGTGATCTAATTCCTCAGCAGGTAGAAATGAGCTTCTTCCCCCTTTTACAGCTCTAAAAATCCATTTTAGATCTAATTACACATCAACCTACTTGTGTTGAGCCTCCAGGCCCTGCGGCTTGTCAGGCAGCCGCTGGTGGCAAAGCCGCTCCCTTAAAATCTCCTGAACCTGAAAGGGAATGAAGACAGTCACGCAACAATACAAACTATAACACACTTGCTCTTGTGCATGGGAATAACTGTGATGAACAGTATGAGAATAAGCAAAACCTGTGTGATGCATTCTCCAGCTGGTAAATGAGCATCCGTCATCTTCCTCTTACTCATGCTGCTGTGACTGTAAACTGCAAAACATGTTGTTCATCGGTTAAAAGACTAAAAGACTTCCAACTTCCCAAGAAAATGAAAACTACTTCAGTGTGTTTTTACTCCATTAAGCAGCCACTGCAGCTATTTTGTTGATAGTCTCATGTCTATATATGTATATGAATGTAAAAACTTCTCAAAAGTGCAGCTGTGTGTGAATTAGATGCACTAACTCAGTGGCTAAGACAGCCTGAGCCCTGATGAATGACTTCACACCAAACTCCAATCCAGTATTCGTCAAAACAAAATCATCTCGCTTTGTGACAGGTGTGCATTAATGTTGTAACATTACAGAAGGTTTAAAGTAAATGAGGACTAATCACCAATCAATTCGGCATAAAGCTAATGCAACAATAACCATCTATTTGAACACAATTTACACTTTAATAACTACCACATGGGCGTGTTTATAATACTGCATGCGTTAGTTTTAGTGAGTTGTACGTATGGTGAATTATAAAGTGAGGCCTAATAATTCAGACGTAGCCGCATGTTGTATTCAAGATTGGACTAATATTTGCAGACAAGTAAAGAAGCATTGATCAGTGATCATTTAAAGAAAACAGTTTGGTTTCGCTTCAGTTAGAGAAGCAGACAAAGCAGCACGTGTTGCACCCGCGCGGTAATGTTACCAACATTACGTCACATTAGCGTTAGTTCATCTACCAAATCCTAAAGACAGAAAAACACGGAGACAAACCTGCACACACGGTGGAAAGTCTCTCTCAGGCTTCGCGGGAATTCTGCTCCTCCAGCAATGACGACTTCCGGCTTTGGCTGATTCTCGGGCGCTGATTGGCTGAGGCTCAGAATAGAGTAGAATCGAATAGAAAAGTACACAGCACGTGACATCTTAGCACAAATAGTCTATCAACAATGATAATGATGATGATAATAATAGAAAAGGGCCTTTAATATGTGTTCAACAGGTGTTTTTACACATTTCTACACTGACTGTAAATTAATATTATTGTCTCTCTATAGATATTCTACATTTTTCTTATTGACAACAAATCAAATTTAAAGACCAAAACCAACAATAAATTCATCTAACTAATTATTATTGTCTGTTTATCCATATACAGTCCTAAAACACCACATGTGGATTCATCCGCTGCTGAAAATAGTGCCCAGCAAATGTGCTACTTACTCTTGTTTGAGCATCATTTATAAAAAAAACTACTAATTTTAAGAGGTTACAGAGCCTTTTGTAAGCTGAAACTATATAGTTATATACTTACTTTGCATTCTTTAAACAAGTAGAGATGTTAAACCAAGTTTTAACAAACCAAAAGTCAATTTAAATCTATTTTCCCAGAGCTTTTAGCCCCACCTCACAGTCTTCATCAGAGGTGGGTGGATGAAATTTTTGACAATTAAAGAATTATGAATATAGTTGTCTTTAAAAACATCTTTTTTCCATCAATCCACAAATAAGCTCAAGAGTTAATTATATAGATAAATAGAAAAATGGCAAAAATATAATATGAATAATTTAAATTTCTCTTGTTTATGGTTTAAATGTTCAACATCATACAAACAAGACTATACATTTGGTCTCATTGTTGAATTAGATGTGTGTATATATGTACATATCATACCTCTTAACACAGTCTAGTCATATCTGGTGCACATAATAGAGCAGAAATGGTAATTTTAGGAAACATCTGTCTAATTCTGACTTTCAGAAACACACTGATTGCTTTAAAAGAGGCGATTATATGCAATTACAAATTGAATTTTTTCCCTTATCTGTAAAGCCATAACTGCCACCACTGCTCAGATTCTGATCAAATTAGGAGTGATGGTTCATCTGAATGGCTGCTGGGTTGCCTGCATAACAACATCTTGCACTCATTCACAATGATGATGAAGCTCTGGAGATACTTAAACGCTTCCTGTGGCTTTGGGTTGACTGATGAAAAAAAGCACAATAAACCGCTCCAGATATCTCGCAAATCGTCTCCCGGTCTCCGCTCACATTTAGCCTGTCACATTACTCTAAAATACAGCTCTCCGCTCGCACATTCAGCTCTGTGTTTGCCCTTAAAAATACATGAAGCGCTCCTTTTACAGCACACATACACTGAATTCATTCAGCGTCTCCTCGGGTTTGACCTTCAGATGAAATTCAAACATTTGCACCCTGAGCTGCATCTTCTTTTCTCTTCAGATGACTGAACTCCTTGTTTTTTGAGCTTTTATGACATTTATTTATCCTGGAAAATCATCTGTTTTGGCTTCACACCCACCATGTTCCATGTTTTCATGCACTTAGATGGGAAATTATCACAATATAACATTTTTAAATCCCCACCAGTGTCACTCATGTAAAGAATTGTCAGGTTTTTATTGTTATTTTACTCTAAAATTCATAATTTCATAAGAGGCTCATTGGTGAAATGCTAAAAACAGAGCTAATAGAACCAGTGTTAAAAGTTTAAATATAAAACCTTCCAGTTAATGTCATTATTATTAACATTACAACAATTTGCACATAAAAGTGTGATAATCTCATTAGCGTCTAATTAATATGACACAATACCTCCAAGCTATTAGTATAATAACTCTCTTCCTCGTAATGGGATTATTATTAGTGAGTTTTATTACATTAACGAGGGGGCGATTTTTATTTTAACCCCGACAATTAATATGTATTTACTTTGCATATTACATTTTCATATACTGCAGCTCATTACTTAGGTTTATGAGTTGCATTTTAAAGACGCACACACGAAAATTGAATATGTTTTCATTTTAGACTATTATGTGCTGATGATGAATTAATTATCATTAAGTCTTAACCTTTAATGATCCCTCATCTTGTTCGGTTTTACCTTTCTGTTATGCAGACGCGGAAAAAGGAGTATTTTTTTGTGACTTACTATACAGGTTGAAAAGATGTTGGATAAAAATAAAACTGTTGGGCTGCTGGTGTGTGTCACTTGTTGTTTTGATCTCTGACTACACTTCAGTCAGCCGGTAGCCCACTCATCTGTAAAAGAAAAACCCCAAACTCAAAATACACTAAACCACCTGAGGTTTTACAAAGACGAACAACGCTGCAGAGGGCTTTTGTGGTTGCATGTTGTAAAACCAGCAGAGATTAGACCAGAGTAGAGTGTGGTCTGTGTTTACTTTCACATTTAGCTTGAATTTCATATTAGTATTAATTAAAGTAAACAGCTTTTAGAATAGATCAGCAGCAGCTTTAACTCACTTTTTTAAATATTCTGGAAATGCAGCTTTGTGCTTGAATTTAACCCAAGAAGTGCCCCAGTGGCAGCTACCAAACATCCTGGTGCATCCTCATGTGACCCAGTCTCCATTTCCAAAACGGTGGTCTGCCTGATTGACACCTGTGACACAGCTGGCTGATTTTAAATAGCTCGTTTGTGTGTTGTTGAAAGGCAAGTTTCGGCTGTGGCTCAGAGGTGGAGTGAGTCGTCCCTCGATCAGAGGGTCGGTGGTTTGATCCCCCGGCTATGAGTCAGCATGTCAAAGTGTCATTGGGCAAAATACTGAACCTTAACTAAGGACTAGAAAGGTGCTATGAAAATACAGTTTACAATTAACCTGTCCTGGTTGTATTATTATATGTATATTTAGCATTTCACATCTTGAACAGGAGGTGTAGTATCTAATAAATAAGTCCATTTAGTCTGTTTTATATCCCCCAAAAGGGTCATTCTGGGTTCTTAAGGGTTAACACAGAAATATCTGCACTTATCTCAGCTATTAAAAGTGGCCAAGCATCTGTGGATCCCTTATAAGAAGAAGGGTGCTGATCAGAGAGGCCATTATCTTCTATCCTGACCCAGGACAGGGCAGCCTAAGCCCCCAGAGAGGCTCCCCAGACCCCACTGTGGGAGCTTCTACAGGGACCTCCAGCCCTGTGAGGGTCACCCAGTGGTTCTTCGTGTCTTTACATAGTTTTATTCCTAACTTTTGCCATGCAGGGTTCCTGCATCAGAGCTCTGGAGGTAACGTGCATCACCTCTCCCATCTGCTGGCTGCTCCTGTGGCGCATGCGCGGTGCGGCTCTCCATCATTTCCAATATCCCAGTGTAGGAGAACCAGCAGAGGCAGAGAACTAATGGGTAGGCTCCTTATTCTTATTTTTACTAAGCTCAGAAACCCACTGTTGCTCGTCCTTTTCACTGTTTCCGTGCCGGTATGCATTCTCCGGGATGCCCAGGTAAGAACGGGCTGTTTGGGGCTTAATTTGTCGCAGACAGAAGCGTTAGTGCCTGAAAAGCGTCTCTCCTCTTCTTCTTCGCTCTCCCTCTGCAAACGCAACGGGTTTGCACGGCTGTTAGCTAGCATGCTAAGCTAACCCGTGCTAACTCGGCCTGGCCCCCTTGGCCTTGCCTTGCCTGGCTCGAAACCTAACGCGGGCCTAGCTGTTTTTTTCACTTCGACAATTTGAAAGCGGATATCTGGGCTGTGGGTCCTCGACGTGAACGACCCCGGTCACGGTTCGCCGATTAAATAAATGCTAAAACGTTATTAGCGTAGCCGAGCTCGCCCGCTAATTCATTTTCGTTACAACAAGCTAGCTTGGTGGCTAACTAGCGGTAGCTAGACAGCTGACGCTCGGCATGCTAACCCCAAGCTAGTTCAGATGCTGTGTCCAATGCATCAAAAAGCACAGTCAGTCAGGGCTGATTCCGCTTGTTGACACGGCCACTTTTTTAACACGGAGGCCCGCAGACGATGGAGGTTTTAGCTGCACAATAAACTAAACCTTTCGTGCTTGGACGGCTGTCGCTAAAATGTTAATAAAGCAACACTTGGCACAGGCAGCCTGGCTAATGTTCACCAAGCTAATTGGCTGTTATCTAACGGTTAGGTTGCTTTGGTAATGTACACAAGCGGCTGTCATGCTCTCCAATTTTAGGGGGAAAAAGTCTTGTCATCTAGCTAGCAACGTAGCCAACTTGTGTAGCTGTCAACTTTTAAGGCTGCTGCAGGACAATATGGCTAATTTACCCCTAAAGCTAGCATTAGCCAACTCAATGGGGTTACAGCAAGATTTAAATGCAGCGTTGAGAATTAATGGGTTTAATCTAGCTGGGTTTTTTGTAAAAGAGCAGTGGTAGATTTCTTGTGGGTGATGAGAGGAAGCTACAGGACAACCTGCTGTACCATTACAGTGTTGCACAGCCTCTCCTATCCCTTTTATTTTAAAATCATGCCTTGGATTATACTCCAAAAACAGTACATGCTTAGTGCAGGTGACTTGGAGCAGCTTCCCATTCGTCACTCTGACTGTATTTGACAACATCTTCGCTCTCTTCGCTTTGCAGTAAATGTCTGATCTCAAGTGCACAGCATGCAGATATAAATGCACCAAATGCTCAGAAGTGGTCAGGGATATTTGTGGACTTGAAGGCGTCCAGGGCTGCTTTACAGTGTGCGTTTGACATGACAAACCTCCCAAACTCCCTATGCAAGGTGACACGCACACAACAGCACTACAATCTTCTAAGCTGCATGTGTGGATGGACACAGTTTACATTTCTTTATTGATGGAAATCAACAGATTTTACCAATGTAAGGCTGTGCTGGACTGAGATTGCATTTCCTTGATTTTACAGGTCTGTATAAAGGCTATCCCATCACTGTTAATGCCTCTTATTAGTTTTATTCATCTGGCACATTTGCAGAATTAAGGCGAGTACGGTTAAAATGCTGGTAAACTTTTGTCGTCTTCTCCTACAGTCATCATTTAAGGATCTTGCTCTGATCTGAATCACGAGTTGGTGGGGAAAGTTTACCAGCTGCTGTACCAGCTAGTAGATAAATAGTTTGCTAAATAGTTTTGTCCTGGTCAGGATGAGTCAGGATAATTATTGGAGGAGACTGTGGGTTGGATAGACATTTAACTCGCAATACTAAGATTTTAATGATACCAGGACATGAGAGGGGAAAAAAACTACCTCTTGAGCATGTAATGAAATGCATGCAGGCTACTTTGTCTGATCACATTCTTTAAAATTTAGACCTTGAGGTAGAACATTTCCATTTACATAAGCTGCCATCCTTTATGGACCGCAAATTCAGTTACTCAACCTTTGGCTGTGGTTCCACTTGACATTTTGATGCGATTTCTTATCTAAAACATTTTTTTTTCTTTCTTTCTTAGACTGCTTTGCCATACGTCTCCAGTGGCTGCATTAATGTCTTTTTTATGCATTAAGTTTCTCTCTGAGTCCTCCTCTTGTTTCATATTGCTTGTATGAAGTCTGCAGCTGGATTGAGTGCAAACTGCATAGATTTCCTCTCACATGCACAGCAGTTTTGTTTCTTCTTATTTCCCCTTAAAGTGTGTTTCCAGCAGTGCTGCATCTCATCCTCATTGCTATGTTCGGGTGAGGAATGGGGGAAAAAATGTAATTTTTCTTGAGTGTTCACGAATAGGTCAGATTTAACATGCTAGTTGCCACAAAATTTATGACACTCGCGCTATTTTGCAGCCTCGTCTTAGATTGCAGACATGAGTGACTCTGCAGTGACGTTGTCAGACTCCTTGTCATTTATTAAGGGCATTTCTCCAAACATCATTTGTGATGGAAGAACAGTAACGACAACAACAGCACAAGCTGAGGACTTGTTATTATACTAACCACAGGATCCACTTCCATATTTGTTTCTCAGTCATTTCTCTTTTTTCAATACAGCCAGATCAATCGCAGATCACTGAAAAAAACAGAAATTATAACTTACCATCACCTGTGGAGTTTGAAATTGTGTTCGACATTTAAATATTGGATGTAAGCCTGGTTTTCGTCCTGCTCTTCACGCCTATACCGCTTTGCTACGAAGCCCTTAAACATAACGTTTCTGTTGTGTGTCTCGTGGAAACCTTCAGTGGAGTGCTCGACCGTATAGCATATTTTACAGGTATAGGCTGTATGCTAATGAGGCTTCATATTGCTGGCACCGTTGCAACTAGCCATTGTGACACACTTTTCCATGACATTCAACGCCTTGCAAGGCTGAAATATATCAGCTTTTGTTTGTCTCGCTCTGCCGAAATATCGTCCATCAGCTTTAGATTCACCAGCTCACTGATAACTGATGTATTTGTTGTGCTGCTTAGTTCAATTTTACTTGTGTTACTCTTAAAGTGGACATGTGGGATTCACTTGACCTATAGCATAGGTTTTAATTTATAGTTTGGTATTTTACTGCAGTGCTAGTCAGATTTATCGCACGCAATCAGGCCATTTTGTTTAATACATATTTCTCATAGTGACTAATATTCTTTAATTTCCTTTGCAATATGGCGTGAAGGTACTAAGAGTCTTTATTCAACTTCCTTAACTTCATGATCAGCAGTCTCCACTGGCATGAGCAAATCTCCGTTCCTGTGACCCTTCATGGTAAATCTGTAGCTGACGCAGTCCCGACATGTAGTTTTTAGGAGGTGCGTGTCGACTAGCCTAGCTACAGCTGCTACGTGCGTATTTGTAACCCATTAACCAAAAAGTAAAAATCCACCTTAAGATGTTTCCAGTGTAGCAGTTGAATTCACTCTGCATTTCTGGTATGTTTTTAGAGACCCACAATGTCCTTTCTCCCCGTCTGTCTGTCTCTTTTTTGTTCCTCTGAACAATAAATGCGAAAAGGCCAAACATAATCCTAAAAAAAGATCAGCCTGCAGTAAAAGGTTACAGATTAGCAGGTACCATATGTAATTTGGACACGGTCGCTCTTGGGAGTCAGGAAATGGTGTGGAGAGTTGGGCAGTAAAATGGTACGGGTTGAGATTTCAAATCTGTGCTTTTACATTAGCGAGGTGGCAGATTTAGGGACTGTTGATTTGTCAAAGGTTAAGATGAAAACATTTGGCTAAGGCACCAATGCATTTTTAATCAAAATGTCTTTGGTTTGAATCAGGTCCAGGAGTTTTGCTGCACATTACTCACCTCCTTCCGGTCTTCGAGCGAACAAAAAAGACCAAATACCAGATAGAAACCATCAAAAATAGAGGTTAAACATTTGTCACAGCCGGACACAGCTTCAAAAAGCGACTCTGCACTAAGCTCCTAAATGAAATAATATGTTTCATGCTCCAATGTGAACACAACGATAAAAATGATGTCTTCTGTGTTACCCCTGCATTTTCCAAATATGGAGCTCAGGGAAATGATTTTAACGATGTGGTGGTTTCTCTGATAGGACACGACACACCTCTCCTGAGATGATGAGGTGCGACTGTTGCTGCTGCGTATTTCCAGAGAAACAGCATACGTTTTAACTGTTGCCTCGTTCTACGGGTAGCACTACCCTCCTTACCTCTCCTCCTCTGTGGCGGTGTCACTGGGTTTGGTCTCGGCAGCTCACAGGGCAGTTATGAGTCAGCAGCACCGGCGGCTGAGAGGAGGCTTTGCATGGAGCTCCATCACTCACATACTGAATTCAGCTCGATTTACCAGCTTTGATGTGCTTCTACCAGTCTTTGAAATTCAGTCTCTGAGAGAGGGAGGAAAACTGCTGATATTACTGCATAGAAATTAAACAGATTTGTTGTGTAGCGTTAATAATTTGGCACAATTGGTTGCATCAAGCGTCATCTTGAACCTGCGGCATTTGTACCATGAGATGAGAAGCAGTTTGATGTTGTGTGCGTTGATACTCTGAGCAGATCTGTAAGGTCAGTATTTGGGTGGATTACGGCCTTTTTAATTGAAGTGTTGGCGATGCAAAGCCTGGTCTGGTTCTTGGTTCTTATCTTTTAGTTTATCGTAAAACGTTGCACTCAGAACATTTCTAAGCAGACCGAAAACAGCCGTGTGTTAAAGGGCTACTTTGCCGATTTTCAACCAGTTTGGTTTATGCAAATTAATGATGTTTACCTTTCCTCCATGTTGCCTGCATCCAGAGCTCCCCGCTCCGTCTCTGCAGGGTGATACTAAACACGTCATCCGGTGGACATTTGCCAGCTTTATGGCTGTTGTTTGATGAAATGACTTATTATTTTACTATATTTAACAACAGCCGTCAGAAATCCGCTTGATAAGACGTTTCGTGTCACTTGGCAACTTTGAGAGTGTGAAGCTCCTTTTGCGTACATCACCAGCTTTGTAATGACACAAAGCCGGTTGAAAATCAGTAAAATATCCGTTTAAGGGGCTCCATGACAAATGTCTCCACGTATTTTGTGACATTGACCAAGAGGAGCACAGCGTGCTCTCGCGCAAACAACTGTAAGCATGTGAAACCAAAGAGGAATGACGTTGGTGATGCTGCGAGGTGGAATTGTGAGAGGAAAAAGTCACACAAAAGTTTTTTCTTCCTGTTTTCATACACTCCACTTCGGATGCTGTCGTCTGTTTACATTCTTGTTTCAGGAAGTTGGTTCCTAGCACCTCCCTCCTGAGGACACAGTGACCACTACAGATATTGAGCGTCATCAACGCCAACACCTGGAATTATTCTGTCTTTAGCTGCTACAATGGCTAAAGAAATTCATGAGTTCAGATTGGTCGTCTTTAAAATTACCTCTGTAGAATAAGAATCTTTTCACCACTTTTTGTTGAATGGCATGACAGGCAGCTAATCTTAACCTTGAGTCAGACAAAGTCAGTGTAATTGTTAAACTGTAAATAATGAAGGGATCCCCCATGTGTGCACTCGACAATGTTTGTGCAACATTGGATTGTTTGCTTTTCAGTCACTGTAGTAAAACATTTTCAGATCTCTTTGCCAACAGTAGTTTTGCATTTTGCCTTTCAGTAGGAGAATGGAAATAATTGGTTATAAATGAAAAACGCTGTTGTCCAAAAATTGAAGGGGCTTTTATAACATTGATGTCTTCCATTCCCAGAGCAAGTTAAAGCAAAGAAAATAGGTTGCATTGACCATTGATTCATGTGCATTCCCCCTCTGCTCTGCCCACACAGGAACCATGGGAATACCACTACCCAACGGCGTTTGGGAGCCAATATGTTGAACATATCCTACTTGTTAAACTGAGGGACTGTATCCTGGGCAGCGAGAAACAAATGGTTTAGAATCATTAATAGAAGACTTTCCCGTGAAGGCGCAGCGCTCCTGGTCCTCACTTTTTCAGCCAGCATCTTCCCGAGTCGGATGGCTCTGAATGACAAGATGCAGTAATGGACGTCCACGCACCATTCAGCGCCGTAGCCATGAAGCAGCTCAAAGGGTAGGGTCTGCTGTGAGCTCGTCTCACCCTACCCATCCACCCACCCACCCACCACCCCATCAGCTCCATCTGAGAGTCCTACGTTGAAGCATAATCCTGCAGCTCTTCCCTTCTCCGCAACCCTCCCACCACCACCTCCACCACCACGGCTTTGGAAGACGAACATGACGTGCATTGCGAAGACGCTGGTTGATGTCTGATATATATACCTCTGAGGTGTCGAGCGTAAAACCAGTGGAGCAATGAATGGCGGAAAGGACTGTGAGGCGGGAGATGAGAGGCAGGCCGTCCCTGTCCAGGTCCCCATTGGCTGGCAGCGCAAGGCGGAGCACGGCGGTGGGGTCACATACATGAGGTATGAAACATTTCCCAGAGCTCAAGGTGATGTCCTCACATTGGTTTTTTTTCTTCTGACAAACTAATCATGGATGTTTAATTCATTATCACAAAAAGCAGCAGATGAATTTTTACTAAATGAACTAATAGTTTTGTTCCTTTCCATCCTCAGATTGCTCATTTTGTCCCAACAACCATCTAAAATTCAAAGATATTCAATTTCCAATGATATAAAACAAAGAAAATAATCAAATCCTCACATCTGAGACTGTTTTTGCATTTTAAGTTATGAAGTTGTTGTCAGATTTAAGACAGAAAGTAATATTAATAACATTAATGGTAAATGTCATAGAGTGCCCACCAGGTTTGTTCACTGTTCACACACGATTGGAGTTTTTCTTATTGATCGGTGCTGCAGGCCATGACCAGAAACATGGTGTTGCTTCCTTTGTGGAGTCATGGTCATTCCTCAGCTGCTCTTGTGCAGCTGCAGTGTATTTGACATCTACAAGCTTTAACCATTTCTTAAACCTATTGCACTTTGGGAGGCTGCTGGTGAAATTGCGATAAGTGATGCATTGAAATAGGTAAACTGCAGCCCACATGTTTGCTTGGACGGCACAAATTCACCTGCCCTTCACCTCCTTTAAGAAGCCAGTCAATCGTTTACAAAATCTGCTGTGCAACAGGGGCTTTGACTAATGAGTTGGATCCTTCACGAGCCATCATGACATCTAGACTGGAAGTTAGTGTCCTTCCCAGCATATTAAGACCAGCAAGTGTATTTACCAGCCACAATGAACTAAAGCAGTTGGCTGGTGTCAGGTTTATTTTGGGTGTTGGAAAGAATCCTGTCTACTTCTGTGACCGTGGCCTGATACTGTCACCGCACACTCACATTTGCTCATGTTATTTTACTTTTAAAGTGTGCTTTTGTGTCAAAAATGTGCAGATGTACATCCTCACAGTAGACATTTTCACCACAGCTTTGATTGATGATTCAGATCTGGCTGTTTTGTCATCTTATCATGTATATGTTTGTCAGGGTCAACCAAATGGTTTCACTGGAGGTTTTTTTTTTCATTTCCCAGTGGTTAAAACTGCTTAACTGCTGCTTCAGTACTGGTTTTAGTCAGGAACTGGATTAAAAAAATATGAAAATGTGTCCACGTCCATGTAAAATGTTTTTGTTTCCGTATAGAAAATGAAAATACACAATAAAAAGAAGAATAACTGGCAAAGATTAGGATTACTTATCTATATAGTGATGTGTACAAGCTATTCAAAGTGATATCTTCCGGTCATCAGTATTTCCCAGGCTCCTCCTCCTTCATAAGTAATGAAAATGTTTTCAGTTGTTTGTAATTCAAACGGATGGAAGAACTCCACTGTGTTTCAGCTGTGGAGTGGGAGGATTTTATTGTTTGATTTCATGGTTGCAAGCCTGTAAAACCTGCGGCACAACCTGCCTCAAGGAGCTGCTAACCCACCTAAAAAAATCATTTGTATGTCTGTCAGTGGAGCATTTCAGTGTGCAGTGGTTTCCTTTCTTCTTCTGAGTCAGGAATAAATTTGTGGTGGGAGAGCTAAACCTTTGTAATATTTCCGCATAAAAATGTTCAGTCAACTGCAGCAAAGTGTTATCAGTTTTCTGGAGCTTCTGTCCTAAAATATTGAATGATATTCAAAAACCCATTTCAAACAATGCAAATAAGTGCTGCAGCATCTAACATCATAATAAAAGGAGTACAGTATTTGTCCCAGCTGATGCCTCTACTCAGCCTAACGTCGTCGTTCTCTGTGTGCAGTCCCAGTGGCTCGTTGCTGTCCAGCTTGGAGCAGGTGAAGACCTACCTGCTGACTGATGGAACCTGCAAATGCGGCCTGGAGTGCCCACTCATCCTCCACAAGGTACATTTTTGTCCTGATTCATTCAAAACACAGCAGTCGGGTGGAGATTTCACAGCTGCCTCTTAAATGGGCTCCAGAATATGGAAAGTCCCACTCTGCAAATGAAATTAAAATGCTGTTGTCCAAATATTACAGCGAAACAAGAGGCCTTAAGGGATTAACAAACTGTTTCTGGACTCGACACGCTGCTCTTGGTCATCGCTTTTATAAATCAGCTGTTCACTGTGAGGGGAAAAAGGTACAGAAAAAGGAAAAGCTGTGGACCACTTGTCATTTCAAGCGTGCAATCGCAGATGACGTCAAACAGGATTTTGTTTGGTTTAGTTTGGGTAATCATGTGTCTGATCCCATCCCTGCTGCTCGGAGACACAAGCTGAAATTCAAAGTTACATTTGTGTGAAGACTTTTTTTTTTTTGTTCCTTTGATACATTTCCTTATTTGACCCTTAGAGGAGAAGTAAAGATCAGTGAAGACTGTTATGCCCCCAGAAATAAGTCCAGTTCAGTGTGGCACGTTATTGCTGTAACCTTAGCAACCCAGGAAATGGGAAGCAGGAAGTAGGAAGCAGGAAATAAGTTCACCGTGTGGTGATCGGATGTCATTGTGATGGGACATTGATCATGAGCGGTTGTCAGCTCCTTGGTTTAGATGTTATTCTGTTATTATTATTATCATTATTCATCTAATGATCTAATGAGTTATTTTGTGCGGCTGGATGCTAATTGCGTTGTTAATGAATTTCTGGTTGTCTTTTTGGCCATGTTAGCTGTGCCTTTATTATATTAGCTACGTGGCTAAGCTAGTTAAGATCTGCTTAATGCCTGGATACTGTTGTGATATGTGTATTTGATCAACAATGCTGTTCATTAATGCAGATATTTTTTACTGTATTGTAGTTGCAGTTTCACAAGATTCCAAGTAAACTTTATGGATTTTCATCACATGTATCCTGAAGTTTTTTGGGAGTGTTTAAACTGATTGGAAACAGTCCATGACAAAGACATTGCATGGTTGGTTGTTGAATTCCTAAATACTTAAATAAAATTTTTTGCCTTACATTTGATTCATCCATTTCAGTACTAAGTCCACATAAATGGGAAAACATTTTATTTAAGCTTCCATAAGTCTCCTCTTTTAAGTATTGTTAATATTAACATTTAATATCTTTGCATGTAAAAATGGACTTCCGTCTGGAGCAGATGTTATTATTGGTAATCAGGAACTTTTCCACGTATTACAGATTTGCACTTGCTGCAAGTCACTGACAATGAGTGTTAGCTAAATGCCTCTTCAGACAACATGATATTTTAATTCAGAGCAGACAATCAGCTCTTGACATGTCCTGGCCTCAAGATAGGACACATTACTTTGACATTCGTTACCGCAGCTAGGACGGAGGGAAAGGGATGGAGGGAGGAACGAGGAGGAAGTAAACATGTCTGTAAGGAGGAAACGGTGTCACACTAGTCAAACCAAGGTGAAAACAACTTCTGACAGGCTACTGTTAAAGTGATGCTTTTGTTTTTGTTGAGATGGTTTTTTAAGTATCAAAAAGTCACCCCTGTCAGCTTGAAAGGTGGTTGTAAAAAGTTTGTAGTTTCATCCTTCATGTAGCACTGTGGCTGTTGTCAGTTTGAATTAATGTCATTTACAATGAATTCTTATAGTTACCAGTTTAGAGAAAGCTCTCAAACCACTCTTGTACCATAATCCACTTCCCCCCTCTCACGCTGTATGTTGTACGAAGTAAATTCAAGATCACTATCACTGATCTCTGTGAGGGACCAAACTACAAATGTCGGGGTGTTGTGAGGAGTCTACTGTATCACATTACATGGGCTAATCCGGCCGATTATCCTTCTTGAAGCTAAATTTGTCCCCAACACACCACGTCTCTTGGATCAGGCCTTTATCAGGCCGATCTCATGTGGGGAAACATTTACGTCTCTGCTGTATTATTATTATTACAACCTCCCTCCCTAATGACCCAAAACATTCTCCTCCTTCAGTTTTTCTATGTGCCCCTTAAATTGTCCTCCGTCGACAGAAAATGAAGATACCAAAAATGTCTAAATGAATAATCTAAACAGGTATCTCCTTGTATTATTAAAGATCATGAGTTTTGGAAGTTAAAAAGTCAGGAGTTTGGTGTATTGAGATAAAGAGGGACTCCCCTGTTTGTCTTTTCTGTTGCTCTTCCTTCCACAACCAAGTAGAAATCTGTTAAACATCTCCAAAGGAATTCAAATGAAATGGGTTTCCCCTCAGTTCATCACACATGAAACATTTTGTTCTTTCAATTTGCATTCATGTAGCAAGACTGAAAGGAGCATCACCTTTTGGACCGAAAGCAAAAAACAAATTTACACGAGTAGCTGTGAATTTGTAAATGTTCTAAGCAGCAATCTTCTTTCTCAGGTCTTCAACTTCGACCCAGGGGCAGCTGTCAAGCAGAGGACGGCGGAGGATGTGAAGGCAGATGAAGACGTCACCAAACTCTGCATTCACAAGAGGAAGCTTCTGGCCGTGGCCACACTGCACAGGAGCATGGAGACGCACCCACCTCTGACGCTGACCAGTCCAGGGGGAGGTACGAGTACACGTAAATCCAATTGTTTCAACTCACGTGAACTTAAAAATCAATGCTTCAGTTTGATGGCAGTGCTCGACACACGTAGTATAATATGCAGAGCCAAACTAGTAGCTGGTTTTCCCAACCACACTAACTTAGTATGTGTCTGCAGGAAGAAACCAGCCAAGAGTTGGTGAAGTTTTGTGGTAATTTATTCTACAATACCAGCCAGTTTGGAAGGAAGTGGCTTGAATGTTGATTAGAAAATTCTCATTTACATTTTGTTTTCAGTTTTTAGGTTAAATGTTCTTTTCGTATTAGTTAATGTGTTTAGTTTTCCGTTTTAGAAATCAAGGAGTTGGTTTAAGTATTAAGACTTGAGACTTTCTTTATTTGATCCCCCATAGGGGGAAATTTTCTATTAATGCTACTCATTTGTATGGTTCTCCAGCCACTGTGGCCTGTAGATAACAATGCCTTTCCAATGTGCTGGTATTGATTTAACTTAAAGATGCTTTGTTTGGCCTTAAGGTACATCATCTGTGGTCGCTGTGCATTCCACGAATCAACGAGCAATAAGGACTAAACCCCACGATGGCCTGCCCAATGCTGTTGGCCCCGACTGCAAGAATGCTTTCAAGATGATGATGGCAGCTGGACAGCAGCAGCAGAGGCTGTATCCACCCCAGGAGATGGGTGGAGCCCAGCAGTCAGAGCTGTACTCTGGTTACTCCAGGCCGCAGAGGATGGGCAGTGGAGAGCCTGGCCCCAAATCCCCTTACCGGGTTGGCTATGGAGGCATGCTGAGCCCACCTCCATCCAGTGCTAAGCTGTATGGAGATGGCTCACAGTCTCCCAGTGCAGACACTCTAGGCAGCCCTGAGGGCTTTCCGAGGACCAATCCTTGTGGTTTCCCAGGAGCCAGTAGTCCTGGCTCAGCCTCCATCCATGGAAACACTAGGACGCCTCTTTCCCCACCCAGCATAGTGCTCCATGGCTCCCCTGCGGGCCAGTCATCCTGCGCCATGACAGGGAGGACTAGCACACCCCTCTCTCCGACGGCCACTGCCAAAAGCCCTGTCATGAACATGAACATGTCGCGGGGCAACTTCCCCCCTGGTATAGATATGCCCCGTGCCGCGTTTCACCATAAAACACAGCCCCCAGTGCATCCTGTACCACCTCCTCCATCCATACCACCATCCTGTGCCCTTCAGAAAAGGCAGTTGACCTCTGAAAAAGACCCATTAGGCATTCTGGACCCCATCCCCAGCAAGTTAGTCAACCAGCCCCCCACCAATCCCCCAAACCCCTCCAATTTCCAGCCTAACATCCACTCTCAGGTACCAATGATGAATGTAAACATACCCCCTCCCGCCATTGTTCCCTTGCCAAGCAACTTACCTTTACCCACAGTGAAGCCTGGGCCTGTGGGGCATGGTGGCCATGTTCAAAGGACTCAACAGGGTGGTCCAGCGTCCTCCATGTCCCCCTCCCCCGTCACTTCCCCTGTTCATATGGCCGGGCCTGCCATTGGGAGAATGGAGGCCTCCCCTCATCGCTCACGCTCGTCCTCCACCTCCTCTGACCATGGGAACTTTGCAATGCCCTCGGGGCACCAGGCCCCATGTGGCACCATGAAGGTCCCTCCTCGTTCTCCCAGGTCAGCTATGGGATCTCCCAGGCCAGCCATGCCCTCCAGCCCCTCCACCAACAAAACTGATCCACTTCTCCAGTACAAAGACTCCCAGCTGCTTCCTGGGATGGCAAACTCGATTGGCACCCAGCAGCACAGCAACCCCATGTACTCACCCACCTCTTCGTCCTCGTCATCCTCTTCTCTGGCAACCCCCAGCGCTTCCCAGAAGGGACACCCAGGACTCCTGGGGATGCCCCTCAACCAGATCCTTAACCAACAGAATGCCGCTTCCTTCCCTGCCAGCAGTCTCTTGTCAGCCGCAGCCAAAGCACAGCTAGCAAATCAAAACAAACTCAGCGCTGCTGGAAACAGCACTGCTGGCATGGCTGCTGGTGGTGTTGGTATGGCAGGCATGGGAACAGGTGGAGGAAGTAATGGAGGAGGTGGCGGGCACCCTGGCTCAATGAGCGGCCCTCGAGGCATGGAGGGACACAGCACTTTAAACCCAATGCTCCCGCCAAACTCCACCATGCTGCTTAACACTCCAGAGGGCCAGAGTGGTCGGGCAGCTCTTAGAGACAAGCTCATGGCCCAGCAGAGGGACCCCATGCGCAAACGGAGGCAGTCGTCGGGCAGCGCTGCTGTAAACCACGACAACAGTAACAACATGGTGTACAACATGCTTAACAAGCGAGGCATGGGAGGACCCCACATGCCGGGGCCCAGTGCCACAGAGCAGCTGCGAAAAGTGGGCCGACTTGGAAACCTTCCCCCAAACACCTCCATGGCCCAGCTTCTCCAGTCCATGAGCTGTCAGAGCTCCCACAACCTTGCTGGAAACAGCCATCGTCCAGGTCTTAATCCCGGCCCAGGGCCTGGCCCTCAAGGAGCCGCACAGCTGCACTACAACGACAGCACAGGTATGGTTCCCGGTGGCCCTCAGCAGAACCTCCTAGCTCAACAGAGGCTGCGGGGTCCAGGAGATGCCATGCAGCACTGCCAGAACATGGACACCTCTGGGGGCCATCTGGGCTCTCGTCCAGGCCAGTTCCCTGACATTATGGCCCAGATGCAGGCCTCCTCCATGAGTAACTGTGGTCCCATGGGGCCAGGAGGTGGACCGGTGGGTCCTGATGGCATGCCACTGGGACGTGCCAACACTAACCCCCCGCCGCTGTCCCATCCTGGCCCTCACCCCTCTCAGCAGAACCTCCTTCACAGTATGGGGCGGACTAACATGGTGGTTATGACACATGGAGGTGGTGATGGAAGCTGTGCGCAGACCATCTCTGATACAGGTGAGACACCAACTCTGCCTAGTAGCTGTAAAAAAACATCATTACATACCATCCAGCGTTAATAGCACTCTAGTAATTAACAACCATCATATGCACAGTGTTTATTTCAGAGCCATGTAATTAGTTGTGTGTTAATTTTCAATAATTTATCCACAATGTGTGCACGTGCTGCTAAATATTTATATTTATACACAAATAGGACTCTTATATAAACTGATAATTGTCTCCATTTTCTAGACATATTTCTGAAATTTGTTTCATTTCTAAAGGTTAATATGGAAATATAAGAAGTAAGTAATACTAAAAGCTTCTTAATGATAATAATCAGGAACATTAAATTTAGCTAGATGATTGGTATCATCATTTCACCTCTGTGTTACATCCACCCAACTGATGGATTTAAATGCTCAGCCGCCACTTAAAAAATCCCATTTATAAATATCCTAAAAATAATTATCATTTGGTGACATTTCAAAACGACTGACAGTCCACAAACTAAGCGGCCACGGTCCAAAATGACCTCCCTCTGGCTGGAGGATGGTGTTGATATCCTGTTCAGTTAATGAGTATATATCCCCCTCCCCTCCTCGTGATGATAAGCTAGTGGTTGGGTGAAGATGTGGTTTCTATGGTTATGAGTGAACTAAAACCAAAGGATTTAGGTGATAGGCCCCGAGCCTAGACAGTCGAGCTCCTCCAGTATCTCCGAGCTAATGAGCAGGCCCCTCATCTTTGGAAGCTCGGCTAATTGTCAGTCAGCCAGTGTTTCTCTTTGTTTTATTTGTATGCTAGCATCAGTCAATAGTGTAAGAAGATGGAAATGGGATCTGGATCACGCTTTAAGGGAAGCAGCCCAGATAGGGCGCTCTAAAGAGCTTCTCCCAGCTAGCTGGTCGCTATAGTAACGATAGACCCTGAATAGAGACCAGAGTGAAGCCTTTGATGAGGGTTTAGGCCTGTGTGTGTTTGAATGAGTGTGTGTGCACGTCTATGACTACTTGTGTAGTACAGTGTGTGTGCTTCTGTTTATTTGCGTGTGTGTGAATGACTTTGTGTGTGACTGTTTTTTTTTGTTGTGTGTGGACACATTCATGCTAACGTTTGTTTTGAAAGTGCTGAAAAGACCTAGATTTTTTTTTTTTTTTTTTCCTGCTGTGGGACTGGACTTAGGAGTTTATGTATTCATTGTGCGTCTGTGTGTCCTCATATGGTTTATAATGGCGATATCACAAGGTCTGCTGCAGGCCACCTGTTCTTATCACCAGGTGCCCAGTTATTCTGTATTTCTTCTCGGTCAAGTCATTGAAATTCAGGTGGTCCTGCGTGGTTCAGGAGGTTGCCCGTGACGTGTGGCGCCAGTCCTTCAGAGACTGGAGCAATACCACTGAGATGAATTGCAGTTTTTCAACTTTGATACCCTTATATTGAGCCCAGAAACAATCATTTTAACAAACATATCTGAAGCTCAGCTGATCTCGTGTTGTAGTCATCAACTACTCCCAAACGGTAATCGACTATTCAGTAAAATCTGGGAGAGATATCGTATTTTATTCACCAAATAACAATTACCAATTCTCATTGAAAAGGATTGTGAGTCTTTCCACCTCTAACTACCTCAAATTCTTTTCTCAAACTTTAAACCAAAACAAATGTGCGTCCCCGCCAGTCTCTCGTTGGTTCTGCACACAGCGTAGTGACGGACCACCACTGAGCTCAGCTAGCTAACACAGTAAAGGTAACCACTGTACAGCTAGGAGTGGTTGTCAGTCGGCAGCTGTGTATCATAGACTGTTTTACCCCAATGAATAATGTAAAGGGACTCGTTAACCGCAACTATCCACAGCTTCATAGGTGCTGAAACATTAGATTCATTCCCACTGCTTTATTACTGCACCGTGCTGAAACCACAGATGGACTCGACAGCGATGGACTCTTAGTTTTGATAGTGGACGAACTGACCAGCTGACTATTCTGTGTAACCTCCATCAGAGAGAAGACGACTCTGTCTCTCCTGGATTTATTGGAGCTGCAGCAACAGTCAGTCCACTTCCAGTTATTAGTGATCCTCCTTTTACCTTATGAGCATCTTGCCCAGTACAGACACCAGCTCACAGAGAGCACAGCCAAGTTTTATCTTTGTCATTTTAACCTGTGAGAGCAACAGTCTGCACTGGCTGAAATGAGTGGCTGCTAGCTAAATGCTTTGTTATTGTCAGAGCTCAGCTAATCCACCAGTAGGCTTAGGTGGACAAAACACAGTAGAGACAGATTGGGTTTTGATTGGCTATAGTTTAGCCAATAGCCAATATTTCCAGATCGGCTCTGAAACTGAACCTCAGGACTTACTCAGACCTTCCCTTCAGTGGACACACCTTTGAATGTGAAACTAAAAGCACACTTCAACAATAAGGACGAACTGGGGAAGATTTTAGCAGAACCTGCTTACATTTAATACAAGCTGGAGCCTCAATTTTGGATTTCAATTTGAAGAGCAAAAGAAAGCTCTATTTTTTTTTCTCTTCTAATTTTTAATGGGTAATTCCTTATGAGCCGCAACAATGCTAATACCTGATATTGACCTGTTTAGCGTTGAGACAACCGTGTGTGTCTGTGTGTTGCATGTTGATAATCAGATAATTATGTTAGTCTGCAGCAAACATCATCTTGTTGAAACAGATGTGAATATTATCTCACTTTCTCCATTTTCTAAACATTATATGCTAAAAACGTAGACTTCATTCATTATAAGCCCTCTGCATTTGGTATGAATGTGCTTTGGCATGTTTGTGTCATGATACAGGTGATACAGACAATAAATAATCCCCCTAAGCAAAACGCTGCTCTGCAGTGCCTCTAGTGGTCCTCACAAAGGTCCTTCCAGTGTCTAGGGGTGCTGATGACAAGCCCATTAGCACTCACAGGCTCTTGATATAAAAGAATATTCTATCAGCAAATGGCAGATGTTATGCCTCTGAGTAGCGCTGTAGATGTTCCCATACTTGAACCTAATTTGGATGACATGCTGGGGATCTTAAGAGCACAGAAAGCTCTTTGAAAGTGGGCTAGTCAGTGGCTTTTTAGCTTTAGCGTCTAACCATCTGTTTCCAGACAGCTAGCGAGCTTTGAATACCCCCCCTCCCAACTCTTGCCATCAACAAATACCCCAAAGTTCATTGTAAAACCCCCCAGACCTCCTGCCACCCAGCTGACCGTGCCCCCCCCATCCCCCAGCAGGCTAAAATCACACCACCCGACCCTCGTAACCCCCCCATCCACCCACCCAACTCCCCCAACAAGCTTCCTGGCAGTGGACAGCACCACCAATCATCACTCGGTTCCCATGGCAACCTCCCCCGGCAACAGCCGTCACTATATCATAGCAGTAGCAGAGGACGCGGGGAGGAAGGGGGAGGGGGTTGGCCGAGTCGTGGCTCTCAGCGTTAGAGAGGAGAGAGAGGGGAAGAAAGAAAAGAGGAGAAAAAAAAAAATGGAGAGCACACACAGCTGCCCTTCAGCTACGTAGCATCGCACCAGCTGCTCCAGTCGACCACTCGTCCACACACAAAACACAGCATTAGGCCTCGGAGATTTTGTATTTGCTTCGGCTTTGTCTGCATAACATTGCTGCTGGGCTTTCTCTTCATTCATTGATACATCTGTGGCCTTGATGTATGTTGTTCATGCTCTGTCCTTGCACGTCTGTCTGTGCTACGCATCTGGTAGCGTGTCTCTCATTAGTTTCAGCGCAACAGATTGTTAATGCACTTTTACTTTTATTGTAAAAGTCTCTATTGAGACGCACTTGTCCAGATTTGCCATTCATTTTCTGTTGGGTACGGTAAATGTGGAAAAACAAATTCCACTGAACTGCTCTACAGAAGGGAGTATAGCTTAGAAAACTGGTACTAGAAAAAAGTACAATGGCACCAGCTTGGAGAAATAAAACTGTAGTTAAATTGTTTCTCTGAAAGCTGGAATTGTGTAATACTTACATTTAGGGATGTAAATCTGATTTAAAAACTTGTGTGCAAATTGTTTACCAAAGTTTCCTGAGCATTGAATTTATTTGGGCTGACCACCCGAATAAATCTTTCTCTTACTTTTTTATTTTTATACAGTATATTGCTTGCAAAATGCCTGAATCATTTTAAAACTTGAAAATTGATTGTTTCATGTTTTCACAAATATAAATATCATCAAATTGTTGTGGTATGAGCACAGATACCTAGTAATAATAATAGTATATGTTTATTTTGATCTTTTTCCTTAAATGTGAACTGATTTGAAAAGCTTATCTAAAGAAATACCTAATATTCAGATCATTGTAATGTCAGCACTTTCAGGATCCCTAGAAACTTTAAATTCCTTGTGTTTTGGTCTCATTCATTTCCCCCTCTTCAGCTTCACTCTTTCAAATGTACAGAGGTGCTGCATTGATATTCATTTGACTGTGCTGCATCGATGTTTTTACAGGAAACCCCTCATCCCTTGGCTGCGGCATGGGGGGCCTGCAGCCACACGTTAACACCGGCGGAGGTCAGATGTACCAGCAGCAGGTCCATCAGGGCATGCAGCAGGGGGTGGCCTCTCACCCAGCCTACCAGGGACAGCAGCACTTCTCTGACAACCCACCCTACACAGACGGCAGCAATGCCAATGCTGGCGCCATGGCCTGCATCTACCAGAACTACCAGGTAGGATGACGGGTCGCATTTTGATCTCTGCAGCATTTCAGATTCATAAAAGCTTTTTTCATCATGTTGTGACCTTGTTGTTGTGTCCTCAGCAGGGGATGTTGTCACACCCACAGTTCGGGGAGGGGCAACAGCCCCAGGGCGAGGGGCTTCCAGCAGGTGCACCTGGCTCCGACAGGGGCCCCGGCGGACGCCCAGAGTCGGTGGACGCCATCTACAGAGCTGTGGTGGACGCCGCCAGCAAGGGCATGCATGTTACCATAACCACCACGGTGAGCGGGACCACACAGGCGAGTCCGGTGCCTGCCCTCAGCGCCATGAGTGCCTTCACTGCCTCTATCGGGGATCCCATCAACCTCCCCAAAGCAGTTAGCACAGTCCTGCATGGGCACCAGGAAGGGGAGGCATTGTCCCAGCAAGTCAGACCGAGGCAGGTGAGGCTGGGACGGGGTCAGAAGAACATGGACCCAGAGAAGAGCACTCCCGACGGCCCAGAGGCCAACGACTACTTCCGTTCTCCTGGCCGTGGGACTCCCAGGGGGCAGTGGGACGGGGAGACGCAGCACGGGGGAGGCTTCGACACTCAGAGCAACAACAGCGCCTGGGGTGGTGAGGAGTTTCTGGAGTGCTCCACCCAGGTGAGGAGTAGTCCCTGCATGGAGCGACCCGCCAGCCTGGCCCCCGCCCCACCCTGCCCCACCGAGGGGTCCAACGACCACGGCCTGGCCATGGCCCACGATAAAGCCTTTCTCGATGACGGCTATCGCTTCAACAACTGCAGCCGGACTCCTGCCAACTACAAGGAACGTCTGGAGCAGACGGTGGAGGGCTGTGCCCACATCAACGGCACCACTCCCCACTTTAGTACCCGGGGTTACGGAGAAGTCCTGGGGCCCCCACGGCAGGAGCTGACGGGTGACGACCAGTCGCCCAGCTCCTCCACTAGCCTGGAGGGACCTCTGGCTACAGCCAAAGACTACAGCCACTACAACGGCCACTTCAACGGTATGGCGCCCAGCCCCTCAGACACAAAAAGCCTGAGCAGTGAGGAGGACCTGCGGCAACCGGACTCGCCCTCCTCAGAACTGCTTCACTATCGGTCCAGGACCTTCAACATGGGAGAGCTGGTCTGGGGCCAGCTGAAGGGCTTCCCACCCTGGCCTGCCAAGCTGGCCGGGGACGAGCAAGTGCACAGCGCTGCTATGCAGCTGCGGGAGCAGGCCAAGGTTAGGAACCCGTCTGTGACCACCTGTCATGTATTTTACCAGCCAACTTGAATTTTCAGAAGCCTGCAGAGTGACGGTCGATTTCAGAGGCTCCTACATTAGGTCTAACCAGCAGTGCTCCTTATGAAGCCATATTAAAGGTTTTGTAGGCTTACAGCAAAGTACGGATGTTTGGCAGAAAGTCCCTTTGACTCCAACCACGTTTTCCTCAGATGGAAACCTATCGCATTTTTGTCCACTGGCCACGGTGGCAGATGGATTCCAAAATGCTCAAAACACTTAGACGATTTTACCTGCCAAATCAGGATTTCAAAATAGAAGAGGTTCTCCTAATGAAGCTGCCAAATGAACTGCTAGACAGTGCAACAAATTCATCATAATTTTGTAGTCTGTGGGAAATGCTCCGTCTGCGTTGCTCTGCTCCTGAATGTACTCAGATGTTTCCTCTTGTGTCCATCCAGGTGGAGCCAGAGAAGCTAAAAACACTAACTCACGACTTAGAGGCACTTGATCGAGCCGCCAAAAGAGGCCTGAAGTAAGTAAACATTCCCAGTGTTTTGTTGCTTCAGTAGATAAAAAACAGTGATAAACAATTGTAGCTAGCTAGTTTGAGAGAGTGTTGTTACGTGCTCATATTATTGCCTTAATTGATGCTAAGCCACACTCTTGGTTATCGTTGTTACACCTTAAGCTTTGCAGATTTACCTAAAGTTTGTGGAAATGTGTTTCTCATTTCAGGTCAGTTACCAATGATTTTGTCAGCTGAGATAACAAGGGGTGGATGTTATCAGCTGCAGCTAGCCATAGCTAGTCTGCTTATATATTAGCTTGAATGAAAGTTAGTTTAGCAAATGATCAGTTGCGTAATTCAAAGCCCTGGAATTTGTCCAAGCAAGCTTTGTCATCTAGTGTTTAATGATGCGTCGTATGAACTTTGGACATTGTCCGGAGTTTTCCTTGAACACATGTAGCATCCAACAGGATCCATGTTGGACACCGCCTTCTCTCTAACTGGGGATACTATTTTTGGTTTAAGCGAGGGGTGATGCCTGCTAGGGGTTTGCATTTCAAGCTAAATGCTATTTGATCATCACTGTGAACTATTTGCAGATTCCTTCTGCAGACATTAGTTAGTTCAAGCTTTGCTACATTGTTCTTTTTATTATATTTTTTGCGTTTATTACATAACTTGATATATATAACTATACATTTGAATGAAGAGCTGAGATTACAGCAGACCTTGAGTTGATAGCTGCACACAACATTTTTCATGTTTCTGGACCAAACGCTGCAGCAGAAGGAGAAGTCGCCCCAGGAGGATAAGAGCTAAGCTAACTCTGCTTGTACCTAAGGCTGCTCCTAGCTAATGTCTGGTCACACGGACTGAATGAAGTGGGACTCAGACTGCCTACGCAATGAAAAGAATCAAACTGTTTGTGCCCACATCTTTACAAAGACCTGGCTTCATCTCGACGCTCTGTATCAAGCGTCTACCCATGTGTGGTAGTATGCCCGCCAGGAGCAAAAACCAAGAAAATATACTTTAACAACAAGGCGATAAATAGATAGATAGTTTAACGGCTATTCGAATATTCAGAAATCATGGCCCTAATGCCATGTACCTACCCAGTGCCTGGGTAGAGCGTGCAGGAGTATTTGAACGTATCCAGAAATGAAACATTGGAAAATGATACACAGGCCAGCAGGAAAGAGAACGAAGCAGCTGCACTCCAAGCCACATCATCATCATCAATACACACACACTCGCTCGCTGTGAATTCTCCGGACAGACCTGCTGTGTTTACACATCAATGGGACAGCACACAGATGTTGTACTAGAGAGCTGGTAAAGTCCGGTTAATGTCCATCCTACCGATTAGGACATTTGCGTTGTCATACAGCTCCTCTGGTCGATGGGGGCGATGCTGTGTTGGTCCCTTCGGCAGCTAAATGTCCCAGAGCCTGAACAGTTGATTTCCTGTCTGGCTGCATCAGCGAAATGTAAATAATGTAAACTGTAAATGTTGTCTAACAGACCGGGGAAACTGAATAATCACTTGGAAGCTGCTATCCACGAGGCCATGAGTGAGCTGGATAAGATGTCGGGCACAGTGAGTATTTACACCTTCCTTCATTTCCAGGAGAGATGGAGAAGTCATTTCTCCTCATGAATTACTGCCGTCAGTCCGCCCACCTGTGCAGCTGTCACCATAACGCTTCTGTCCGTCTGCCCCCCAGATCCCATCCAGGGATCGTCAGGTGAAGCTCCCCAAGCCTAAGAGGAGGAAGATATCCAGATAACATTGAATGTTTCTGCCCAAGAACCTCCTCAAAGCCTTCGGAGACGTCATCCGTTCAGCCTTGATGCGATCTGAGCTCTCTAACAGGTGCTACACATGGACTTTGAGTGGTACATTGTTGTTCCATGATATCAACTTGACTTCATGACTGACCACAGAAGGTGCTGGAAATTTCCAATCACCAATACAGTTTTAACTGTAGAAAAAAAATGAAAAAATAGAGAAAAACGTCAAAAACGGTTGCAATTTGTCTACAGCTCACTGAATTAACTATTTTTTTCTAGTATAAGATAGTAAAACAAACAAAAAAAGCTACAAGCATTACCTTACATATTTAAGAAAAATAGACAGTCCAAATATTTCTGATACATTTTCAATATGTATATAGATAATCCTGAAATTTCATGCTATTAAGAATTGTATGTAAATATTGTACAATGTCATGTACAAGCATACCTAATGCACATTTTATCTTTTATTGTACAAAAACAAAGCAGAAGTGTACCAATGTCTTGGTTTCTATTCAGAAATGCGGTTGCATACGGCCGCATGCATAGGATAAATAAGAATACAGCCTAAAGCTTTTATATGATGAACTGTAAGACGTGCTGTTTTTTTTTTTGTTTGTTTGTTTTTTGGGTTTTTTTTCTCTTTCTTTTTGTAAGGGAACAGCAGTGGAACAGGCATGAATATATGAGTTCTCCATTACGAAAGTCACTTCACACCAGTTAAGTGTTCATTTGTATTGGGGAAAAAAAGATTTAAGAAAAAACAAACAAACACCAGAATGAACTTTACCAGC
Source organism: Pempheris klunzingeri (assembly GCF_042242105.1). Taxonomy (NCBI): domain Eukaryota; kingdom Metazoa; phylum Chordata; class Actinopteri; order Acropomatiformes; family Pempheridae; genus Pempheris; species Pempheris klunzingeri. The sequence goes on from NC_092035.1 coordinate 2,643,188, forward strand.
AGAAAGTGTTCAATGTTCCCCTGAGCAGGGCGAGAAGTGACCACCGGCCACACGAATGTTGGTAAATCTTCATCTGCTCCACCAGGCACTTTGACGGCAAAATCATGAAATCTGGAGGCTCAGTTTTGTGCAACACAAGTCTGGTTGGCAGGTGATTTACGTGGGTTTACCATCATCGTCACTGGCAGACAGAAGAAAGTCGGTTACCTGCCGTTTTTAGAAGGAAAAATCCACCTTCAGGCGCTTTTACGTTGGTGATATTTTGTGTTTGCTTTACTTCAGGAGTTTTACTAAAAAAAAAAATGTAGTGATTTGTAGTTTTGGGTGAACCAAAAGTGAGTTTATCTTGTTTTTCCACAGTGACTGTGTGAAACTCCCAGTGAAGGCTCAGGGAGTGCCCGACGGTAGAGCAGAAACGATCAGTCGATTGATCGTTTTTCAAGCTTTAACAGTGAAAAGCTGCTTAACATTGTCTGGTTCCACCTTTGAAATGTGAGGATTTGTTTTCTATCGTTCTAAATATAAATAGAAAAGGCTAAATTTGCTCACTGAAGGTAACTTAAATGCACATAAAATGCACTATTTGCTTCTTATGCAGCATTGCATTCTGGTCTATTTCCTGCTCCTCAAGGTGTAGAAATAGGTGTCAGTACCTCTTCTGTGATCGATTTCTCCTTTTATTATCGCTAATCAGGAGTACAAATTGATGTTTTTAAGAAGAAAACGCCCCTGTGTGACAGAAACTGCTCCGGAGCTGGAAATACTACAACTGAAGGAAGTTAAACTGTCCCTGAATGCAACATGAAATCACTACCAAGAGTGTTTTTGGGTGGATTTTTCCTTCAGCTACAGCCAAGAATCACAGGCTGCATTGATGGATTATGTCATTTGGTTGTTGTGATTATGTTCTCGTGCTCATTTGTACAGTGATTTTTCCATGACTGTAGTCGTTTTTGCCACAACGATAGCTTTAGGTAGAGTAACCGACCTCAGAGGCAGAGTCTAGAGCGTCATGAGGAACACTAACTCGGTTTTCAAGAGCGGTGGAAGCATTTCTCACATTTAGGGGCCTTGTGTTTTTTTGTTTTTCTTTATTTTGTTTTGCTTGTTGATGTAAATTATTTATGTACAGTACTCCATATTTATTTTAAGCTTTACAAATATGCTAGATGGCAATAATACTACCAAGAGTTGAGAACTCAAGCCTTATATGTGTATATGTATGTTTTTTTGTTTGTTTTTTTAACAGTGGATAGATCATGTATTCAGAGTCCATTACAAAGGTCGTGTTCTCTTTTATTTAAGAAGTGAGCATTACAGATAACCTTTCTTTTCACAGTGAGGCTCGTTTTCGTTACGGATTGTGTCATGATTTTCTTTAGAGTTAAAGGAAGAAGAAGTACTAACGTCTGCCTACTAGACCACACTATTTATGAATATGCACATCTGAAGAGGCAGACGGCGTTTGTGGTGAGGATGAATGCAGTTTTTAACACTACTAGCTTTGCTCGGTCCTGAAATCGACAGTGATACACAGTATTGGGAGGTTCAGAGGAAAGGGAGGTGAAACACAGACACTGTCACACTCACGGAGCTGCTGCTCCACATTTAAACCAACCAACGTTAACCTGAAATCACTACAGAATTACCAAGTGCAATATACCAACCGATGGCAAAGATCAGCAGCTTCGACACAAAGCTTCCCTCCTTCCTTTAGTTCACCTTCACCGGCTCCGACTGTAATTATTTGCCTGTTTTCAACACGTCGACGTCTTTTTTGTTTTCTCTGTAACAACATTCACCTTTTTCAGCTCTGCTAACCGAAGAGCCACGAAGTAGTAATTTATTTGTAGCTTTACCTTTTACATGCACTCATGTAACTCACTGTTGCTCCCCAAACCTCATTTTGACTTGAATTTGTTCTGAGGTTATCAAAACATCTGACACACACACACTAAACCTCTGAAAATAAAACGCCATTACTTGAACCCCTCCAGGCAAAACGTCTCTGATGTTACCCTTCAAACTGAGTAGTACACTACTTTCTAAAGATGTTAGCTTCTCAGACACTAAACATAAACACAAGACGAAGATCAACTTCAAGTCAAATGTTCTTAGTTTCATAATTTAGACTTTAAATCCCAAATGAGGAGCCTCAAAGTCGGACTATGAATCACAGCCAAGTAAACAATTCCAATAGGTTTTATTTAGTTTGTCCCACAAACTGAAGTCGCACTGTATTTTCTAGCGAGGTCTCACTTATTTCAAAACATTTCTCACCTGTTTTTCACTGGAAAACTGCAGGACATTTTGAAAAATCACAGCATTTGTAGCAATTTGAGTAAATATCAGTATTTAAAGATGGATATCAGACCGTTTTTGTCAGCTTCTAAACACACGTGGATGAAACATTTCAAGTGTATGTCAGCACAGGTTGTTCAGATGTGTGCTTAAAAACCTGGACTTGTTAGAAAAACAAGACATATTTTCAAAATGTCCCTCTTTTTTTTCAGTGCGCACATTTTAAAGAACCTCTGAGTTGAGTGTTTACTGTAATCTGTGGCAAAGAAAAACTCCAGAATGTGACGTTGGGTGTCGAACACATGAGCTCTTTCGGTAAAGTTCATTCTGCCGCCCCCCCCTCCTCCCTGTTTTTTGTGCAATGACATGCAGGAACCCGGTCTCATGTTGGGAACCCATGTGTTATGGATCTGTTTTATCAGTTTCATGTTATTTGTGGTCAAGAGTTCAAAGCATTTTTTGTGTTTGAGATGGTCTGTGCGGTCTATTTTTTTTTTTTTTCCCTCCTCCCGCCTGTGATTGTGTGTGTTGAGGTGTGAGTGTGATTCTTATTTTTTCTGCTCTTTGAGTCTCATTTCCCTCTTCCACCCTTTCGTTGTCAGTATTTTATTTTTCAACTTGTAATTCAGTATATATTTTCTCACTAATATATACTTTACAAAAAATAGACTTGCGTGAAGTATGATGTGCACTTGATTGCTCTTGTTTATTTTTCTTTTTGCATTAATGTGGGCTAGGGATAGTTTGTCAGAGTCCATTATTTTGAGATTGTTTGGACTTTTTTTTAATGGTTTGATGTAAGCAGCATTTTTTTGTAAATATTGTGAAACATTACAGGTCATGCAGTGATGTAACATTTTGAACAATGTTGCACAGATGTTTAAGATATTAAAAACATGGTCACTCTTACTTGAATAATCTGGTGTTTAACGTGCATTTGTGCCACCTGGTTGTTTCCTGATTATTTTTATTTTGTTCATCTAAAAAGTTGAGTTAAAATTGTGTTTAAAAGCTGTTTGTTGTTGCACAGCGACCTCTAGTGGACCAATAGGAAAGCACACTTTTAATGTGTGTCTAATGAAGTGTAATGAAACATGCTCCACCTGGAGTGTGGAGAATATAAAGACATGATAATGTGACATAAAAACACACAGATAGTTATGATTTAATGAACAAATATCTGGTTTAACCAAAATATCTGAAATACAGAATATTAATTCTATTAAAAATTGTGTTTTGTTAACCAAAAGTTCACTCCTAAATCTTTAAACCAAACTAATTAAATCTTTTTTACTCTATTACTAGTTACAACCTGCCCTGTAGCTTGTTGCCTCTCGTTTATACCACATGGACTTCATCAGGACAAAGTGTGCACACCTGTTTGCGTTTGCTGTTCTTTTACTGAAGTGTCTTTTTGTGATAGTTTGACAAATTACAATTAAGTAAAATATCAAAGAAAGTCACATTACCAATTAGCACTGCATTAATGATCGGCTCTTTGATTTTAAAATCTTGTTCAGTTTGATTTGTTAATGTCCAGCTATAAAAGATAAGATCAACTTACAGAAAGGAATTAAAAATCTAAGTATACAAAGTGTGTAAAGTAAAAGGAAACAATATCACCCACATAGTCAATTAATTCAGCCTTTGTCAACACTTCTACATGTAATGCTGTCTTTGGCACTTAAATATATATAAAGAATGTTAAAACTAAACTGGAGTTCTGGGGGAAACAAAGTGCGGTGTGTTGACTACACTGAACATTTCATGCAAACCAAATGATTGGCACAAACATCTTACTTCCTGTGGTCACTAACTGATGCAGAGGTCTTCAGGCTGAGTCTTATTAATCATGACAAGTTTGGAACAGATTGGATAATGTACACTGAAGATACAGCATCGCCACGGTGACAGCGTTTGGCAAAACCTCAAGAGCTTCATAAGTGAGTATCATCCATGTCCTGGGAATGTTTGGCCTGGCTGTACCTAACCTGCTGGGATGGACACTCAGAAGAGAACGTATCACCTCCTGTGGTGCAATGAGTGAAGTTAAATGTTGTTCAGCTGTGTCATTTCTTTTCAAACTGCCAGATTTGTCCACAGAGCCGTGGCTCAGGGCAGACGGGCTCTGGCTCATGAAAACTGGCCAGATGAGGCTCCCTGGACAGAAAAGAGCACGACGGGCAGGTACACACACTTCACACTGTTTTTATTTATCCCACATGATCAGTGCTAACACACATCACTGAATGACTCGTGAAAAGTAAAGATATATAAAGAAATAATATATGAAAAGACAAACCAGTGAAAAAGAGAAAAGGAGTGGAGGAACAGTGATAAATGTTCCTCCTACAGGACACAAGAGGGCGCTGTTCCTCACAAATGCTGAACACCTGAACCCAAACTTCTACCTGGAATGAACTCCCTGAAGATGATTGATTACATTTTGTGAATGATTAATGTAGTTTCTAGATCTATAGAGTTATTGCTAAACTTTCCTGCTTGTGTCACTACAGCGTGACGTTTGTCGGGTCGAGGAAATGACGTCAGGACGCTCACTCACCGCAGCAGATGACGTCAGAGCCTGAGCGGATTGTTGGTGCGTTTTTTGCGGCTCGATTTTCTGCTTAAAAAAAGATGTTTGGAGGAGGAGAAAACTGGAAAACTACCGGAGGAAAACACCATGAAGACGCAGAGTTGTCTTTGGTTAATGAGGTCAGTCTGAGGCTGAGTGGCCGAACGCAAACACACACATGGTGGTCAGAAGCTAGCTAATTAGCTAACGCTAGCTAATTAGCTTTCGCCCACTTTAAGGCTCCAACAAGCTGCTTTTGTTTAAGTATTTTCTACCTGCTTCCAAAGTGGCCTTGTTTAGAGTTAAATTTACCTTGTTGGGATTAGACACCATTACTGGGGCTTGAAAAATTAGCAATTTCACATTACACTGAATCCAGGACCAGTAAAACAGGATTCTGCTCCAAAATAAAATGGGGCCAGCTGTGGGTCATCCCTCACTCAGGAGGTCATGTAAAGGTGCTATACAAATACTGACCATAGGTGGATCCACAGCTTTACCTTTTCAGCAGTGAAGTTCAGCAAATGTAAAATCACTCACAATATAAAAGACATAGGAAACAAGATTTAGACAAAACCACTTTTTATGTAAGATTTAAGACAGTGAAGGTGCTGCTTTGCTCACTGGACATCCAGCAGGAACATGGAGGCAGATCCTGTCAGACAGAGGAAGACAAGTTTTAAAAAAACAAAACAACTTTCACTACTTTTTTTATTTAGAAATCAGTGCTGAACTGAGGCTCTCATACAAACACTTCTGTTTGGATCCACGGCTGATTCAGGTTTTCCTGCTGCTCCTGGGAAAACACAAACACAGCACAGCTTTAATTAAAGAGTGACCAGACAGAAGGTTAAACTTGTCATCTGTTCATGGATCATTTGTTCTCTTCATTTTAAATAACGTTTGACGTGATGACATCCTGTGTTGATATTTACTGATTCCTGGATACTTTAGATTCTACCTTTACAAACAAGCACCAAGAGATAAATTATCTACTGCAAGAGTTTACAAGTCTTCAATGTTTATTTAGAAATCAGAGTTGGATGAAAATGATTAGTTTGCTCTGAGGAGAAAATAAAAGCTCACATTTCATGTCTAAACACATTCATCTGATGTTGGAGGTAAAGTTGAGTGTTCTTACCAAAAGCTGTTCCTGTCACAGGTTCTTCAGTCCAGACAGGAAACACCACCTGCAACAGAAGAGATTTTCACAATAAAACTACAGCTCTTTACGCAAGTAAAAAGGAAATGTGTGACAAGTTTGTGATTTCTCACTTCAGATAAGATAAGATATTCCTTTATTTATCCCACAATGGGAAATTTCAAGTCAGCAGCAGTTCACACATACAAAGAAAGGGAATAAAAAAATATATAAAGCTGCTGGTTAAACTTTCTGTGGGTCACCACCTGATCTCAGCCACAATAAAAACACTGATTTATTAATACTTCACTGAGCTTTAGGTCTTTAAGCCAATTTAAATGAGTGAAGTTTCATTTGCGCAAAACTCCACTTTGCTTTAAATGCAACACACTCCCACAGTGATGCATTCATGGCACCAAGTGATGACTTACCTCAAAGGGCGCAGCAAACTCACTGCAGATACTTACATTCAATTAAACAGGACTTAAACATTACACCAAGTCTGAGCTTTAACGCTCCTGCTGCTGCAGAGTGTCTGTGTCCTCAACTTTCTCCCTCTGAGGCAGCAACTAGTTAACAGCAAACAGCTGCAAAGATTGATGAGGAACTTCTGTTGGTTCTAGTGCAAACAGAGAACATTAGAACCATCAGCGTTTATTACAACAGTAATCTGGTACTTTTGTTCCTAAACAGGTTCACCAGCCACAATGAAACCACCAATAGATCCAAAAATCACAGAGTAAGACTGCTGTGCTGTTATTAGCATATACATATATATAAAAACATGTTTGTGTGGCCATTGAGCCTCAGACTGACCTCATTAACCAAAGCCAACTCACAACTCACCCTCCAAAGACCTCATGAAGCAGAAAGAGGAGCCCAAACGAAGCTTCCCACTCTTTATAGAGTTGGATCGTACCATTATGTGGAAGCAGGAGGGGAGACGCTCCGAAGACAGCTAGTGAGGTGGTACAGTCCAGGTACAGAGGGTCTGGAAAGAGTGAACATTTGACTTTAAGTTCAAGAAATGAACGAAAACTGTAAAAGAAGCAGCATCTGGCCTTTATTGATTTATTTGATTTGTTTGCTGTGGTTCTGTGTTCAGTTGATCATTTAAACGTTTGATTCAAATATTAAACAATAGTAACTGTGTATTTTTTTTAACGAAATTGTTCTCATTGTTCCAGGAATCATTCCAGCCGCGTCATAAACACTGATTTATTGTATGTTGATGGATATAAGAATAAATGCACAATGTAAACATACAAGAATGATGACAACTGAGCTATTTGGTCGTATTATTTGACCTCTGCTCTCCACCTGGACTGTACCACTACTAGCTGTCTTCAGAGGGTCTCCATTAGTACTTCCACATAATGGTACGATCCAACTCTGTCCTCGCTTGTGATTGGCCGCACGGTGTGTCCATCTCTATAAAGGCTGAAGGTTCACAGCTCCAGGTGCCAGACGGCTTTTCTCCTTCAGGTACGAAGAACCGGACGGTTTGCTTCTGCTTCATGAAGTCTTTGGAGGGAGAGAAGAGGAAAACACCAAGGAGACGAGGAGTTGTCTTTGGTTAATGAGGTCAGTCTGAGGATCAATGGCTGAACAAAGGCAAACAAATCTGTGTTCAGTAGCAAGCTAATTAGCTAATGCTAGCTAACATGCTAATGTGGACAGCTGATACATTTCACTGCTGTCTGAGGAGGTTTTATGCTAATATAGATCTGTATATGTTAATAACGGCACAGCAGTCTTACTCTGTGATTTTTGGATCTATTGGTGGTTTCATTGTGGCTGGTGAACCTGTTTAGGAACAAAAGTACCAGATTACTGTTGTAATAAACACTGATGGTTCTAATGTTCTCTGTTTGCACTAGAACCAACAGAAGTTCTTCATCAGCTGTTGCTTAAGAGGGAGAAAGGTGAGGACACAGACACACTGCAGCTGCAGGAGTCTTAAAGTTAAAGTCCTGTTTCATTAGTGAGTTTGCTGCTAATGACTGGACTACAGGATCAATAATCACTGATCACTTCCACCATGTGGCTAATCAGTGGCTACCATGCTGGCTAGTGTTAGCATGTAGCATTGGTCCCTGCGGTGTCACCTGGAGCTCAGGTGTGTCTGCTCCACTGCACCCTTTGAGGTAAAAATCATCACTTGGTGCAAATGAAACTTCAGACTCTCTTAAATTGGTTTAAAGACCAAAAGATAAGTATTAATTAATCAGTGGTTTATTGTGTCTGAGATCAGGTGGTGAACCAGCAGCTTTATCACATTTAGTCTGTTTGCAGGTGAACTTAACCTATAATGTCATTTCCTTTTTACTTGAGTAAAGAGCTGTAGTTTTATTGTGAAAATCTCTTCCGTTGCAGGTGGTGGTTCCTGTCTGGACTGAAGAACCTGTGACAGGAACAGCTTTTGTAAGAACACTCAACTTTACCTCCAACATCAGATGAATGTGTGTAGACATGAAATGTCTAAATCTTTTATTTTCTCCTCAGAGCAAACTAATCATTTTCATCAAACTCTGATTTCTAAATAAACATTGAAGATTTGTAAACTCTTGCAGTAGATAATTGTCTCTCTTGGTGCTTGTTTGTAAAGGTAGAATCTAAAGTAAAAGTATCAGGAATCAGTAAATATCAACACAGGATGTTGTCACATCAAACTTTATTTAAAATGAAGAGAACAAATGATCCATGAACAGATGACAAGTTTAACCTTCTGTCTGGTCACTCTTTGATTAAAGCTGTGTTTGTTTTCCCAGGAGCAGCAGGAGAACCTGAAGCAGCCGTGGATCCAAACAGAACTGTTTGTATGAGAGCCTCAGTTTAGCACGGATTTCTAAATAAAGACATAAAAAGTAATGCAAGTTGTCTTGGTTTTTTTTTACTCTTCTTCTGCTGCTCTTTATGCAAAGAGTTGATTGTCAAACTGATTTGAGGTAAAAGTAGACCAGCAGCTCCTCTGACATGTTTGTATTGGTCTTCATCATTGTCTTCCTCTGTCTGACAGGATCTGCCTCCATGTTCCTGCTGGATGTCCAGTGAGCGAAGCAGCACCTTCACTGTCTCAAATCTTAAATAAAAAGTGGTTTTGTCTAAATCTTGTTTCCTATGTCTTTTATATTTTGAGTGATTTGCATTTGCTGAACTACACTGCTGAAAAGGTAAAGCTGAGGATCCACCTGTGGTCAGTATTTGTATAGCACCTTTACATGACCTCCTCATTCACACACTGACCTCCTGAGTGAGAGATGACCCACAGCTGGCCCCATTTTATTTTGGAGCAGATTCCTGTTATACTGGTCCTGGATTCAGTGTAATGTGAAATTCTCATTTTTCAAACCCCAGCAATGGTGTCTGATCCCAACAAGGTTGAGTTCAAATGAATGAAAGCACCTTGTAGCAGCCTGAAAGTGAGCTAAAACACAAAATAAACTTTTCCTGCAAAAGTAAAAAGCACATAATTAACTAAATGGCTGCCCAAAATTTTTCTAGAATGCTTTTGTGGGTTTTCAATAAAATGAGCTGCATAAGCCATTTGGAAATGCTGGGAGAAAAAGCCACCTTCCTTTCCACCCCAGGTAGCAGCCACACACTGGGATCGAACCTGGCACCTCAGATCTTCAGTACCTCTCATGGCTGCGACATATCCCACTACACCACGAGCACTGTCACACTAGAAGAAGATCTCGGGTCGCATTTATTATCTTCATCTGGGGAAACCATCTGAAAAAAAAAAAATCAAAGATAAAAGATAATCAGGTCATAGAATCACAAACTAGCTCCAACAATCATTTACAATTATAATTTTCAGTACGATTATGCTGATGAATAAGAAGTAATGAGGATGTGGACGAACCTGAAGAATCTTCCTCGGCTCCTCAGCAGTGAACACCAGCCCACCTGAAGCATGAATCAATAAGTGATCAGAAATGTATGAAATAAAAAATAATTTGCACTGATGACTTTTCTCTCATTTCATTCCCTTTACATTGTTCATACATTTAGAAACTTGCTGAATGATCTATTTCTGATCCTAAAGGTGATCATCATCAGAAATCTGCCTACAATAACAGCCAGACTGGACAGTTGTATCCGACAGGAACAGATGCTCTGACACTAGCTGCAGCCTGTGAAATGTTTCTTGAATAAAGACAAATACTCACTAAACATGTTGTCCCAGGAGTGATGGAGGGGATTACTGGAGAGGAGTGGATGTGGATAAACTCTGGAATATTTGGACACACTCAGACCTCCAATCTGCACCGATGACCTAAATAATGACATCAGTTTGAGACCAAACAGGTTCACCAGCCACAATGAAACCACCAATATACCCAAAAATCCAGCCAAAACTAGAAACACTGCTGCTGTGTAACAGCAAGCAGCTTGGTTATTTAAATAAACATCATCCACCGAGTTACAAACTAGAAATAATAGTGAGTTTAGTGTTTAATATAAAATATAAAACATGTTCCTTCTCATAATGAGCTACATTTAGTCATCATTCTGGTGAACTTGGCCGCTGGCTGATTTGTTTATCCGCCTCAAAAAGCAGTCAAATGTTCACGTGTTAGCATGGTTAGCTAGCGTTAGCTCGTTAGCTAGCTGTGTGCTGTGTTTGTTTGTTTGTGTTTGTGTTCGGCCATTCAGCCTCAGACTGACCTCATTAACCAAAGACAACTCTGCGTCTTCATGGTGTTTTCCTCCGGTAGTTTTCCAGTTTTCTTCTCCTCCTCCAAACATCTTTTTTAAGCAGAAAAACGAGCCGCAAAAAAATGCTCCAACAATCCGCTCAGGCTCCGACGTCATCTGCTGCTGCGGAAGTGTCCTGACGTCATTTCCTGTGTTGCTAACTTGTTGACTTTCACTAAATCTGTAGACTTTTCCGGTGTTTTGGAGACTCTGCAGAGTGATACCTGCTTTCACATCAGTCACTGTCCTCACCTGGCAGCAGGTGTTGCCGTTAGCCCCGCCCCCTCCCTAAGCTCTCACAGGAGCTGCGCAGCCGCAGAGAGGACAGAGCCACTCCGCGTGCACGCTGCTCATGAATCGCGCACGCGCAGAGCCGCCACATTTGAGCCACAGAGCCTCAGTCACTTCCTCACCTGGTCCACTGTGTGTGTGCCTCTCTGGGACAGAAGCTAATCTAGCTAGCTGGCTCATCATGTCTCAGTCTACAGTGTTCGATCAAAAACAGAGAAAGGAGTGGGAATCTGGCTGAAGCCGTTTATTGGAGACGATACACGAGCACGCTGCCTGGATTGTAAGGATGATTTCTACGCCAAACTTTGATGTAAAAAAAAACATGACAACTCAAAAACATAGTGAAAAGACAAAGTCTTCCAACAGTTCCACCCAAAGCAAGCTGCCCTTAATGAGGAAAACACTGAGTGGAGCCACCGTGACATTAGCTATTGCTGAACACTGTTCCATGCTGTCATGTTGACCCATAGGAGCTGGGCATCAAACCCCCGACCTTCTGACTGAGGGAGGACCCACTCTACCACTGATCCACAGCTGCTTCCTCAGACTCCACTGCCGCTCCTCACTTCAAAATGCTCAGGACAAAGTGCACGCAAATGATTCATGGTGTTCTAGCACCAGACTTTCTAAAAAAGATGGTCCAGATGTGGGTGAGCAGCGTTTCAGCCTCCTCCTCCTCCATGAGTCCACTGATGGAGGTGTTTCTAAGGACCTGGAGGTTGTGATGAGGTACTTTAGTGACACCAAACACACAATCGTCTCAACATTTCTGGGGCTTGTTGAGTTGGAGGGAGGAGATGCCAGATCTATAGCCCGAGCTGTTGTGGCTTTCCTGGAGAAGTGTTGTCTTGAAAAAGACAAAGTCCTGGGGACAGGGACTGACAATGCCTCCGTCATGACGGGGATTAACAATGGGCTCCATAAAGTGCTGAAGGAGGAGTGTGGCCTCAAAGATCTGGTTCTTATTCGCTGTGTGTGTCACTCTCTGCAGCTGGCTGTAAGTCATGCTTCCAATGACACCACCCCCGTAGTGTGGAGCACTTGGTACAGGAGACTTAGAGCTGGTTTTAGTGACTTCAGGTGCAGGGAGGCCTACAAAGACACATATGAGAGCATCAACTGTGGGGAGAGGCAGGGTCACCCTGAAGTGGTCGCCAGGCAATCACAGGGCCACATACAGAGACACACACACACTCACTCTCACACTCACACTACGGACAATTTAGAGTCACCAATGAACCCAGCTTGCATGTCTTTGGGATTGTGGGAGGAAGCCAGAGTACCTGGAGAGAAGCCACGCTGGCATGAAAAACTCCACACAGAAAGATTTCAGGTTCAAACCTAGAACCTTCTTGCTGTGAGGCAACAGTGCTGACCACAGCACCACCATGCTGACCACAGCACCACCATGCTGACCACAGCACCTCCGTTCTGACCACAGCACCACCATGCTGCCCACCACAGCACCACCATGCTCACCGTGGCACCACCGTGCTGACCACCACAGCACCACCATGCTGCCCCCGTTTCCATGTACAGTGATCCTCAAAACATCTTGTGTCTGACTTTTCTGAAGTCAGTGCTGGATGAGGTACAGTTGGCCATCAGGGCTTGTGAGGGAGAGCAGGTAGATCCTCTCCAGCTTCTTGACAGCTTGGTTAGCCTGATACAGTCTGTGAGTAGCAGGGTGCTGAATCCACTGGCAAACACTGATGTACTCAAAGAGCCAACTGATGGATCCATCAGTCCCAAACCGTACCCTGGTTACCTTCTTGATTCAAAGGCAGCTGAGCTCCACTTTGCGCCTGAGGAGAAGAACAATGTGAGAAAGCGGTGTGTAGCCTTCAGCATCTCCCTCACTGATGAGCTGAGGGTGAGACTGACAGACAACACTGAAGCATTGCAGCACATGTCAGTTTTCAATGTAGAGGAAACTCTAAAGCACAATAAGAGCCTGGGAGAAACAGAAAAATTAGCCAAGCTCCTTGGCTACTGTCCTGCAGAGAGAGACAAGATTGTCCAGCAATGGTTTGGGCTTCTGGAGTGAGATCTGGAAGTTCAGGGATGCAGCTGATATCAAGTTTCAGGAACTTGCGATGGCTGCTGCGTCTGTGTTGTCCTTGCCACACTCCAATGCTGAAGTGGAGAGATTATTCAGCCAGATGAGGGTGGTAAGAAGCAAACTTCAGACCCTTAACTCCATCCTGAAGTTGTCTGCTGAGGCTTGCTATGAGCACAAGCTGCCTGATAATGTTTTTCTCATTGAAGTCAGCTCCCTCAGCTGATGAACCTGCCATAGAAAGCCTTGACCAAAGAGAAGATGACCTGCTCTTTCTGTGAGCCAGCACAGTGTGTGTGTGTGGAGGGGAAACAACCAAACACTGAACCTGAATCAGGGCCAGACTGGTTGGCATCACTTTCTCACATTGCCATCGACAGTTTTTTCTACTGTCTGTTTTTGGTCGGTTTATCAGTTATTAATGTTGTCAAGTTAAAACCGTCTTTACAAAAAATTGTTATAATTATAGTTACTTTCCTTCCTGAGGAGTCGGCAGCACTGGTCATTTCCTTTTTCAGTGTTTTTTCTTTTCATATATTATGTCTTTATATATCTTTACTTTTCATGAGTCATTCAGTGATGTGTGTTAGCACTGATCATGTGGGATAAATAAAAACAGTGTGAAGTGTGTGTACCTGCCCGTCGTGCTCTTTTCTGTCCAGGGAGCCTCATCTGGCCAGTTTTCATGAGCCAGAGCCCGTCTGCCCTGAGCCACGGCTCTGTGGAGAAATCTGGCAGTTTGAAAAGAAATGACACAGTTAGATTAAATCCACATGCAAATGACTTCAGACTGTTGATCCATCACTTTGAGCTGTTTCATTATTTCACTATGTCAGACACTTTTAGTTGCCCATTTCAACCTCTTTGCTTGCTAACTAGTGTTCAGTCTTTAAAACCCCTGCCAGGAGTGACTGGTTTAAATTGGTGACTGTGTTCACTAATACAGGTGCATCTCAAAAAATTAGAATATCGTGAAAAAGTTCATTCATTTCTGTAATTCAATTCAAAAAGTGAAACTCATATACTATATAGATTCATTACACACAAAATGAAATATTTCACGCCTTTATTTGTTTAAAGAATATAAAGATGAAGAAAGAAACTCATCTGACCATGATTAAATCCTCCCCAACTGGACAGAAACAGTCATCCTACAGCAAATGAAGTCAGGACGCTCGTGACAGGAAGTCCGGCTCTTTACAAAGATTCAGCTCTGACGGCTCCTAAAACTCAAGTGTTCACTCTTCCCCAACGCGCCTGCGTTTAAGTCCTGCGGCTCTGTACCTGGACTGTACCACTACTAGCTGTCTTCAGAGGGTCTCCATTAGTACTTCCACATAATGGTATGATCCAACTCTGTCCTCGCTTGTGATTGGCCGCACGGTGTGTCCATCTCTATAAAGGCTGAAGGTTCACAGCTCCAGGTGCCAGACGGCTTTTCTCCTTCAGGTACGAAGAACCGGACGGTTTGCTTCTGCTTCATGAAGTCTTTGGAGGGAGAGAAGAGGAAAACACCAAGGAGACGAGGAGTTGTCTTTGGTTAATGAGGTCAGTCTGAGGATCAATGGCTGAACAAAGGCAAACAAATCTGTGTTCAGTAGCAAGCTAATTAGCTAATGCTAGCTAATTAGCTAATGCTAGCTAACATGCTAATGTGGACGGCTGATACATTTCACTGCTGTCTGAGGAGGATTTATGCTAATATAGATCTGTATATGCTAATAACAGCACAGCAGTCTTCCTCTGTGATTTTTGGATCTATTGGTGGTTTCATTGTGGCTGGTGAACCTGTTTAGGAACAAAAGTACCAGATTACTGTTGTAATAAACACTGATGGTTCTAATGTTCTCTGTTTGCACTAGAACCAACAGAAGTTCCTCATCAGGCCTCGTTGATCTTTGCAGCTGTTTGCTGTTAATCAGCTGCTGCAGCAGGAGAGTTAAAGCTCAGACTTAGTGTAATGTTAGTTAAAGTTCTGTTTCTTTAGTGTCTGCAGTGAGTTTGCTGCTAATGACTGGACTACAGGATCAATAATCCCTGATCACTTCCACCATGTGGCTAATCAGTGGCTACCATGCTGGCTAGTGTTAGCGTGTAGCATTAGCATGTGGTTGTTTAACAGGATGTTCTTCAGGAGCCGAACCACAAAGTTTAACCAGCAGCTTTGAAGTGAGGAATCACAAACTTTATCACATTTAGTCTGTTTGCAGGTGAACTTAACCTATAATGTCATTTCCTTTTTACTTGAGTGAAGAGCTGTAGTTTTATTGTGAAAATCTCTTCTGTTGCAGGTGGTGTTTCCTGTCTGGACTGAAGAACCTGTGACAGGAACAGCTTTTGGTAAGAACGCTCAACTTTACCTCCAACATCAGATGAATGTGTTTAGACCTGAAATGTGAGCTTTTATTTTCTCCTCACATGTTGTCTCTCTTGGTGCTTGTTTGTAAAGGTAGAATTTAAAGTATCAGTAAATAACAACACAGGATGTCATCATGTTAAACTTTATTTAAAATGAAGAACAATTTTGTTTTTTAAAACTTGTCTTCCTCTGTCTGACAGGATCTGCCTCCATGTTCCTGCTGGATGTCCAGTGAGCAAAGCAGCATCTTCACTGTGTCTTAAATAAAAATAGAAAAAAAAACTGGTTTTGTTGAAATCTTGTCTTTTATATTTTGAGTGATTTTTAACTAGTCTAACTCTTGTTTCCTCCTTGTTTTTCTCTCTCTCTCTCTCTCTCTCTCTCTCTCTCTCTCTCTCTCTCTCTCTCTCTCTCTCTCTCTCTCTCTCTCTCTCTCTCTCTCTCTCTCTCTCTCTCTCTCTCTCTCTCTCTCTCTCTCATATTTATATATATATACACAAGCTGCAGTAGATAAACCAACTTTATTTTGGTGGACCAAAAAAAATAAAGCACAATACTATTAAAGTGAAATATTTTTATCAGGTCATAAGCTCAAACAATAATGAGCCTTTGGACAAACCTGAAGAATCTTCCTCAGCAGTGAACACAAGCCCTGTCACACTAGAAGATGATCTCAGGTTGCATTTTGGAAAATCATCTAAAAAAAAAAAAGCCCAACAGTTTGAAGGTGAAAGATGTTATTCAGGTTGTGGAATCACTTTTTTTGAAAGGTGCTATATAAATGTAAGCTATTATTAACAATAATTTGCAATATATCAAATAGTACAATGATGCCGATGAATAAGAAGTTATGAGGATGTGGACGAACCTGAAGAATCTTCCTCGGCTCCTCAGCAGTGCCCACCTGAAGCATGAAAGGAAAAAGAATGAATCAATAAGTGATCACAAGTTACAGCTGGATCACCTTCATGTTCAACAAGGCTGCACACATTTGATGGATGAAATAAAAAAAGTGGATATTTACACTGATGACTTTTCTCTCATTTCATTCCCTTTACATTTACACTGTTGAGATACATTTTCAGACTTGCTGTTAAACTTCACTAACTCAATATTTAGACATTAATGGTGATTACTGACATTTCAATGAAAATGTACTTAAGGAAACACTGAATGATCTATTTCTGTTCCTAAAGGTGGTAAAAATCCAGCCAAAACTAGAAACACTGCTGCTGTGTAACAGCAAGCAGCTTGGTTATTTCAATAAACATCATCCACAGAGTTACAAACTAGAAATAATAGTGAGTTCAGTGTTTAATGTCTGTTGCTGGGCTTTTCTTTCCTCATGTTTGTCACTGTAGTGAAGCTAATCCACAGGTGCTGCTGATTTCCTCTGATAGTAACAGTGTGAAGTATAAAACATGTTCCTTCTCATAATGAGCTACATTTAGTCATCATTCTGGTGAACTTGGCCGCTGGCTGGTTTCTTTATCCGCCTCAAAAAGCAGCCAAATGTGGCAGCCACGTGTTAGCATGGTTAGCTAGCGTTAGCTCGTTAGCTAGCTGTGTGCTGTGTGCTGTGTGTGTGTGTGTGTGTTGGTGTTCGTGTGTCCACTCAGCCTCAGACTGACCTCTTTAAACAAAGACAACTCGGTGTCTTCGTGGTGTTTTCCTCGAGTCCTTCTCCGCTTTTCCTTTCGTCCTCCAAACATCTTTCTCAAGCACAAAAACGCTCAACGATCCGCTCAGGTTCAACCTCACCTGTTGTGACGTCACTTCCTCAAGCCGAGCACCGTCGCAGCGGCAGTGACGTAAACAGCAGGAACGTTTAGCAGCAGCTCTGTAGATCTGGAAACTACGGGTGTTAATCATTCACAGAAACATCTAATACATTATTTTCAGGGAGTTAAATGGTAAATGATCAATGTTCTGTATTTGTCTCGCGCCTTTCTACTTATTTCAACTACTCAAAGCGCTTTTACATCACATCCTCATTCACCCATTCACACATCATTCATCCAGGAGGGTCTGATGTGGAGGACACTGTTCCTTCATGCTCATTCCCACAAATGTAAAAATGCACCTGCACATTGGGGTTCAGCGTCTTGCCCGAGGACACTTGGACACGTTGACCCATCGGAGCTGGTGATTGAACCCCCGACCTGCTGATGGAGGGACGACCCACTCTACCACTGACCCACAGCCGAGCTCACTCCACAGAGCAGGTACAAGTTTGCCTTCACGTGTTTTGCATCTGTGAGGACACAGCGCCCTCTTGTGTCCTGTAGGAGGAACTATTTATCTCTGTTCCTCCACTCCTTTTCTCTTTTCCACTGGTTTGTCTTTTCATTTATTAGATCTTTATGTCATCTCTTTACTTTCCACTCTGGATTTTACTGCCTACACATTTATTATAGGAGGTATAATGGAGCTCCTTGTGCCACAGGTGCTGTTATTAAACACACGACAACATTTTGTGCTCCGAAATGATAAAAACCGACAAAAATTGGTCATTGTCATACACCAAGTCTATGATGGGACAGTAAGGGGCAAGTAGCGCTGGGAGTGACCGCTGACCCTCCTTTTCTCTCACCTCTAGGCTCAAACTAACTCCGGTGTCACCTCCAGACTTGTGATGAAGCTCTCACAGTGGACCCTCACCTGCAGACTGAGGTTAGTGGCCTTTCTCAGCACACACTTGCAAAGGAGAGCGGCCCCAGAGGGCAGCGAGCACATGAGCCAGAGCCCGTCTGCCCTGAGCCACGGCTCTGAGGACAAATCTGGCAGTTTGAAAAGAAATGACACAGTTAGATTAAATCCACATGCAAATGACTTCAGACTGTCGATCCATCACTTTGAGCTGTTTCATTATTTCACTATGTCAGACACTTTTAGTTGCCCATTTCAACCTCTTTGCTTGCTAACTAGTGTTCAGTCTTTAAAACCCCTGCCAGGAGTGACTTTGTTCACTAATAGATAGATAGAAATACTTTATTGATCCCCGGGGGGAATTCTGGTGTGACAGCAGTAAAGGAGTAAAAGTGAGTAAAAGTGACCACCACCATGAATACAGACAAATAAATAAGCAGATAAAAAGATAAAAATGTGCCTCTCTGCCAGCCAGAGATGGTAACTGTGATAGATAGATAGAAATACTTTATTGATCCCTGAGGGGAAATTAATACAGGTGCATCTCAAAAAATTCAGTGCAAAAAGAGAAACTCATATACTATATAGATTCATTCCACACCAAATGAAATACACTACTCACAAAAAGTTAGGGATATTCGACTTTCAGGTGAAATTTCTGGAAAATGTAAAAAGTGAATGCTACAGTGATATTATATCATGAAAGTAGGGCATTTAAGTAGAAGCATGCACTGGTGATCTCTTCATTTTAAACAATGTATTTGAAGAAAAGCTAACAACAGTGGTAGGTAAACCACAGTAAAACATTTCAATGTCTCAATAAATTGGGACGTGGCCAAAGGACGTCCACTCCTCTCCTTTCTGTGACTCTTCCAGTCTCTGTATCACTGTTCCAACCTCCTGATGACACTCTGTGACCCTCTAAGCTCAGTGAACACCTCCGTCTGAGGACTTCCTGTTTGAAGCCTCCAGTGTTGAGGTGCTGCTGATCAACTGTTAGGTGTCGTCTTGGTCTCATGATGTCAGAATGTGAACAGCACGATGAGGAGGACTGTTTAAATACCAATTCTAACTGAAGCAGGAAATGTATTGGTGGATTCACCATGTAGTGTAGTGGAACAGGAATGAGGATGGAGAATCAAATCCCAAACAGTCCATGAACCAAGAAATGACACGTCTCCATTGCACTTCATCTTATTGACCACTAGATGTCCTACTGGAGCTCTGTGTCATTGAAGCCTCAAGTCATGAACCATTTTTGGAATCAAGTGTCGAAGCTTCAACAAAGCCTTGAAATACACTCCTCACTAAAAGTTAGGGATATTCAGCTTTCAGGTGAAATTTCAGGATGAACCTAAAATGCATTCTAACCTTTCCAGGTGAACTTAATGTGACCTTCTCTAAACCTTTGAATGAACATGTCCAACTGTTCAGTGTCTCAGTACTTTCTGCACCAGCTGCTGTTCTCTAACAAGAAGCTTAACAGCAACATTCACAACAGGTTTGATCCATGAATCCATCAATACATTTCCTGCTTCAGTTAGAATTGGTATTTAAACAGTCCTCCTCATCCTGCTGTTCACATTCTGACATCATGAGACCAAGAGTTTCACTTTTTGAATTGAATTACAGAAATGAATTAACTTTTTCATGATATACTAATTTTTTGAGATGCACCTGTATTAATTTCCCCTCAGGGATCAATAAAGTATTTCTATCTATCTATCACAGTTACCATCTCTGGCTGGCAGAGAGCTTTCAGCTCCCTCTGCTGTTTAACACCAATATGTGCTTCTGTTCTTCAACTTGCACTAAAGTTTTATTTAATCACACTTCAGTTTTAATCTGCACATTTCTATCTTTTATATAATATATTTTATATATATATTTTTATCCATATAGTATAAGAGTATCACTTTTTGAATTGAATTACAGAAATGAATGAACATTTTCATGATATTCAAATATTTTGAGATGCACCTACCTGAACATACGTGTCACCATCTCCATCTCCGTGGTCAGCAGCTCAGGGGAAACTCCTCCGACTCTCTTCACCTCTCGCTGTATTTGATTTTGACCCCGGCGGTCGGAGCCACTCGTCCCTGCAGAGCTGGGTGCTGCAGGAGAAGCAGGGGGGAGCAGATCTGTGGTGTTGGAGTTTACTGGCACAGAAGGGGCCAGCAGACGAGGACTCAGATCACTGGCAGACGGTTTAGCAGATTTAAATGGATGAACCGTGTTGTTGTCGTCCCACGAGGAGTTCCATTTCTAAAAGAGAGTCATTAATCAGTGATTTCTTTCACAAATGTGAGCATAGCTAACTTTTTGAATAGTTGAATAGTGGGTGTTCAGCAGGCCAGCTGGCAAATGTGATCTCATTTCAAATGTTTAATTAGTTTTAGTAAAGTGGGGGTGCTTGAAGAACAGGGCAGAGGGTGCTTGTGTAACTGTTGATGAGTTTTTATTAAGAAATAGTTTTACTGACTATTTCCCCAGCCTTGGAAAAAACCCGTTCCCCCGGCACAGGTGAGGCTGGGCTACACAGGAAGTGCTTTGCTGCTTTGTACAGGTTTGGGTGCACAGTTCTGTGGGTGGCCCAGTATGTGAGGGGGTCCTCAGTTCTTTCCAGGGGAGGATCAGACAGGTACCGGGTCACTTCCACTAATGCATTCGCAGTGGCGCTTTGCATTTGCCTGGCTCTGCTGGCATCTTCATCCAAAAGCCTCCACAGGTCAACTCCTGAAAAACTCCTGAAGATCATCATCACCAGAAATGTCATTAGTCATTCCTTGTTCATAATCAAATAAAAAAGAAACACCTGTGGAGGCTGCTGCTCATGCTGGAGGACGAGGCTGAAGTGGTGGTGCTGCTGGTGGTGCTGGTGGTGCTGCTGCTGCTGGTGGTGCTGGTGATGCTGGTGGTGGTGGTGATGCTGGTGGTGCTGCTGGTGCTGGTGCTGCTGGTGGTGGTGATGCTGGTGATGCTGCTGATGCTGGTGCTGCTGGTGGTGGTGATGCTGGTGATGCTGCTGGTGGTGGTGGTGCTGGTGATGCTGCTGCTGGTGCTGCTGCTGCTGGTGGTGCTGGTGATGCTGGTGGTGGTGGTGATGCTGGTGATGCTGCTGCTGGTGCTGCTGCTGCTGCTGGTGGTGGTGATGCTGGTGGTGGTGGTGATGCTGGTGATGCTGCTGATGCTGGTGCTGCTGGTGGTGGTGATGCTGGTGATGCTGCTGGTGGTGGTGGTGCTGCTGGTGGTGGTGATGCTGGTGGTGGTGGTGCTGCTGGTGCTGCTGGTGGTGATGCTGGTGGTGGTGATGCTGGTGATGCTGCTGGTGGTGATGCTGCTGGTGGTGGTGGTGCTGCTGGTGGTGGTGATGCTGGTGGTGGTGGTGCTGCTGGTGCTGCTGGTGGTGATGCTGGTGGTGGTGATGCTGGTGATGCTGCTGGTGGTGGTGGTGCTGCTGGTGGTGGTGATGCTGGTGGTGGTGGTGCTGCTGGTGCTGCTGGTGGTGATGCTGGTGGTGGTGATGCTGGTGATGCTGCTGGTGGTGATGCTGCTGCTGGTGGTGGTGCTGCTGGTGCTGCTGGTGGTGGTGCTGCTGGTGCTGCTGGTGGTGGTGATGCTGCTGGTGGTGGTGATGCTGCTGGTGCTGCTGGTGGTGGTGCTGCTGGTGCTGCTGGTGGTGGTGATGCTGCTGCTGGTGGTGGTGCTGGTGGTGGTGGTGGTGGTGGTGATGCTGCTGGTGGTGGTGGTGATGCTGGTGCTGCTGGTGCTGGTGATGCTGGTGATGCTGCTGGTGGTGGTGGTGCTGCTGGTGGTGGTGCTGCTGCTGCTGCTGGTGATGCTGGTGATGCTGCTGGTGGTGGTGGTGCTGCTGGTGGTGGTGCTGCTGCTGCTGCTGGTGATGCTGGTGATGCTGCTGGTGGTGGTGGTGCTGCTGGTGGTGGTGCTGCTGCTGCTGCTGCTGGTGCTGCTGGTGCTGGTGATGCTGGTGATGCTGCTGGTGCTGCTGGTGCTGCTGGTGGTGGTGCTGGTGGTGGTGATGCTGGTGATGCTGGTGCTGGTGGTGGTGTTGGTGGTGGTGATGCTGGTGCTGCTGGTGGTGCTGGTGGTGCTGGTGGTGCTGGTGCTGCTGGTGGTGCTGGTGATGCTGGTGGTGCTGGTGATGCTGGTGATGCTGGTGCTGCTGGTGGTGCTGGTGGTGCTGGTGCTGGTGCTGCTGGTGGTGCTGGTGGTGCTGGTGGTGGTGGTGCTGGTGATGCTGGTGCTGGTGATGCTGGTGCTGCTGCTTGTTTATATTGATTATTTCTGTACATTCTGTTATCAGACAGTCTTTCTCTGACTGGTGAATCCAAAGGTTTTGAAGCGTGGCTCCAATAGTGGAGCGACTGCCAGTGAACTCTCTTCTTCCTTGTCCTGCAGTCTGTCTGCCAAGCATCTGATGAGCTTCTGTGCCAGGTGTTGTGCCATGGGGGTGGTGAGCTGTGGATACAACTGTCCTGTTGTATGTGGCAACACTCTGCAGAGGGGGACGACCTTTGATGCTGAAGCTCTCTTCTCCTCGGACAGCTCCTCTAGAGCTGCTGCCGCTGCATCTCTTTCCTCATGGAGACGTTGAAGCATCTCCAGGCTGCTGTTCCATCCTGTGTCCACCTCCAGTCTGAGCTTCTTCACGTTGCTGCTGCATTTGTCTCAGCCTGTGTTTTGCAGCAGTGCTTGTTCTGAAACACACCACCATCTTCCTGCTCACAGCTCTGACTTCATGAAGGCCAGGAGCGGCTTCAGTGTTCTTCTCCACAACAACATCCAGGCAGAGTGCGGTGCATCTACACCGCCTTAAGTTCAAGGTGTTGGCTGCAGCCTTCATGTTGCTCTTGACAGCTGGCCACGCCCCCAGCGTGAACGTTTGGTGGAGACTTTGAAGAACTTTTCATCGTTCATGTCTTTTCTAGCAGCGGACCAAGTCTTAAGTGGATCCCTTCAACCCCCTCGGACTAGTTGGTCCTGGACCGGAGACTTAGTGAAACTAATTCATAGCTTTAAAACAGGTTTCTGACGACGGGAGCCCAGGTGGGTTGAGGGTGACGTAGCCGCTGGTGTCCACGTTCCTAAAT
Organism: Pempheris klunzingeri; assembly: GCF_042242105.1. Lineage (NCBI taxonomy): Eukaryota > Metazoa > Chordata > Actinopteri > Acropomatiformes > Pempheridae > Pempheris > Pempheris klunzingeri. The sequence continues at coordinate 2,666,381 of NC_092035.1, forward strand.
CCTTCATTAGCGCCATTAAGTTAGCGAGGAGAAGCACTGCACTTCCGGTTGTCACCTTCAAAATAAGGGCCTTAATTATAGCAGGGATGTGTAATGTGATCAGAGGAGAAAGTAGAAATATATATACTAAGAAGAGAAAGTAGAAATATATATACTAAGAAGAGAAAGTAGAAATAAATATACTAAGAAGAGAAAGTAGAAATATATATACTAAGAAGAGAAAGTAGAAATAAATATACTAAGAAGATATTTGGGTCGATCATTGTGCTCTTTCTTTTGTCCAGTTTCGATGTGCTATGTTTCAGGGGAATGTTGTGTCTGTTACTCCACTTCTTTTATCTGACAGGTGGAGTTACTCTTCTGGTCAAGATTTTAGATTCAAAACAACAACTATCCAGAAATGATCCTGTTTTTCTACAACAAAAGTCAAGAGTGGAGAAAAGTGCAAAACAAAGAATTAAAGTGGTGAAGCAGAATCTAATCTAATAATGTCAGTTATTACTGAATGAACTCTTTTTGATACTTTAAGTATATTTACCTGATCTCTACTTTTAATGAAGTATAATTTGTTTTGACAGTTTGTTTGCCAAGTACTTTACTAACTGATGGAGATCTTATCCAGACTGACGACAGCTTTCCTTCCTGCAGACTTTATGTAATGTCGCCTCCACCTATGTGCTTTGTATTTATTGCTGTCTCTGTGCTTTTCTCCTTCTCAGGCTTTCTGAACACTGATCCCAGAATCCACCAAAGCTGTGCACAAGAAGAAGACGGTGAAAGAGCTGCTGCTGATGAAACGCCAGGTTAGTCACACAGAGACCTACGGAGGTATTTGGACAAACACTACTTACATATCTTATATATCATTTATTGTAGGGTTTGGATTTCCAACTCCATTATTAGTGTTTTGTATGTTAAATGATTAAAAAAGGTTAAAGCTCTATGTCTTCATACATTTGATCATCTATTTAGTTTTGTTTATGAGGATGGACAAACTTTGAGTTCTTTCATGATGAGGAAAAAGTTAAACCTCCGTCCACTGATATGACTCCAGGCTCCACATATGGGTGTACTTGTTCAAATACCCCAAGCTATGCTCACATTTGTGAAAGAAATCACTGATTAATGACTCTCTTTTAGAAATGGAACTCCTCGTGGGACAGTGATCTGAGTCCTCGTCTGCTGGCCCCTTCTGTGCCAGTAAACTCCAACACCACAGATCTGCTCCCCCCTGCTTCTCCTGCAGCACCCAGCTCTGCAGGGACGAGTGGCTCCGACCGCCGGGGGCCAAAATCACTCTGTTTCACCAGCAAATACAGCGAGAGGTGAAGAGAGTCGGAGGAGTTTCCCCTGAGCTGCTGACCACGGAGATGGAGATGGTGACACGTATGTTCAGGTAGGTGCATCTCAAAATATTAGAATATCATGAAAATGTTAATCATTTCTGTAATTCAATTCAAAAAGTGAAACTCTTATACTATGTGGATAAAAATATATATATAAAATATATTATATAAAAGATAGAAATGTGCAGATTAAAACCGAAGTACGATTAAATAAAACTTTAGTGCAAGTTGGAGAACAGAAGCACATATTAGTGTTAAACAGCAGAGGGAGCTGAAAGCTCTCTGCCAGCCAGAGATGGTAACTGTGATAGATAGATAGAAATACTTTATTGATCCCTGAGGGGACATTAATACAGGTGCATCTCAAAAAGAGAAACTCATATACTATATAGATTCATTCCACACAAAATGAAATATTTCAAGCCTTTATTTGTTTTTAATTATGATAATTGTGGCTCACAGCTCATGAAAACCCCAAATTCAGTATCTCAGAAGTTTAGAATATTGTGAAAAATAATAATATTCATTTTATTTCTAATGCTCTTTACATTTGTAGGTACAAATGTCAAAGTGCAAAAAGTTCAGTATGGTAGACTCACAGTGTCTCACTGTAATCAGCTAATTAATTGAAAACACCTGCAGAAGTTTCTCTCAGTCTGATTCACTAGGCGACACAATCAGAGGGAAAGTGTTCCCAGAGTGCTGAATCCAAGCACATTCAGAGGAAGTGTGGTCGGAAAAGGTCAATCAATCACTTTATTTGTCCCCAAATGGGACAATTAGTTGTGCAGCAGTGGAAGCAAAACATAAAATACATGTACACTTGAAAAACACAGCGAATAAATACTAAACATCCAATAGCATGAATACCTTAAAATCAAAATAGAAACAAAAGAAAAAATAATGGAACAAATAGAAAATCAAATCAATCAAAACACTGCAGGCAAGCTACCTTTTCCTCCTGGAGCTGAAGGAAATGGCAGAAGGTACAAAGGAATGTTTGTATCTGCTGGTTTTAGCTCGTGGACGTCTGAACAGTGAAGCGGATGGAAGAAAGTGAAACTGTTGCTGTGAAGGACGAGAACAGTCAGACAGGAGAGATTTAGTTTCTTCTAAAGCTGTTTGTTCTACAGATCCTGCAGGGTTTCTAGAGCAGTGCCACTTATTTTACTGCAGACATTAACCACCTTGTTCAGGACATTTTTCTGCTTTACCTTAAGTGACGAGGACCAACAGATGAAAGAAGAGGTCAGCACAGACTCAATAAAAGACCCATAGAACACGGTCATCAGGGATCAATCAACCTGGACTTTTGAGAGTTTCCTTAGACAAAATAGACGCTGCTGACTTTTCTTGTAAATTGTGTTGGTGTTACTCACTAATGTCAGTTTGTTGTCTATTATAGTTCCTAAATGCTTATAGGACTCTACAATTTCTACATCCTGCCCATCAATCACTGTGCTGTCAGGAGGCTGCGAGCGTCTAAAATCAATACACACGTCCTTTGTTTTTGATCCATTCAGAGATAAAGACGAACCCTGGCACCACTTTAGAAAATAATCCACCACAGGACCGTGAGAGGTTTCAGTGCTGTCATGATATTCTAATTTTTGAGATGCACCTGTATTAATTTCCCCCCAGGGATCAATAAAGTATTTCTATCTATCTATTAGTGAACAAGTCACCAATTTAAACCAGTCACTCCTGGCAGGGGTTTTAAAGACTGAACACTAGTTAGCAAGCAAAGAGGTTGAAATGGGCAACTAAAAGTGTCTGACATAGTGAAATAATGAAACAGCTCAAAGTGATGGATCAACAGTCTGAAGTCATTTAATCTAACTGTGTCATTTCTTTTCAAACTGCCAGATTTGTCCACAGAGCCGTGGCTCAGGGCAGACGGGCTCTGGCTCATGTGCTCGCTGCCCTCTGGGGCCGCTCTCCTTTGCAAGTGTGTGCTGAGAAAGGCCACTAACCTCAGTCTGCAGGTGAGGGTCCACTGTGAGAGCTTCATCACAAGTCTGGAGGCGACACCGGAGTTAGTTTGAGCCTAGAGGTGAGAGAAAAGGAGGGTCAGCGGTCACTCCCAGCGCTACTTGCCCCTTACTGTCCCATCATAGACTTGGTGTATGACAATGACCAATTTTTGTCGGTTTTTATCATTTCGGAGCACAAAATGTTGTCGTGTGTTTAATAACAGCACCTGTGGCACAAGGAGCTCCATTATACCTCCTATAATAAATGTGTAGGCAGTAAAATCCAGAGTGGAAAGTAAAGAGATGACATAAAGATCTAATAAATGAAAAGACAAACCAGTGGAAAAGAGAAAAGGAGTGGAGGAACAGTGATAAATAGTTCCTCCTACAGGACACAAGAGGGCGCTGTGTCCTCACAGATGCAAAACACGTGAAGCCAAACTTGTACCTAAAAGCGCTTTGAGTAGTTGAAATAAGTAGAAAGGCGCGAGACAAATACAGAACATTGATCATTTACCATTTAACTCCCTGAAAATAATGTATTAGATGTTTCTGTGAATGATTAACACCCGTAGTTTCTAGATCTACAGAGCTGCTGCTAAACTTTCCTGCTGTTTACGTCACTGCCGCTGCGACGGTGCTCGGCTTGAGGAAGTGACGTCACAACAGGTGAGGTTGAACCTGAGCGGATCGTTGAGCGTTTTTCTGCTTGAGAAAGATGTTTGGAGGACTCGAGGAAAACACCACGAAGACACCGAGTTGTCTTTGTTTAAAGAGGTCAGTCTGAGGCTGAGTGGACACACGAACACCAACACACACACACACACACACAGCTAGCTAACGAGCTAACGCTAGCTAACCATGCTAACACGTGGCTGCCACATTTGGCTGCTTTTTGAGGCGGATAAAGAAACCAGCCAGCGGCCAAGTTCACCAGAATGATGACTAAATGTAGCTCATTATGAGAAGGAACATGTTTTATACTTCACACTGTTACTATCAGAGGAAATCAGCAGCACCTGTGGATTAGCTTCACTACAGTGACAAACATGAGGAAAGAAAAGCCCAGCAACAGACATTAAACACTGAACTCACTATTATTTCTAGTTTGTAACTCTGTGGATGATGTTTATTGAAATAACCAAGCTGCTTGCTGTTACACAGCAGCAGTGTTTCTAGTTTTGGCTGGATTTTTACCACCTTTAGGAACATAAATAGATAATTCGGTGTTTCCTTAAGCTCATTTTCATTGAAATGTCAGTAATCACCATTAATGTCAAAATATTGAGTTACTGAAGTTTAACAGCAAGTTTCCAAATGTATCTCAACAGTGTAAATGTAAAGGGAATGAAATGAGAGAAAAGTCATCAGTGCAAATATCCACTTTTTTTATTTCATCCATCAAATGTGTGCAGCCTTGTTCAACATGAAGGTGATCCAGCTGTAACTTGTGATCACTTATTGATTCATTCTTTCTCCTTTGATGCTTCAGGTGGGCTGGTGTTGTACTATTTGATATTGTAAATAATTGGAGCTAGTTTGTGATTCTATGACCTGATTAACATCTTTCACTTTTGTGTTGTGCTTTTTAGATGATTTTCCCAAATGAAGATTAATGTGCCCGGAGATCTTCTAGTGTGACAGGTATCTGTGGCCTGGAGCATGAAGGAAGGCGGGCTAGCTCCCCAAAGGTGGAGTAATGGTTTATGCAGCTCATTTTATTAAAAACCCTGAAACATTTGGCAGCCATTTTGTTTATTATGCACTTTACACATTTTCTGGCTCCTAGAAGGTGCTTTTGTTCAGTGAAATTCAACCTTGTTGGGAGCAGACACCATTGCTGGGGGAGGGGGGGGGCTTCAAAAATGAGTAGTTTCACATGACAATCCAGGACCAGTAAAACACAGGATTCTGCTCCAAAATAAAATGGGGCCAGCTGTGGGTCATCCCTCACTCAGGAGGTCAGTGTGTGAATGAGGAGGTCATGTAAAGGTGCTATACAAATACTGACCATAGGTGGATCCACAGCTTTACCTTTTCAGCAGTGAAGTTCAGCAAATGCAAAAATCACTCACAATATAAAAGACAAAGGAAACAAGATTTAGACAAAACCACTTTTTATTTAAGACAGTGAAGATGCTGCTTCGCTCACTGGACATCCAGCAGGAACATGGAGGCAGATCCTGTCAGACAGAGGAAGACAATGATGAAGACCAATACAAACATGTAAGAGGGGAGCTGCTGGTCTACTTACCTCAAATCAGTTTGACAATTATATACAAACTTTCCATAAAGAGCAGCAGCAGAATAAAAAACAAGACAACTTGCATTACTTTTTATGTCTTTATTTAGAAATCAGTGCTAAACTGAGGCTCTCATACAAACAGTTCTGTTTGGATCCACGGCTGCTTCAGGTTCTCCTGCTGCTCCTGGGAAAACACAAACACAGCACAGCTTTTATCAAAGAGTGACCAGACAGAAGGTTAAACTTGTCATCTGTTCAGGATCATTTGGAAATTGTTCTCTTCATTTTAAATAAAGTTTGATGTGACAACATCCTGTGTTGTTATTTACTGATTCCTGATACTTTTACTTTAGATTCTACCTTTACAAACAAGCACCAAGAGAGACAATTATCTACTGCAAGAGTTTACAAGTCTTCAATGTTTATTTAGAAATCAGTTGGATGAAAATGATTAGTTTGCTCTGAGGAGAAAATAAAAGCTCACATTTCATGTCTAAACACATTCATCTGATGTTGGAGGTAAAGTTGAGCGTTCTTACCAAAAGCTGTTCCTGTCACAGGTTCTTCAGTCCAGACAGGAAACACCACCTGCAACAGAAGAGATTTTCACAATAAAACTACAGCTCTTTACTTACGTAAAAAGGAAACAACATTATAGGTTAAGTTCACCTGCAAACAGACTAAATGTGATAAAGTTTGTGATTCCTCACTTCAAAGCTGCTGGTTAAACTTTGTGGTTCTGCTCCTGAAGAACATCCTGTTATAAACAACCACATGCTAATGCTACATGCTAACACTAGCCAGCATGTTAGCCACTGATTAGCCACATGGTGGAAGTGATCAGTGATTATTGATCCTGTAGTCCAGTCATTAGCAGCAAACTCACTGCAGACACTAAAGAAACTGAACTTTAACTAACATTACACTAAGTCTGAGCTTTAACTCTCCTGCTGCAGCAGCTGATTAACAGCAAACAGCTGCAAAGATCAACGAGGCCTGATGAGGAACTTCTGTTGGTTCTAGTGCAAACAGAGAACATTAGAACCATCAGTGTTTATTACAACAGTAATCTGGTACTTTTGTTCCTAAACAGGTTCACCAGCCACAATGAAACCACCAATAGATCCAAAAATCACAGAGTAAGACTGCTGTGCTGTTATTAGCATATACAAAGATAAAAACATGTTTGTGTGGCCAATGAGCCTCAGACTGACCTCATTAACCAAAGCCAACTCACATCTCACCCTCCAAAGACCTCATGAAGCAGAAAGAGGAGCCCAAACGAAGCTTCCCACTCTTTATAGAGTTGGATTGTACCATTATGTGAAAGTAGGAGGGGAGACGCTCCGAAGACAGGTGGGTGAGGTGGTACAGTCCAGGTACAGAGGACATAGTGATGGCTGATGGAGGCTTTGTTGAAGCTTCGACACTTAATTCAAAAAATGGTTCATGAGAACAATGGGAAAAATGGATTGTGTATGCACTGTTCAGAATAGTATGACATGATGTATGAAGAAAAATGTGTTGAGATTTTAAATGTAACACCCATGATGACCTCACGTTCTTTGTTTTTATATTTCAAATAATTGAATAAAAAAAAAGTTAAAAAAAAAAAATGGTTCATGACTGGAGGCTTCAATGACACAGAGCTCCAGTAGGACATCTAGTGGTCAATAAGATGAAGTGCAATGGAGACGTGTCATTTCTTGGTTCATGGACTGTTTGGGATTTGATTCTCCATCCTCATTCCTGTTCCACTACACTACATGGTTTTATGGTTTCAAGCCGACACAATGAAACATAGAAGAAACATGAACTCATGGTGTCTTATTTGGCACGTCTGGTTGCATGAAAAGCAACAAAGCCTCCATCAGCCATCACTATGTCCTCTGTACCTGGACTGTACCACCTCACCCACCTGTCTTCAGAGCGTCTCCCCTCCTACTTCCACATAATGGTACGATCCAACTCTATAAAGAGTGGGAAGTTTCATTTGGGCTCCTCTTTCTGCTTCTTGAGGTCTTTGGAGGATGAGAGGAGGAAAACACCAAGGAGATGTGAGTTGGCTTTGGTTAATGAGGTCAGTCTGAGGCTCAATGGCCACACAAACACATGTTTTTATCTTTGTATATGCTAATAACAGCACAGCAGTTTTACTCTGTTTAATCAGCTGCTGCAGCAGGAGAGTTAAAGCTCAGACTTAGTGTAATGTTAATTTCAAGTCCAGTCTCACTGAATGTAAGTGTCTGCAGTGAGTTTGCTGCTAATGACTGGACTACAGGATCAATAATCACTGATCACTTCCACCATGTGGCTAATCAGTGGCTAACATGCTGGCTAGTGTTAGCATGTAGCATTGGTCCCTGCGGTGTCACCTGGAGCTCAGGTGTGTCTGCTCCACTGCACCCTTTGAGGTAAATCATCACTTGGTGCAGTTCAGGGACAAAGTTTGTTTGTTTCCTGTCCAACAAAGTGGACTTTTGCCTTAATGAAACTTCAGACTCTCTCAAATTAGTTTAAAGACCAAAAGCTAAGTATTAATATCAGTGGTTGTGTAAAAACGCTCAACTTTACCTCCAACATCAGATGAATGTGTTTAGACATGAAATGTGAGCTTTTATTTTCTCCTCACAGAGCAAACTAATCATTTTCATCCAACTCAAACTCTGATTTCTAAATAAACATTGAAGATTTGTAAACTCTTGCAGTAGATAATTGTCTCTCTTGGTGCTTGTTTGTAAAGGTAGAATCTAAAGTTAAAGTATCAGGAATCAGTAAATATCAACACAGGATGTCGTCATGTCAAACTTTATTTAAAATGAAGAGAACAATTTCCAAATGATCATGAACAGATGACAAGTTTAACCTTCTGTCTGGTCACTCTTTGCTAAAAACTGTTTGTGTTTTCCCAGGAGCAGCAGGAGAACCTGAATCAGCCGTGGATCCAAACAGAACTGTTCGTATGAGAGCCTCAGTTTAGCACTGATTTCTAAATAAAGACTTAAAATGTAGTGAAAGTTGTCTTGTTTTTTTTACTCTTCTTCTGCTGCTCTTTATGGAAAGAGTTGATCGTCAAACTGTTTTGAGGTAAAAGTAGACCAGCAGTCTTCCATCTGTCTGACAGGATCTGCCTCCATGTTCCTGCTGGATTCTCTCTCTCTCTCTCTCTCTCTCTCTCTCTCTCTCTCTCTCTCTCTCTCTCTCTCTCTCTCTCTCTCTCTCTCTCTCTCTCTCTCTCTCTCTCTCTCTCTCTCTCTCTCTCTCTCTCTCTCTCTCTCTCTCTCTCTCTCTCTCTCTCTCTCTCTCTCTCTCTCTCTCTCTCTCTCTCTCTCTCTCTCTCTCTCTCTCTCTCTCTCTCTCTCTCTCTCTCTCTCCTCCCCCTCCCCCTGTTAAACATTTGAAAGGCCAGATGATTCTTCTTTTACAGATTTCTTGAACTACAAGTCAAATGTTCTCTCATATATACAAAAATGAGCTGTGTGGCAACACAGCAGATAAACCACCTTCCTTTACACTCCAGGCACATCATCTGACAAAACACACTTTTTTTTTTTTTTTAAAGGCACTATATAAATGCAAACTATTATTTGCAATATATCAAATAGTACAATGATGCCGATGAATAACACGTTATGAGGATGTGGACGAATCTGAAGAATCTTCCTCAGCAGTGAACACCAGCCCACCTGAAGCATCAAAGGAAAAACAATGAATCAATAAGTGATCACAAGTTACAGCTGGATCACCTTCATGTTGAACAAGGCTGCACACATTTGATGGATGAAATAAACAAAGTGGATATTTGCACTGATGACTTTTCTCTCATTTCATTCCCTTTACATTTACACTGTTGAGATACATTTTCAAACTTGCTGTTAAACTTCAGTAACTCAATATTTAGACATTAATGGTGATTACTGACATTTCAATGTAAATGAGCTTAAGGAAACACTGAATGATCTATTTCTGTTCCTAAAGGTGGTAAAAATCCAGCCAAAACTAGAAACACTGCTGCTGTGTAACAGCAAGCAGCTTGGTTATTTCAATAAACATCATCCACAGATATTTCATCTGTCAGTGAATTGTTGAAAGCTGTCTCCTGTGGGATGGATTCTGTCTCAATCATCATTTGTTTTTGGTAGCAGATGATAAGAGGCAACATTAAAGACCTGAAACCCACAGGTGGATCAAAGTATTGTGCATGTTCTAATGTGCCTCTTATCGTCCACTACCAGAAGCAAATCTGCTCCACTTACTGACGATGGAGACAGAATCCATCCCACAGATGAAATATTGAACCCGCGACCAGATGAAGACCAGGAGTTTTCACAAGAGCAGCTTTTCAATCATCAGCTGAGTTTTAAAATGTCACATAACCAGAGCAAACTACCTGAGGAGTTAGAGTGATTAGACTGTGCATGTTACCACCTCCTGAGAACAAGAAACAGGTTTAAAAGAACAAGTACAAACTCCAGCCTGAGGAACAGCTCAGCAAGATAAACAGCTGATGAGGAGTAATTGATCAGATAATGGGATCACAAACTAGCTCCAACAATCAAGTCAGTATTAGTAGAAATAAACAATGAACAAGATTATCTCAAGACTCTTTCCATAAAGAGCAGGTCTAGACCAAACTCTTTAATTAGAGAGAGACCCAACGATTCAGGAATTCAACATGAAGGATTCAAGAATCTCCACATGAGCAGCATCAGATATCATATTAGGACACAGTGGAGGAAGAACTCCCCTTTAACGGGAAGAAACCTGGAACAGAACCAGGATCAGAGGGGGGGGCTTTCTGTCAGGGTCTGTGTTGGGTGGAGGTGAGACAGAGAGAAACAGAGACAGAAACAGAGAGAGGCAGACAGACAGAGACAGAGAGAGAGAGACACAGAGAGAAACAGAGAGAGAGAGACAGACAGAGAGAAACAGAGAGAGGCAGACAGACAGACACACAGAGAGAGAGAAACAGAGAGAGGCAGACAGACAGACACACAGAGACAGACAGAGAGAGAGACAGAGACAGACAGACAGAGAGAGACACAGAGACAGACAGACAGACACACAGAGACAGACAGAGAGAGACAGAGGCAGAGAGACACACAGACAGAGAGAGAGAGAGAGACAGAGAGAGAGAG